>NC_142353.1:45674918-45974918 GCF_059441175.1 Urocampus carinirostris | reverse complement strand
AAAGCGTCAAGCCGATATGGGATGGAAATCAGCATAGAAAAAAAGTATTGACCAAGGTATCACCACTAACATCACCATCAACCATAGGGAGCAAGAACTTGTCACCAAACAGAAATATATTGGAGCCGTCGTATCAGAAGAAGGGTCGGGAACCAGAAATCATGGCCAGGGTAGCTCAAACTACAGCCGTACCTGCCAGACTAAAACCGATCTGGAGGGACAAGAACATAGCAGTGAAATTAAAGTTTAGACTCATACAAGCGCTTGTTACTTCCATCTTGGACTCTCACAGCAAAACTGGAAAAGAAAGTCCAGGCCATGGAGATGCCATGGTACAGGAAACTTCTGGGCATCGGCTACTTAGCCCATCCGACAAACTGAACCATCAGAGGGCACATAGGACCCTCCCAAGAACTGTTGACAACAACTTGAGCGGTATGGTCACGTCGGAAGATCATCGGGACTGACCGAGATTATTCACCAGGGCAGAGTCTGAGGGGGCAGGAGGAGAAATGGGCCCTCAACATCAAGGAAGGTATTGGTGCCAACATTGCCACCACCCAAGATTAGGCCAGGGACAACAGTGGAGAAGCTGTCAAGAGTTGCGCCCTCATCGGTGCTCCGACCACCCATGCGGTTTAAAAATGTTGGCATCAGACGGCATGAAGCCAAATAAATGAGGCGTTCGCCTAAAGGCAATACACCCCGATCACGCTAACAAGACGATTGAGGCGTTGCAACAGGAAGGTAACGAACAAGGACATGGATTTGACATAAATCGGGCAAACGCCGTTTTATCCCCACCAATATAATGTAATCACTCAAAACGATAGCACTAGTTACTCTAAAGGGGTCCCGTGCTACCTGCTTTCGCACAAATATAATATTACCCGTGTTTCCGTAGTGCAGCAGTTTGCACGTTCACCGAACACGCGAAAGGTCCCTTTTCAAGGTCGGGTGGAAAGATATGTTGGCCTGTAGAGGGATGGGCACCAGCAGGCTGTATTTGCTCAAGACACACCACAGAAAATGGTGCCCCTACCCCCGTAGGCGTCAGGGATACACCCACCCATTCAATTACCAAATTATTAAAACATTTTACCGTTATAAAAGGGTGTATTCAACTGTCAGAACATCCTAACTGCATAGGTCTATGTATACCTGTACCATTAGATTCCTTAAATTATTGGAACGTTTTATCTACTTCCGTCTAAATATTCTGTTCGCAAATTATGAAAACATGATTCCTTTAAGCAAATTGAAGTCAGAGCGGACGTTAACACAGTGGAACCTCGGTTTTCGAACGCCTCTCAGTTCCCGTTTCGAACAAATCGGTTCTCGACCAAAATTTAGAGAAATTCTTGCTTCGCTTTTCGTTAAAAAAAAAAAATCGGAGTTCGAACGCCGGTACACTAGGGGCGGCGCACGAGTGTAGATTGCCCCCACCCCTCGTGAAGAACTGTTGTCACGGCAACGCGCACTCCTTTTCTGTTTTCGTTTTTCAAAAGCGGTGAAGGGAGTGTTTTAACCCCTAATGATGCCTCGGAAGAAAGTCGGTGCAAGCAGCAAAGTTGCTACAGGTGAAAAAAGAGGAGTAGTGCGTACAACTATTGCATTTAAGAAAGAAATAATAGCAAAATATGAAGGTGTGCGAGTTTACCTTCTTTCAGGAATACAGCATGGCTTCTGCCGACCGGTGAGAAGTCCTATTCATAATTCTTTTCTTTATCCTTTAACCGCTCACCATTTGTGGATACCCGGGTGCTAAATGACGTGTAAACGACCTGATTTTTTTTTATTTTTACACATTCATGTTAGCGTCATCTTTCGTACGGAAGATTAAGCTAACGCGAACGGAGGATTAGCCTGGGTTAGCTTTACGTTAAATATTCAAGATAAACATTCCGGGCGTTGGAACGGATTAAAACAATTTTACATTACTTTTAACGGGGAAAAAACGGCTTCGGTGATCGTACAAATCGGTTTTCGTACAAAGAAATGGAACGGATTATGGTCGAGAACCGAGGTTCCACTGTACCTCGGATGTCAAATCAGCCGATTTTCAAACACACAGAATCACGCAGATGTAACAGAGTTGAAACTTGATTGTTTTGAGTTTTTTTAATTCTCACAAAATCTGTGTTTTTGTTGCATTACTGTTAAAATTCTGGTACCACGTTCATTTGTTAAGCGTGTACGACTGTCATTTTCGTTTGGCACTTTGTGGGCTTCTGCGCTTGCCATACCTGCAGCTATATCACCTCGTGCTGGAGCTAATGTGCCCAATATCAGTTGGGGTAAAAGTTCATAAATTGCTAAATATAGAAGCTGCTTTCACAAATTATTTTTGGGATATAAATGTAAATAAGTTGTGCTGAATGATGCATAAAAAAGCACTGATTAAAAGTAAAGCAATGCAGCTTGTAACCATGATTACTGTGATGCAACATGTTTCAATGCAAGCACGCCACGAGGTGCGGCGTGTTGACTGATGTCCCGTTTTTGTTCATGTTTGAGATGATTGCAGACGAGCACAGACGCCCTGACGTTGTCTTGTTATGTTTATTGAATGCAGGCAATAAAGCGAGTGACTGTGAACCCTTGTGCCGCGCATGATTGAGGGTCTTTACACAGACGCAAGATGATACATTTTACGAATGGAGAAATAAATCGTGAAAGTGAGTTGAAATGGAAGCTTGCGTGCAGACCTCCCATCCGGATCACGTTTTGACTGTGGTAAAGCTCTTCCAGTTGCCGTCGTTGTCGGCTCAATTCCTCCTCGAACAGTCGGATAATGTCGTCGGCAGCGGCGACGAGTCTCTCTCTTACAATCTCTTTCAACATTTCGATGTCGAATTAAGTTCCGAAGACGGACAAAAAACGAAGCGAATTGAAACTCTTCGTCGTCGTACGCTTAGGAGTAGATTTCTTCTTCTACTACATTTCTACTTATACTTTGTCTTCTTCGTGGGGTTTAACCGCGGTTGGGATCCATCTTTTTGGTGCATTACCGCCCTCAATCACTATATCCTCTTCACCGTTCCACTTCTCGATTCCTGTTAAAAGTCCCGTACTTCTTAAAAGTGTAAAATAATCCTCCATTGAGTCCAGCCATCTATCATTGAACATTCCGTGACCCTTCATTTCCTCCCTTCGAACGTTGCGCTTCTTGGATGGAGAGGGACGCTGTAGTTGTGACGTCACACACTCCCGCGAGAGTTGGAAGTGACCGGTGTAGTGCCTCATTTCGATTCCCCTGCAAACTCCTCCCCCCTCGCGTGAACGCGCATTATGCTGCGCTTCCGACAAAATCGATCGTATTCTATATAATAAGCGTATTAAAACAATAAAGCGAGCTAATTAAAACAATTAGGTTGATCAAAATCTATATAATGCGTTTATGAAAACAATAAAGCGTGATCGTATTCTACAAAATGCAAAAGTCAATGTACGCAATGATTTCCACGATCACGACTAATTGTACACAAATAGCCTTTATTTGATGTACTATAATAGCATTATTGTAATGTATTGTTATTGTAGGTAGTTGTTCACTGATTGCTGGTTATTTTGGTAACCAGGCGACCATTTATTTTCAGTGTATGGATTGTTGGTTTTGTACTTAATTTCACATGGTCATAATCAATCTTCCCTGTCATTTTCCAGGGGTCTGAGCGTTCACACAAAGTGGGTGAGCAACGCTTGAAACAACAGTGAGCCACAGCAATCCCAAGTGCGGCAAGATAATTCATGATCAAACATGTCCAAAACTTGACATTTTGCTGAGTTTCCAGCAATGCAAAATGATTTTTCACTTTTGAATGAATTGACTCGTGTACGATTGCAAAGGTTGTAAGGCCTACAAACGTTATTTAGTTTTAAAACAATTCTTTCACAAGATATCCATTTCTTTTTATTTCCTGATATATTTTGTCGCATAATATTAACATTTTGGGGGGCTTATTGAGTCGGTTGCACGATACACAACTGTACTCTATCACATTTTTGAGTGGAAGTACAATGTTGGCCACAAGATTCACTTGATATCATTGGAAATGATTTGAATGCAACACCAAATTTTTCTTCTTTTTTCCGTGTTTTTTTTCTACTCTTAAAAGAAAAAAAATAATAAAAAAATGTCATTGTGTTTATTTTTTCCGAGCCGTTACTTTTTTCTTTTTGTTCTCTATTTACTTTTTTCCTACATTTCTTTCTTTTGGCTTTTTTCTAACATTTTCCTTCTTTTTTCTCTTCCTTTTGTTTCTTTTTTTCTCAGGTTTTCACTACTTTTTCATTTTGGCATTTTTTTCTTTTTTGTTCTATTCCCCCCTTCCTTTAAGTCATTTTGTGCATAATTCAACATAATATTTAGTCATGTTGGCATTAAAGAAGCAAAAACAACCCGAAGAGCCGTTTAGGACCCGAAATAGCCAGTTCCTTTTAGTGAGCCGAGCCGAAGAAGCCGGTTCTCAACTAACTTTGCTCAAGTTCGTTCTACTTCGACTCGACTTCAAAATACCGCATTTAGGACACAACGTCAGGGGAACTCGTGTATTTTGACTTTCATGCACTGTAACTTTGACTTAAGTCGCTTCTTAATTAGTAATTTCGAGCCCTCATTTTTGAGCGCTGGCTCGATTTTCTTGTGCGCTGAGAATGGGCGAGCAGTGCGCAATTGCGCACGTGCGCAACTTAGAGGGAACACTGGTCATAATGCATATTGCTCTGTCAAGTCAAGTCAAGTCATTTTGATTTGTGACACCCTTAATCACAAAGAGTCTCAAAAGGCTGCACAGCTTATTACACAGACTATGTTTCAGACTATTGTGACAGTATCCCCTGATCTGGAACCAACATGAAAGCAAGGAAAAACCCCCAAAAATCAACATGAGGAAAATGAAGAAACCTTGAGAAGGGAGCGCACATGTGGTATCCCCCTTTCCAGGATGACCAGGCAAAAATGGATGTTGCAATTACAAATATTCCACAGTGTGTCATCTCCATTTTTCGTAACCCAGGGATGATTCCATTTACAATGGGAAAATAAAGACATCTTGTAATCGTGACGTATTTAAACTCCTTTGTCTTGTGACTGCCCTGTGTTGCAATAATCTCCAATGTTCTGTTCTGTTATTAAAATGAAACTGTGAAAATAATATATACTTTTACACGAAACTGTAAAGACATACCTTGTGAATTTCTGTTTATGAATTGCTGCCGCTCAATGCCACAGTACTTATTTTCATTGCACTATTTAGTTGTTAATTGCAATATTTTAACGACTTCATATTTACAACTTATGCTATTGGCCTCGTGTTAATGAGTTATGCTAATGGGTACATGCTAAAACGTGATGCTAACAGCTAAATGCTAACTGCTTCATGTAAAAAATTTTTGGTAATGGCAATATTTTAATGACTTCATATTTGCAAATCACGCTACTGGACTCATGTTAATGAGTTATGCTAATGAATACATGCTAAAAAGTGATGCTAACGGCTAAATGCTAACTTCTTCATGCTGAAATATTATTCTAATGCTAACATGCTAACAACTCAGCAAATTGAATGGGTTCAATGCATTCCGGATGGGCCAATTCAAATAGAATGGCTCATTACTTTTGAGCATGTACATTTTAAATGTTTGTAAAGTAAAATAACTGTGTTATTACACTGTTATGACCATGAATGTGATTTTTAGACCTCCACAAGGCAAATCCTTGTTGCTAACGCTTATGGGCTCATCTGAAATGAACTTTTTGGCCTATTTATTCTGGCTAAAATGTTTTGGTGTGTGACACGAGTTCATGGAGCATACTTGACTGAATAGCCATGATTAGATAGATGGATAGATAGATAGATACTTTGTTCATCCCCGAAGGGAAATTCACATTTCCAGCAGCATCCCTGAGCTGAGAACAATCGAAAATAACACAATAAAAACTAAAAACATTCGTCCACTTCATTTAGAAATTGAGTTAGATTTACTGCCTTAAAACATGAGTCAACACACCTTGCAATGGCAATTGTTTTGAATATGGTAAAAGTTATCTAAAATCCAAATTTCGAGTTGAAATAATATTAAATTGTTTGTTTGTTCAACAAGATAAAGCAACTTTTCTTAAATGAATAATGTAACGTGAGTTGTTTTGACTCAGTGTCAAGTTTAAACAACAAATGATCATGAATTGAACAACTTGTTTGACTGAACCTTGTGTGTGGGAACAAAGCTTATCTTTCAGTTGTGTTTACTCATATTTTTTAGATAGATAGATAGTTTATTCATCCTCGCAGGGAAATTCACATTTCCAGCAGCATCCCTTCGCTGAGAACAATACAATAATGAGGCAAAAAGAATACAATATACAAATACCCATTGTGACGTGCTAATAACCACTGTAGCGTGTTGTATAGAGTATTTAAATAGTGCTACATAAAATACACACTGCAATAAAAGTACGGTAATATGCAATGTAGGAGGTGTAGTTTAATGTGGGCCTTTACTCTGCCGGGTGGAGTTAAAGAGCCTCATGGCATGAGGAAGAAAAGATCTCTTCAGTCTGTCCGTTGTACAAGACTGTGACAGCAGTCTGTCGCTGAAGCTGCTCTTCCGTCTGGATATAATGCTATGTAGTGGATGCGATGAATTGTCCACGATGGACCGCAGATTTTTCAGTGCCCCTCTCTCGGCTACTGTTGTCAGGCCGTCCGGCTCTGTGCCCACAAGAGAGCTCGCTTTCCTCGCCAGTTTATTGAGACGAGAGGCATCCTTCTTCTTGACGCTGCCTCCCCGACACGCTGCCGCATAGAAGAGGGCGCTTGCCACTACTGTCTCCTAGAATATTTTCAGGAGCTTTTTTAAGGCAGCAATTGAACTTCAATTCTTAAATTGAACCACATAGATTTTTATTACAGTTTAAGTGCACCTAAGTCCCATGTAGAGAGCCTAATGTGTTATCTATTTATGGAGAGGGTCATATATATATATTGTGTAGTGCTTCCTGCCAAGCCAACCTAATAGCATACCTAAAGAGTGTATCGTATAATATTTGATTTATTAAAAAAAAAAAAAGTAGGATAAGTTGTAGCCTGTGTTGTATGTGGTGTGCTTGATTATTGGTGACTTGACTCCTCCCTATTAGCATCATTCCACATTATCACTGTGTAAACTATTGTGTCCCAAAATAAGACCAGAGGACAAGTTTCTTCAAATGCAAAAGGATACATTCTTGTTTTCTTCCAGTTTGTTCTTTTCAATGTTTCACAAGATTGTAACAAAAATACAACTATTTACACATTAACACATAGAACTTGTCAAGTCAAATTTATTTTTGCCAAAATCCGACTCCCCTGCTAAAATGAACCCTGTTTGAGATACAGACTTGTGTCTTTTAGAGTAACTTTCTGCGGCATAAATAAGTCAGCACAGTGAATTTTGGGGTTATTCAGAGTTTTTATTTGATAGTTAGGGGCGGGGGTGGATTTTACATGCCAAAATCCGACTCCCCTGCTTAAATAGACTCTGTTCGAGATACAGACTTGTAACTTCTAGAGTAACCTTCTGTGGCATAAATAAGTGAGCGCAGTGAATTTGAAGAATTTCAGACGTTTCTCATAATATTACTATTATTAATAGTAGTCATAAAACGAACTAGATTTGTCCAACACCTATTCAGTAACACATCACAAAATGGAGGTATTCCTCCGTCGTTGGATCCCAAAACCAAAAAAACATCATAGGTTTAAAGCGTGTCAGTGGAAAATTGCACAGATTCTGATTTCACACCAGTTCTTTGTCCGTACTTCATCCGGCTGGTGGTCCGCTAAGACTAAAGGCAAGACTCCTCCGACAGTAAATCAGAACACCACTAAGAACAACATCATTTCTGTATAACAACTCGATGAACAAATACATGAATATGTCTAGACGTAAATCATTGTTTTCAGATATATGGAGACGTCTCGGTAGTTACCGCCAAATCGTGAACTTGATTGAAATAATAATGTGATGAAGTTGTGACTGTAAATCTCCATATACTGTACACACATTTCAGTATTCCAACACCTGACATGTCGTCGGTATCCTCGAGGTGGCAGGATTCCTCATCTCACGTCTACAAAGCGGCCACAACAGACAACATTTTCAAAACTTGAAGAATATTTCCTCCAGATAGGACTACTCAGGCCTTCCTCTGTAGTATGTGTACTTTCAAATGTTGGAACATATCAGAATGATTCGTCAAATCTTGACCACAATCTAAACACTTTAAAGAACGTTCCCCTTTGTGAGCTCTTATGTGTCGGACCAAATTTAACGTTTGAGTGACAATGTCCCCACAAATGAAGCACCGATAGGGATTGTCCTCTGCGTGTGTTATCATGTGTGCTTCCATATCTCTTTTGTATGTGAAAGCTTGACTGCAAAATGAGCAAGGAAACTGTTTTTCCCCCGTGTGCATTCTCATGTGTCTGGTCATATCGGATTTTTCAGGAAATGCTTTTCTGCAAACGGAGCAAGAAAAGGGTTTTTCCCCCGTGTGCCTTCTCATGTGTTTGATTAAATTACACTTTTGAGAAAATGCCGCTTTGCACACAGGGCAGGAAAAGGGTTTTTCCCCCGTGTGCGCTCTCATGTGTCTGGTCAAACAGGGCTGACGAGAAAACGCTTTGCTGCAAACCGAACAAGAAAAGATTTTTTCCTTCGTGTGCGTTCTCATGTGTTTGCTCAAAAGATCTTTGCCAGAAAACGCTTTATTGCAAAGAGAGCAAGAAAAGGGGTTTTCTCCTGTGTGCGTCCTCATGTGTAGAATCCAAATACTTTTGTTAGAAAATGCCTTTCGGCACACTGAGCAAGAGAAAGGTTTCTCCTTTGTATGTTTCCTCATGTGTGCGATCAAATGAGACTTGCCAGGAAACGCCTTTCCGCAAACGGAGCAACGTTGGGCCAGACGTTTACGACAAACCCCGCAGCAGTGGGCTTCGTCCTTCTCTTTAGGATTCCGAAAATTCACAAAGCTTTCACCGCAAACCGAGCAGTCCACGGTTTCTTCGCCGGAACCGCTTCTCTTTTTGGAACTTTCCAGCTGTCGGGAGTCTTGTTTGCAATGTGCGCTGCTGTCTGCGTCATCGCTGTCTGACAGGGGAGCCAAGTCTTCATCTGGTGGGGGTCCTTCGGACCTTCTGCCACTTTCATCCTGGAGCCGTTGGGGGCACTCGGCAGGGTCTTCCTCTTCGCCCGCACTCTTGATAGGGCAGACATCCCACTCCTCTTTTTCGGTTTTAACGCGAGGAAGCTGAAGCTCTTGTTCTTCTACTTTGACGGGGGGCAGCTGAGGCTTCTTCCGCTCCAAGCTCCGACATAGATCTTCCGGAGGACCTTCACCCTGGCGATTTAGAAGGGGACGGATATCTGAAAGACACAATGTTCAGGTTTCGCTCATCAAACCGGTGGTTGTTTGATACAAGCTTTTACAAAAAAGAAAAAAAGCACTAAAGCACACATGGATATGGTTTCGCTTGTCCTAAGCCGGGCCTGCAGGTGTTAAAGCCCCAAGCAGCCTCAGTCTGACCAATTCATCTGATTTGAGAGATCAAGCCTGAAGCAAACCCGAACTTTCATAGGAGAAAGGAATTTTGGCTCATGTTTAAACACACTCAGGTTATTAACCCTTTAACGTTCCGACGGCCCGCCAGCATGACGGTTGACAAGCAAAGTCGTGTCTTCACGATATCACCGGTCACTGACATCGGTCATGCCACAGACTTTACCCTGAGGAGGAGACTGAGATGGAGGTTGATGCCGACGAAGAGGTCACCTCCGAGTGAACTACGTTCTTCGTATTGGTTCTGGACTTTTATCATTTCCACTAGAAAGCTTCAATTCTTGGGATTTACGATACGATGACCATTACAAAAGATACTCATCAAAGAAACATCACCATCAGTGTGAAACAGGATACCCGAAAACTATCAAGCTGGGATAGCTCACTAATACATCTGCTGGGTCGTCAGTTCATGAGATGATATTCTGCTAACATGGACTCGTTGAATCCAGGACTGTCCAGGGAATCCTACTGTGTAAAATACTGACTTCAAACCACACCATCATGCCGACAGATCCGCCTAATAGCATTTCTGCATCGATCCTTGTCGCAATCCGTCTGTTTCACAAACAAATAGACTCGGAAAATTCTTTCCAATTTTGCCGTTAGCCTCTGAAAAGGTCAGATTGACGCGGCTCTCGGCCAATAGCTGGCTTTTTTTACGGTCCACAGCCCGCATTAGCCCGCATTAGCCCGCATTAGCCTATTGTTAAAACGGGTATCGCCTCTTTTAGCTCCAAATATCTTTATCCAGTAGTATGTAAGTCGTCGTAAATGATGATTGACACATTGACAGGATCAAAATCTGCATCAGCCCATGGGCCAAAGGAGTCCCATACAAGGCTCACAAGAATGCATCGGACATCCTGAGGTTTCTCTGGAGGCTCGTGGAAACAGTATGAAAGAAGATACCAAAAATGTGGTGTCAAGGAGAGGAAAACGCAAAACTTGGGCCGGTTCCGTCTCATCTTCCAACTAAACGTTGAAGGCAAACTCTCCTTTAGTGTCATCGCACAGAGAATAGGCAAGTATCTGCTAAGAAATGAGTACATCTGTACAGGAGGTAGGAATATCGAGGAGTATCTGTGTGTTTAGAACTTTCCAACATGGTCTGGTACCAAATCCAAATGGCAGAGAGGAAGGGTCTCCACGTCGTCTTCCTTGACCTTGCCAATGCCTTTGTCTCGGTGCCTCGTGAACTCTTGTGGTCAGCCTTGAACTTCCTACTTCCAGGACGTACCGTTCTTCTGCACCGCCTCTGACTTTACCACCACCTGGCAGTGTTTGGAGGTAAGCCTCGTGGCAGGATGCACCATCTTACCCATGGCATTCGCAATGACAATGGAGGTCATCGTCCGTGCTCCAAAGTGGGTGGTAGGTGGCCAGCAAATGGACTCTGGCCGGCGCTTCCCCCACTCAGAGCCCACACGGATGAAATTAAAACCGTACCACTACTGTCCCATGCAGCGGGAGGCATCTGAGAAAACTTGAAGAGTACATCAGTAAGGCCCGTACGACGATAAAACCATCCAAGATTTGAAATGATTCATCGAAAATGACCCAAGAGCCCAGGCAGGTGGTAGGACGCAAGCATTCAGGAGAAAGACCGGGTGCAACAACTGCGCAAGTGTTCTACAGTCCATCAACATCACCCGGAAAGAGAAATCAAACATTTACAGAAATTGGCCGAGGTAAAATCCACAGTTGCAGAGGTTTTATAGCTGTAAACAGGTTTTGGAAACGCCTAGTCCTACCCTTGGAAAAATATGTATATGAAATGAAATGATCTGCATTTCTATAGCGCTTTTCAAGTCAATGACTTCCCAAAGCGCTTTACAATGTGCTTCACATTTCCCAATAGCGGCCGTGCAGCCATGTGAGGCGCTAACGTGCTTATTGGGGGTATTAGGGGTTCAGTGTCTTACCCAAGGACACTTCGACACGTAACACGGACGAGCCGGGATTCGAACTGAGATCCCTTGATCCCAAGACGAGCGCTCTACCTCCTGAGCTACTGCCGCCCCAATATATGTATATACCTGTATGTAACGGGTGTAATGATAACTTTTGTTTTGTTGAAATTACTGCTGAAATGTGTACGTATAGTTTATGTAGTGTCCTGCAATGACAAGTCCAACAGTGCCACCTGCTGGTATGGAGCAAGGTTTAGTTTAGCTTCTGATTTAATGACTGGAAGGCGGAAATTGTTAGCAGTCTCCAGCGCGCTGCTAACAGTAAGCCACGATTTTTTGGTGCTCCGCAAAAAGTTTGTTGACAACATTAAAACCACAACTGACAAAACTTGCGACATACACAGTAATGTAATTGATGTTGTCCAGCTGTTTGGATTTATTTTTGTTTTGTTTCTGTTGTGCTAAAATGTTAATTCCCTTTATAGAGATCAAAACCAGCAGAAAAGCTAATGTTCACGTTAGTTTTGCTGTACACGTTAGTTTTACTGTACAATGTACTCTACTGATATGCTAATTACCCTCAAAGATGTTGAGAACCAGCGGAGGTGCTAACCACATGGTGCGTGTGTGTATGTTGTGTCGCTCATTACAGAAAGTGAATTTTCTTACCGGGATGAATAAAGTATCTATCTATCTAAATTGTTCCCGTTTTTACTCGTTATTGTAATTATTTATGTTTTCACAAATATATAAAAAGGATGATGTTGGTTATAATTCAGATTAAAAAATATGTCGAGTTGAATTCATTGTAAGTTAAAACCGCTATCCTATCATTTGTTAAAAGTATCTTGTTAAAATGATTGTAATGGTTGATTTTCTGAACTGTATTGTATGTCAACTGAAAAGAAAATTATTTGTTTGATATTGTTAGCAGTCTTCAGCGCGCTGCCAACAATGTCGAGAACCAGCGGAGGTGCTAACCACACGGTGCGTGTATGTTGTGTCGCTCATAGCAGCAACTGGAATAAAAGCCTCATCGTCCAGTCCAGCCTGAACGGGGATCCTTGGTGGGACGGCTACACCGCAGTTCCATAAATACAATGTTTTGTTTTTCAGAACGCGATCAAAATTTTGATACGGTACCGGGTAAGGCTTCAAGCTATTGTTTTCCAGCTAAGATGGTCACGCTAGACTCTTGCAGACATTTGATTGTAAGGCGAGAATAAGAACCTTCGATTTCTGTGTGCTCCACAATTCAGATGACTCAATGTTTGCAGCACTTGCAGTGACGATACCAGTTTTGGAGAAAACTTAAGAGTGTTACCTCTCAAAAGAGGTACAAATCTCTCATCTGTTCAAGAACAGCATTCGATGGACTTGGGGTACGTCTGAGATCGGGATCTCGGGCCAATTTGACAAGAACGGTAAAGGGTGAATTCATTGAAACGGGAGAGCAAATCCTGAAGGATTCAGAGTCGGACATTTGCGAGCAGACCTTGGAGCCGGATCGCCACTTGAGTCTTGCACAGCGCTTCAAGTTGTCGTCTTTGTCGGTCAATTTCCTCCTCGTACGAGACGATCCTTTCTTCGAAAAGTCCAAAAATGTCCTCGGCTGCAGCGAGGAGGCGCTCCCTTACCAACTCCTTTAACATTTTAGCGTGCAAAAAAAAGAGCAGATAATGAGCGTTATTTGGTCCCCGTCGTGCTGCTTTGGAGCAAAATTCATCAAAAAGTGCCCACTTCCGCCTTATTCTTCTCTGCTTTTACATTTAAGAATGAATTCTTTGCTGCCACCTTGTGTTCACGAGTGGAGGTCGTACCCATGCAGTCTGGCATTTCAGGTTCTCAGCACCGCTCAAATAAGTCCCAAGATTTCCCCTCGGGAGAACTTTTGAGCGGTCCCCTTTTCCTAGGGGTGGCCAGACATTTTCCACTTTCCACAAAGTTGGTACACCTTTTCGTGGCCAAATGCAAGCACTTTTCAAGCACCTTTCGCGCCAATTTTTCAACGACCTTCACTGTACTACCGCTAACATCAAATTATTTTGTCCATCAATAAAACTTTTTTCCGTTGATGACTAAAATAAAGTTACCATCATGCTGCCAGCGCTATTTTGCTGTTCCTATTAATGATCTTCGATCCTTTTTTTCCAATTGGCTCCTATGAAAGGACATCAGGAGGTAGAGCGATCGTTTTAGGATTAAGGGATCCCAGTTCGAATCCCGGCTCGTCCGTGTTACATGCCGAAGTGTCCTTGGGTAAGACACTGAAACCCCAATACCCCCAATAAGCAGGTTAGCAGCCTTACATGGCTGCACAGATCATGGCCGCTATTGGGAAATGTGAAGCACAATGTAAAGCGCTTTGGGAAGTCATTGACTTGAAAAGCGCTATAGAAATGCAGATCGTTTCATTTCAAATGCAAAAATGCAGATCATTTCATTTCATTACATCAATTCTGCCATTCTGCTTGGATTTTACACATTTTCATCTATATCTGGGAATATTTTCTCATCTCATCTCATCAGCCGTACCGCTTATCCTTATTAGGGTCGCGGGGGGCTGGAGCCCATCCCAGCCATCTCCGGGCAGTGGGCAGGGGACACCCTGAACTGGTTGCCAGCCAATCGCAGGGCACACAGGGACAGACAACTCATTCGCTCATTCACACCTAGGGACAATTTGGACCGGCCAATTTACCTGAAATGCATGTTTTTGGAACGTGGGAGGAAACCCACGCAAGCACGGGGAGAACATACAAACTCCGCACAGGATGTCTGGAGCTGGATTTGAACCCACGACAGGTTCCCGTGACATGAACCGTGCCGCACAAGCGCTAACCACTGCGCCGCCGTGCTGCCCGGAATATTTTCTCTCTCATATATTTTAAGGGATGCCCTGCAAAACATGACCAAATACTAAATAATTTGGTGCAAACATTTTATTATTATTGAACGACACCCTGGCCACAAGAATCGACGGTTTTGATAGCAGGGCTCTCAGAACCATCGAGAACATCAGGTGGCCCCAGCGAGTCTCCAATAAAGAGCTCAGAGCCCGCACGTGCCAGCCCCGAGCATCTTCCTGGGTCGCACAACGCCGCACCCGCCGGTTTGGCCATGTCCTTCGTCTACCACCAGACCATCCGACACGAGCCGTTCTCCGGTTTGACCCAAAGGCCGCAGGCTGGAGACGACCACGAGGGAAACCCCGCACGCGATGGCTCGACGTCGTTGCGGGCGACCTCCAACAACACGGAGTTGCCGTAGAGGATGCAGAACAGCTGGCACAAGACCGCCAGCATTGGAAAAACCTGGTTCATCTGGTCGGCTCAACGCACAGGGACGGGACCCCCCGACCTTCGCTGGAGCAATAAGTAAGTAAGTAAGATAACATATCATTTAAAACAAAAACATGGCACCTATTTCAAGCATTTGAATCATTCAAGCATTTTTGTCATCCATGTTAAGTTGCAGATATCAGATTTTTTTTCGACGCGATTATTATGATTATTATTTGAAAAGACAACAATAACATTCGATTTTCACTCTACTTTATTGTTGTTTCATGTTTACATGTGATTATTACAAATTTTCTAGTGTTCTTTAACATAGTCATATGTAGCACTCTTATTCGTCTGCTGCTTTCGAAGGAATGAGATCACGTAAAGTTCGAGATTATGATTGCCGGGTCTCGTTCAAAGCTTTTTCCGGTGCAGAACGGCGAAAAAGACGATGATAAAAACCAGAGATAATTCGGCTACATTTTATCGGCAAAACTTTGTTCACATAAAAATTTCGGCGAGCCAAAAGAGCCAGTTTTCTAAATAGAGCTCTCTTCTTGTTGGCGACCAGTAGAGGGCTGTCATGCTTCACAACTTAGACAAGGCACCAAAACGGGCCTGTTTTACGCACTTATTTCATTTTCTTCTTCAATTCTTGCAAAGTCCATCGTGTGAGATTGCCAAGAAAAATGGCAACAAATTCCAAGACTTCACCCAACATTCGAACATTTTCCTTACCTTCAAAACACCAGCGTAAAAAAGATTTCAACCCCAAAAGTGTCATCAAAAGGTTCATGATTTGCAAATGGGTGTGAGGCGTTATTTCACGACGTGTATCCAAATGAAATTGTGCCTATTTTTATTCGCCTTTTAGGGCTCAGGAGGTAGAGCGCTCGTCTTGGGATCAAGAGATCGCAGGTTCGATTCCCGGTTACTCCGTGCTATATGTCCAAGTGTCCTTGGGCAAGACACTGAATCCCTAATGCCCCCAATAAGCAAGTCGGCATGGCCGCTATTGGTGTGTGAGTTTGTGTGTGTGTGTGAACGGGTAAGTGTGAAGCACATTGTAAAGCCGTTTGGGAGCTCTTCATTGCTATATAAATGCAGACCATTTACCATTCTTTTTTTTTTACCATTTATTCACTCGATTGTAGAAGTCTATTTTGAAAAGCATCGACACGCCTCCGGTGACTGACCCGACACCCGTTAACCTTTACCAACGCTTTAGAGCACAGGTGTCGAACAGGCGGCCCGCGGGCCAAATCAGACCCGCTAAGGGATTGAATCCGGCCCACGAGACAACACTCAGAGAAGCGCAAGAGAAAAACAAGCTGCAGGTTGAATTGTAGCCACTTGATTTTGCCAAAGCCAGGTGCCTCCAACAAAGACGCCGTCGTCGTCTCTCTCTCTCTTCCTCCTTTTTCTCTCACTCTCCATCTCTCTCCTTCACTCCTGCCTCTTTAACTCTTTCTCTCTCTATTTTTTTACCTTCTTTTGCGCTCTCTTCCTTTTTTTCCTTTTCTCTCTTTTTCTATCTCTCTTGCTTTACCCTTCTCTCTTTCTATTTCTCTTTGGATTTCTTTCGCCCTCTCTCACGATTTCCCTTTTTATCTCGGCTTCTTACGTTCTCTCTCTTTGTTTCTCTCTATTTTTTTTTTCTCTCGTACTTGTCCCACACACTCTCTTGTTCTCTCCCTCTCTTTCTCCTATTTCTTTCTCTTTTTCTTTCTCAATCCACCGGTCCGGCCCCCGAGAGAATGTCTGTTCTATCGTGTGGCCCCCGAGTTAAAATGAGTTTACAATGTGATCCCAAAGACTCTTGCGTCCTCCTTGGAAGACAAGCGGGTAAACCACCAGAAGACCAGGTTTGTCTACGAAGGGGCTAAGGTATCCGAGGGGGGCAACTATGTAGCGGCTCCCCTGGGCCCAGGACGGGAAGATGCTGGCGTTTGCTCCAGAGATCGGTTCTTTCTCGAAGGGGGGGGAAAGATCCAGGAGCGTGCGCTCTCTCTACCCCCCCCACCTCATATTTGGTTTCACCCGAAGCCAGCGCAACAAACGATTCGCCGTCGTGTTGCCGGGCAGGAATATTTTCTTTAGACACTCGATGAAATCGTGTCATAAACTCATCTAAAGGATGAAGAATTGACACCAGGTTTATCGTTTAGTCCTTTCGTTCCCGTAAGAGAATTTCCTTCAGCTCCCCCTCGCAAACATGCCATTTTCTCCAGCCCCGAAAAGAGAATCGTTTTGCCGGCCAAGAAGAACCTTTTCTTGCACGTTTAAGGAATGCTTTGTTTTTATTCAACGTTCCAAACAAAATCAAAAATACTGTAGAAATACTAAAGTAAAATAAAAAAAATAAAGTAAAAAAAATAACAATCATGAATCGTTTGATTCAATAGAAAGGGGAGACTGGTTGGTATACTGCATTTTACATCTTTTGGACTTGAGGAATGTTTTTTACCCCCAAAAACTTTTTGTGATCTTTAGCAACGGAATACAAAAAAATACTGCAATACCTGTCCGAACGATACTGACTTCATATTAAAATGAGTGTGCACGCTTAAGAAAAACCCTTCAGTTGCTTACTTTGTGATAACGCATGTACCTAAAAATCGCAAATGGGAAGGAGGAAAAAAAAAAAAAAGTTTTTTTTTTTTTTTTTTAATTAGCAGACCGACAACGCCTCTCTTGTTTTTTCCAGGTTTTTATTCCTTTTTTTATATGGGGTGGGATTTACAGATAGAAATGTGCATGAAAAACATCATTTGGCAAACAGCTTTTTGTCGTTGTGGAAAGATGATTGACAGCAGTGTTTCCGTTTCGCTTCCAGTCACACTCGACGATCTCGATTGGACACGACACACCCGAATCACTTTATTAGGGACACCTGGGTGTCCTCTTAGTGTCTCTTAAGTTTTCAGTTTGCCGCATGAAAGAGATAGTCATCAGTCTTTTCACTTATCAATATTTAGAGTGTCTGTTCTGTCGCTGATTTGTGCCCAGAATATTCTGTGATAAAAATGTTTAGGATAACTGCTCATCTTACAGCTTTTGTCTTGAACGACCTACTGTCTTACAACCTAGATATAAACAAACGCGTACGGGAAGAAAACAGCTTTCCTCTTCACTACTGATGCAATTTTTGAAAAACGTGATTAAAGAAATCCCTTAAAGGTACAGCGGACCGTCAGACTGTTGATCATTTTTTCATGATTTCACCGGTCAATGAAATCCCTCATGCCACATATTATTGGAATACTTAGAGTCAACGAATTTTAGATCTGATTTCAAAATGGACCCATCACACAATCATCACCATTAATCTGAAACAATATAACCAAAATCTATAAAGCCGGTAATCCTCACCCTAAAGTGCTGTGATATTCTACTCACTAATATGGTGAGGTTACATTCACGAGAGTCAAGTGAATCCAAAATATTTCCTCCAAAACAAACGCAAATGCCAAATGATGACAACAAATCCGCCTAAATGCATATTTGCAACGTTTGACGAGCCTTCTCGTAATAGGTTCGTTTCGCTCCACCCTTCCCCTTTAAAAATAATAAAAATTGGCCAATTGCAGGCTTATTTTCCACAGTCAACAGCGGCCTGTATTGATAAAACAAACATGGTCTCCTTTAGCTCCGAATATCTTTAACGAGTAGGAACTGAATCAAATGAGGATCGACTCATTGGTTAGCCAGTCAAACGTCCGACACGAACGTTTGCAATTTTACGATGCGTATTCAAATCAGAGCCAAAAATATACGTGAGTAAATGCGACCCGGGATCCATTTTTACGCGCGATTATCAAACGCAAGTGTGCACAATCAGTGAGTGACTTCAGCAAAGAGAAGTCAAACATTTACAATTCTTGCAAAATGTCTAAAATCTGGCCAAAGTAAAATCAACGGTTGTAGAGGTTTTAGTACTGTAATCCGGTCGTCTCCAAATGGCCACTTTTGGAGACGCCTAGACCTACATTTACAACAATCAGTAAAATACATTGTTTTGTTCTTCAGAGACGGATCAAGTACGACCTAGGACCAGGTAAGGCCTAGAGCTATTGTCCCAGCTGTTTTCTATCCGAGAAGCCTATGCTACACTCTTCTGCAGGCATTTGTATATAAAAAAAATCGGGTGGGAATAAAAACCTTCTATTTCTGTGTGTTCCAACTCGGCTGACTCAATGTTAGTAGCACTCGCAGTGATAGGGACAAACCGTTGAGAGTGTGTGTCCTTACAAAAGAGACACAAAGCCTCCGTATTCTCCAAGAACAGCATAGAATGGACTTTGGGTACCTCTTGGATCGGGATTCGAGGCCAATTTGACAGGAACGTTAAATGTGATTATTGTTGGCAGCGTATGGTTATTAGTAATAGTTTTACCGTAAAATCATCTCGAAAAGTACGAGGACAGCGCAGGTGTACCTAATAAAGTCTGGTCTTCTGGGTGCCGCGGTCTCAAGGTGTGGTCAGGCTGACGTAGAGTTGTCTGGCCACCTCCTCGGTGCGCTCAGAGTCGTCCGGATATTGCGCTCGGAGCTCCTCGTTGGCCACGTAGTGCGTGAGAGCAAACTCGCAGAAGTATCGGCCCACCTCCGGGTGCAGCATCTCCAGGGGGACCGGGTGGGGTTCCAGGTTCTCTGGGATAAAAACAAAAGCGCAGGTGACATTTTTGTGAAAAGACGTCACTTCCAATAGGATACTGACCGGCACACTGGAAAAAGGCACCTTGGTGGGCTTCCGACGGGTCCTTGACCTTTTTTGTGATCTTCGGCCGTAGTATCGATAAAAATACCGCAAATACTATCCGAACGATCGTGATTTAATGCCAAAAATATAGACATTTTTGGGAATTGATTTGCAAATGTGCACATTGAAGAACAATCATCCAGTTGCTTACTTTATCTTTAGGCAACTTGGTGGGCTACTAAGCTATTTTATAGTTTTGCGCTCGTCAGCTGCGGAATCTAAGAATTGAGGGCAATCAAACCAGCTTCCTGAAGGCTCGATGGGCCCCCGGGCTGCCAGTTTGAGACGCCCCCTTTTTAGCCATGAAGTTTCCTTCTTCTCTTTTGCAACATGTTCAAAACTGAGTTTTGTATATTTTCAAATGATTTATGTATCGAAGTGTTTGGACCTCATTATTATTTTTTTATGATGGGTATCTGTATTTTGACATGCGTGTTCATCAAGGCATTCACGTACCGTAAATTCAAGATTTTAACACAGCGCTTTGAGCTGCGATCCGTCGTCAAAAATACCTTGTCAATTCAAGTAGTTGTGTAATACAGTAAAATGCTCGGGGTACAGTGGAACCTGGGTTTTCGAACGCCTCTCAGTTCGAACCAATCGGAGTCCGAGCAAAAATTTCGAGAAATTCTTGCTTCGCTTTTTGGTCAAAAAATAAGAGTTTGAACGCCGGTAATGCGTGAGTGCGTACGCTAGGGTGCCATGCTGAGCGGCGTACGGGTCTTTCAGCCCCTTATTATGCCTCCGAAGAAAGTCAGTGCAAGCATCAAAGTTGATACAGGTGAAAAAAGAAAAGTAGTGCGTACAACTATTGCATTTAAGAAAGAAATAATAGCAAAATATGAAGGAGGTGTGCGAGCGTCTGATCCTCTCCCCACCGTCCACCTGCGCCTTCTGCTGACCAACACAAAGGTAAGAATTCCTATTCATAATTCTTTTCTTTATCCTTTTTTTTTAAATTTTGACACGTTCATGTTAGCGTCATCTTTCGTACGGAAGATGACGATAACGCAAACGATTAAAACGATTGACATTATTTTTAATGGGAAAAATGATTTCGGTGATCGAACACATCGGTTTTCGAACAGGGTTCTGGAACGGATTATGCTCGAGAACCCAGGTTCCGCTGTACTCTGAAAACTCACCAAACAGGATATATATTTTTAGCTAAAAACATTTAAATAACAAAATAGTACGTCGTAGTATTATTAATGTGTAATATGTGTGCATATGCTTAAATTACATAGGCACAATATACATTCTTTCTAATAAGGCGACTACTTGCCCACGATAAATGCGATTTAAACTCGTCAACAGAATAGCGTTTAGCGTCTACGGGGTCTTAGCTGGAATATATCTTAATAAACTCATTATAAAGACAAAGATGGCTTTTTTGTTTTAATGACGTTCGTCAATATTTCTTAATAAACACATGATACAAACTACGATGGCGATGCTCGTCCTATCGGAAGAGCAGCGAAAGAAAATCGGAGTTTGCGTTCACGTGAAAGGGAGCGAGACACCGGTGTGTCGTCTTGGTCCGTGTGTGCAGATTTACAGCTTAACAAGTTGTCAACCTTCATTGAAGAGGCCTTAACACACGCAAAATGCATTGTAAAAACAAAGAATTTATTGCTAATGGACCACAGACACTAAAATTGAGACGCTTGCCATTTAAACACTCGTTTGGGGACTTGCTTGGGCAGATTTCCATCTTAACAGGTTGTCAGCTTTCATTGAATAGGCCTTAACACACGAACACACGCAAAGGTGCGAAAACCGTTGTAAAAACAAAGTCAAGTCATGTTTATTTGTGACACCCTCAATCACAGAGTCTCAAAGGGCTGCACAGATTAAAAACTATTGCAAACTACATACTATTATGACTTGGGGTTATTCTTTTGTGCCGCAATCACCTTGGAAAAATGGGCTGATTTTGCAGAGGCAGGGGCTGCTTTATACTTTAACAAGCTATCACACCAGGTTTGACGGAAAACCTCAAGCTCGGTAGCGCGCCGTTTTCTTTCAGATTTCCTGCAGTCTTGTTTAAGCCATCTCGTTTCATCAGTGAACCAAGGCGTGCGTCTTTTAGGTCGTGATTTAAGCCGTAGGGGCGCTACTGAGTCAAGAATTTATTGCTAAAGGATGACAAACACTGAAAATAGAGACGCTCCACTTAGTGCGACGCTATTAAGACACTCGTTTGGAGACTTGCTTGGGCAGATTCCCATCTTAACGAGTTGTCAACCTTGATTGAATAGGCCTGAACACACGTACACATGCAAAAAAATCGTTGTAAAAACAAAGAATTTGTTGCTAAAGGACGACAAACACTGAAAATGGAGGCGCGACGCTCGTTTGGGGACTTGCTTGGGCAGATTCCCATCTTAACGAGTTGTCAATCTTAATTGAATAGGCATTCGGCACAAACGCGCACAAGAATGCACAAAAAGGAACATCAATGGAGAGCGCCGATTCCGATGCGTATCGCACGCATGACAAAGAGGTCGAGAGGAGACACGAGCAACGTGCGCAACGACTTTCACAGAAAATCAAAATGTATTTTCATGAGCAACATAGAATACTTGGTCAAGCTCTCTGGTGCCCCTCTCAAATTTCTATCTATCTATCTACGTTGGTCATATCCATCAAGAGGGGTGACCGACAGCGAGACAAACACGTATGCAAAAACAAGGAAAAGAAAAAAAGTAAAAGAAGTAGCATAAAACACAAAAACATTGATCATGGCCAACCCAAATGCCCAAACACCTAAACAAGTTAGGCACCTCTGCACCTAAGTCGGTCATGCTTCCGTCCCTCCAAATGAAACGGGACACAAGAAAGCGGCCGTCTCACTCCGGTCAGGTTCAACAGCAGAGCCCGACAGCTTTCACTGGTTTACCCCCGCCGTATCATACAGGTTCCCTCCATCCTTTAGAACCCGTCCAATCATCCCACTATCCGTTCACAATCATTCGTATCCCGAACAAGAGCTCTAGCTTCCACTAGATTTAGACCACTTTCCTGCTCCATCCATCCACGTCCATCGCGGCCTTGCTCTCGGTCTCCTTCCATTGACTTCTGCTCTGTAGATCCTCATCCATCCTCTCCATGATTCCAAACCAACCCAGTACTCTCTTTTTCAAAAGCTTGCTCAGTTCCACGACTACTCCAGTTCTGTCTCACAATTTCATTTTTCAATCTATCCAATCTTGTCACTCCTAACGTACTCAAGCATTTCATCTCAAAAACATTTCATTTCCTTCTCAAATCTGCGTTCAGGCTCCAAGTCTGCACCGTACAACACAGTCGGCACACTTACTCAAAAGACTTGTATATAAAAAAAAAAAAAATCTTTAACTCTAGCGAAAGTCGGATCCACTATAACTCACGTCAAAACTTTTTTGAATGAATGAAAACTTTATTCGAACATCAAAATAAAAACAGAACAAAAACAATAACTCAAAAACAAAATAATGTGACATAATATGTTCGAAAAGGGGGAGTCAGAAGCAAATGCTAATATTTCCTACCCCTTCATCTTCCCTATTAAATACACCAATGATATAACAATTGTAATGATATTAATAATAACAGTTATGATATAACAATAGCAACAATAACACAAAGTTAACTAGACGCACTATTCCCAAATTCTCGTATCACTCATACCCCATCTTCTTCATCTCTGTATTCCGCCAGGAATGTTTTTGTGTATTTAAATTTGAACACGTGAATAGTCGGACATTGTTGGATCTGGTCTTGTAATATGTTCCAAAGTTTGACTCCGCACACAGACACACACATACTTTTCCTGGTGGTTCTCACCTTTTGGATTAGGAATTTACGACAGCCACTTTAATTATAATTTCCCTCTTTCCAAATGAATCATTGATGGATGTTTTCTGGCACTATGCTTTTGTTGACCTTAAATAGCAGTTGTGCTGTGAAAAATTGGACTAAATCATCCAATTTGAATCATTTGGACTGCAGGAATAAAATAGGAGTATGATCTCGATATCCCACCCTGTGTATGGTTCTAATGACACGTTTTTGGACTTTTGAAAATGTAAACTAAAGTTGGAGCAGGTTTAAATCTCGTCGGATCCACTTTACCTTGACTTAAGCGGTTTAAACACCGTTTGGAGCTGGTTTGAATGGCATCGAACGCACTTTAACTCGAGTTAGGGATGCTTTAACTTGAGTTCAAAGCAGCTTTCATTGGAGTGAGAGCAGCTTAGGTCAAGGTGAAGGAAAGGAAAAACTCAAATGTGAGCCTCATTAAAGCTTTAACTTTCATTAAACCAGTTTTACAGATCTAAAATGAAATATTCTTCTCTATCAAGTATGGGATCACAATGCCCGACTGAGTTCAAAGAGCCTATCTATTCATATTTTCCACCTCCCTATCTGAGTTAATAATCCGTATTCCTACTACGGAACGCATTAGGCCGGAAGAGGGGGTCGCGGGCGGGGTGGACGAGTGATTTCGCAGGCCTGCTGGCAGTTTTCTCTCTTTCCAGGATGAAAATGGTGAAATTAAGAAAAGGACCTTTTCCAATCCAGTCCAAATCCCAAACCATAGTTCCAAAAAGACGAAAAAGGAATCGTTTTTTCGAAAACATTTAAGATTTTCCCGTAGTTGGACGCGCAAGGAACGGAGCGTACCTTGGGCGGCGTACTGGGAGGTTCCGTCTTGGAGAAGAACGTTATAGAAGGGCTGTTCGGCGCCGTTGGGGAGCTGCTGGACCCTCATGGTGGCCATCCACTCCTGGCTCATGGCGCATTTGGGGTCCCACCCGTAGACCAAGCAGTCATACCCCGACCTGTAAGCGGGAGAGAATGAGGGAGGGGCTCCTCAGAAAGGGGGCGGGGCCTCACCTTTTGTGCCTCATCAGCAGGCCCACCGAGTAGCGGACTTCCCCGTTTTCGGGGGCTCCCCTCCGCTTGGCCTCAGGGGGGGCCGGGTTCTGCTTGTGTTGGATGTGCTCCAGGGTGTGCTGCACCAGGTAGCCCACCGCGCCGTGCTGGTTGGGGTCCAGGGCCTGGATTTTTTGCAAAATGTCCAGGACCTGCGCCGGCGGCAAAAAGGTCAAGTCGCGTCGCGAGTTTTTTCCCTTCCGGTGCTCCGGAACACCACGCGGGCGCACCTTTTCGGGCCAGATGCCCAAGTGGAAGTAGAGCCGGGCCTGCAGCAGAAGGTAGGGCACGTTGTCGGGGTTGAAGGTCAGGAAAAGGTCAAGCGTGTCCCTCAGGAGCTGGTACGACTTGTCTTTGCTTTCCCTGAAGAACACCCGAGAAATCGAAAAAAAAAGCGCTCAACTTGGTGTCTTTTCCATCAGGCACATTTTCAGGCAACTAAAGCTCCCGGGACGGTGTGTGTGAACTAGTTTTATTCGAAGCAGTTACAGTTATAATTGAAAATAAAAACATAGTGAGAAGATGATAATGAAGTGACTTCAAAGTCTCCAGTGTTAGTAAATTCTCAAAACATGAATTTGGTCTTGCATTTATTGCAAAATTTTGGTTGGAGGGACATCTCAGATCTCAGTTTGTCATAGCCCATGTAGCATGTATGTCAAGGTATCACTGTAATAGTTGGCAATATAGCTTAGCTAGATGATTTAGGTAGGAAGATATATAGACAGAAAGAAAATGGGTATCTAGTGTGCTCATAAGATTATTATAGTTGGAAAAGGTAGAGAATAGAATATTCTTTCTCATTGAACGTTGTAAAACATTGCAGGCAATGAAATTAGACATGACATTCCAGGATAAATGGGTAATGAAGACTACAGAGACGTAGATAGATTTTATCTTTATGAATAGGGAGCTCTGCACGGCGGAGCAGTGGTTAGCGCGTGTGCGGCATAGTTCTGAGGTCATGAGAGCGAACCCCCCTGTGTGGAGTTTGCATGTTCTCCCTGTGGGTTTCCTCCGGGCACTCAGGGTTTCCTCCCACATTTCTCAAAACATGCATGTCAGGTGTAGTGGCCGGTCCAAATTGTCCCTAGGTGTGAATGAGCGAGTGACCTGTCTGTGCTTGTGTGCCCTGTTACCAGTTGAGGGTGTCCCCTGGCCACTGCCCGAAGATAGCTGGGATGGGCGCCAGCAACCCCGCGACCCTACTGAGGATAAGCGGTGTGGATAATGGATGGATGGATGATAGGGAGCTAGCAAACTTGGCAAGTTAAGGCAGCAAACTAACAACCCAGGGGCGGCAGTGGCTCAGGAGGCAGAGCACTTGGGATCAAGAAATCGCAGTTCGAATCCCGGCTCCTACTATTACATCTTGAAGTGTCCTTGGGTAAGACACTGAACCCCCAATACACAGGTTAGCGCCTTACATGGCTGCACGGCTGCTATTGGGAAATGTGAAGCACACTGTAAAGCGCTTTGGGAAGTCTTGACTTGAAAAGCGCTGTAGAAATGCAGATCATTTCATCATTTTTGACCAGCTCGGTAGCCCAGATGGTAGGGCGCCCGCTCCGAGACCGGGAGGTCGCCGGTTCAAGCCTCGGCCGAGTCATACCTAAGACTTACAACATTGGTACTCATTGCCTCCCTGCTTGGCGCTCGGCATCAAGGGTTGGAATTGGGGGGTTTGCTCACCTAATGACTAAAATGGCGGCGCCCTGTTTGGCTGCGGCTGCATCGGCTCGCTACATTTTAACTGTACGGGTCAGGTGGATCCACAACGTTCTGTGAAATGAAATGATCTGCATTTCTCTAGCGCTTTTCAAGTCAATGACTTCCCAAAGCGCTTTACATTGTGCTTCACATTTCCCAATAGCGGCCGTGATCTGTGCAGCCATGTAAGGCGCTAACCTGCTTATTGTGTGCATTGTTACAAAGAATGACAATAAAAGTCAATTCTATTCTATTCTATTCTTCTATTCTATTCATTAGCCAAATAGCTAGGTAGCTAAACGAGTAACTAAACATACGAAAAAAGACTGTTTTAATTTTCCTTATACGATGTTTTTTGCAGGCTCGTTCCTCCGCTTTCTATTGGCTACATTTGCTAGCGAACCCCCACTTGCCAAAGTGGGTCTAAAAGTTGCGGCCCGATTGCCATTTGCGGCCCTCGAGACAATCGCGATCAATGTACGCCCGCCCTCCATAACGGTTGGCTAGCTCCTTCCCGGTTTGACAAACGGCAGTGCGTACACCTCACAGACTAAACGTTTACACAATTAAGCAGATTCCATCGGTCGTTTTCTTTGCAAACAGATGGAAATATAGTTTCTTTAAAACGAGGTGCTGCCGTGAACCGAAGCTTATAGGACATCGGATGCGTATTCCACGTCACTTTCGGTGAGTTCTCCCGACCTCGTTCGGACCCCGGTTCTGGCGCCCCCCCCGACGTACCCTTTTCCGATGTTGAGCAGGTTCCCGACCATCCTGAGCAGAACCTCGGTAGCGCCGACGGCGGCGTAGCAATCGTCGGCGGGCCTCTGGCCGAGCAGATACTCGCACTCCCGGGCCGTCAGCTGCTTGCCTTGCCCGAAGGCGTCCACGTACGCGTAATCGCCCACGTCGTCGCTGCCGACCGGAAAAACGTTCATTCGGACGATTGCCGTTCGGCCTCGGCCCGGTCGGCCCGGCCCTACCCTGCCAGCTCGTGTCGCCATCTTAGCAGGAAGTGTCCGGGGAAGTTGACGGGCTCCAATTGGACGCCCAATCGCTGCGCTAGCGTCAGGTAGAGCACCGATAGGCTGATCGGGATGCCCTTACGACGGAGCAGCACCTAAGGGGTGTAAAAACAAGACAGATAGTTGGCAAGACGGCTGTACAGCTAGAGACATGCGAATGCTTTCCAATTTTCAGTATTGTCAATTGGCTAAATAACGAGCAAAACATATTGGTGGCAAAATAGAAATATAACTAGATATCCTGATAGCGAGAAAAATAGATAGCAAAATAACTAGAAAGATAGCTGGCAACACAGATGGCAAAATAACAAGAACATGGAAGATAGCTAGATAACCAGCAGGGCAGTTTGTAAGACAGTTAGCGAGCAGGACAGCGAGCAAGATATTTAAATAGTTATGAAAATGGCTCGCAATAAAGCTAGCAAATCAACTAGCAAGTTAGCAGGGTTAGGTAGGGTTACTTTAACTGGATTACTTTCAATGACTTTTGGATGACTCCAATAGCAAATATGCTCATAAAAGACAAAATAAACTAAATAGGAATAAAATGAGTAAATTTTGTGCAGGCTTGGGGAGTAACGGAATACATGGAACAGCAAAAATGATGTTTGGATTGATTTTCATTTTGTTTCTGTCGCATTTGATCTTCGTTTTGCCGGAGATCAAAGAGATCAAAGCCAGGAGAGAAAGCTTACCACGTGTTGTGAGTCATCATTTTATTCATATTGCGTTTCTTTTGTCTTTTATTAGCATATTTGGTATTGGAGTCATCCAAAAGTCATTGAATGTAATCCAGTTAAAGTAACCCAACCCCACCCTGCAAGTTAGATCGCTAGATAGCTAGACAGCCATCAAAATAGCTAGCTGGAAAATAGCTAGCAGGACAGCTAGCGAAATATCAGCCATTAAGATAGCTAAATAGACAGCTAGCTATGTAGCTAGCTATGTAAAACGGAAAGTGACCTGTTGTATGTAGGAGTTGGCGGGGTTGTAGTAATCCGACTGGTCGCCCTTGAAGTGCATCTGATGGTACAAAACGGCGTTGAGGGCGCCGAGGACCTGCCGCTGAAGCTCAAAGTCCTCCAGCAGGGGGCGCTCTCCGAGGCTGGGGTGCGCCGGGTTCTTCAGGCGCAGATTCTTTTTCACCTTGTCGACGATCTCCTCCACTTGCGCCCGGATCCCCTCCAGCGTCACTTCGGCCAGCGGGTTGCAGTAGCGCTCCACCAGGACCGCCCCTAACCCAAAAAATAAACGCCCCCCCGAAAAGTCTCAGTTGCGTTTAAAATGGTCGGAATCCTCAATGATGCCACAAAACAGAAGAACGCAGGACGGGGCATCCTCGCCTTGAACTTTTTGGCTTGACGGAGTTCAATAAGATGTATTTGGGCCACTTGTGACGTTCATTTATGCATTTCTAAAACCTTCCGCCATCAGACCGTTGAGGAGGAAATGCACGTCTTCACCGCTCACTTTTCATCGGAAAGTGGAACCCCTTAACATTCCTGTCAAATCGGCCTGAAAAGCCAATCCCAGACGTACCCAAAGTCAATTGAACGCCGTTCTTGAACCCTTTGGAGAATCTGTGCGACAATAGCTTGTATCCTTACCCGGTCCCAGGTCAAATTGCATCACAATCTGAAAAACTAGATTTTACACATTTTTCTAAAGTCACGGCGCTTCCAAAAGTAGCCAGCAGGAGACGAAAGCAATAAAAACTCTGCAAATGTGTATTTCACCTAAGCCAAATTGTTGACGTTGTGAAAAGTTGTAAATGTTTGACTTCTTAACAGAAGTCAATCCATGATTGTGCACACTTGCGCGTAATAATCACATATTGCTTTGCGCATCATTTTATTCCGGTACTTAAAATATTGCATATATTTATGATGGATATTTGGTTGGCTAACCAATGTGTCAATCATCATTGGAATGGGTCACGACTGGCTGAAGATATTCAGACCTATTAAGGGCGAGATCAGTTGGATCAAACAGGCCCGTTTAGGTTAATGGGGACTGTGGACCGTGAAACAAAGCCTGCTATTGGCCGATGGTGGTGTCAATCAAAAGGTCAGAGGCTAATGACCTCATTGGGAATACATTTTACATTTACTTTGAAAGGGAGTTTGAGAAAATGAACAATTTACAAAAAGGAACATCCAACGAAGCAGATTTCTGTATATCTATCGGAAGTCAATATTCGACACAGTTTGGATTCTCTGGAATGTCGCGAATGTAACAAAGTCATTTTTGCAGACATTCGACTCGTTTGATGACAGCCGGTGACGTCGTCGGTGAGTTATACCGGCTTTATGGTTCTGGGGTCTCTCGTCTTAGACTGATGCTGTTTCCGTGAGGAGTAAACATAGTCTGGTTATATTCATGAGAGTCCATAGAACCCAACAGGGTAAAATATTGACTCCAAAACACACCAATGATCATGCGCACAGATAATCAATAAAAAAAAAAAATCATCCTAAAAGCGTTCCTGCATCGTTTCACTTTCTTTGTTGCAATCCATCTGTTCCTCCCCATAACTCCCATTTAGAAGTAAACAAACTTTCCAATATGGCCGTTAGCTTCTGACCTTTCAATTGACACGCCTCTCGAGCAATCGCAAGCTTTTTCACAGTCCTTAGCCCGCGATAGCCTATGGGGGCCGATATTGAAAATAAACGGACCTACTTCGGCTTAAAAATCTTAAGCCAACGGTGACCGATTCAAATGACGATGGACACGTAGGTCGGCAACCTAAACCTTTGCATATTTCCAACGTGTATTTAAATCAAAGCTGAAAATAGACGTGCGTAGTGCAACTTTGACTTGGAATTATCATCAAGTGTGCACAACTCTTGTCACAATGTCTGACAAGTGGCCAAAGGGTGTTGTCAACCGATGGTCTCCAAATGGCCACTTTTGCCAACGGCCCTTAGAAAAATGTGTGAGATACAATGTCTAGGTTTTCAAATTTGTGATCAAAGATACCAGGTAAGGCTTCAAGCTACTTTCTCACATTTTTCCCAGTTGAAATGCCCGTGCGACACTTATCTGCAGGCATTTCATTGCAATCTTGTCAAAACCTGAGAGTGTTCCATTTGAAGAGACCAGAAGCGTCCATAGTCTCCAAATGGTTGAAGAACAGCATTTCATCGACTTGACGTCTTAGGTTGAGATTTGAAGCCAATTTTACGGGATTGTTCAAAGTGATGAAATTCAGAAAAATGTTTTTGACCTTCTAGGAGAGACTGTCGCTCAGGCGGCTGCTCCAGGAAGTTCCTGAGGGCCCGCAGGATGTTCTTCTGCCTCAGGCTGTGAAGGATCTTCTTTGCCACGTACTTCAAGGTCAGGCTTTTCCTAGGCGGGACAACCACAAGGGGACCTTTTAATTCCCTGCTCTGGGGTCTCCCCAAAACAAAGATCGCCATCTATCGCAAAATTCAGCAGCATGTGTGCCGCGAGGGGTGGGCTCACATGACAGCGTTTGTTCCCTGTCCATTTACGAATAGAAATTTCAAAGCGATAAAGAAAAATAATACGACTTCCGGCGTCACTTGGAGGTCTGCAATATGGTTGTCTCACACAATTGCATGTCCAATCTTTCTCCATCCATGTTGAAGAATTAACAAGGCAATGCCGGACTTTTTTTAAGCGTTATCTGATGTAGAAAAAAAAACAACATCTTGTAATAGTTCAGACATATATCAAGTTGACGTACTTTGTTTTCGTGAACGGATTGCCACGTGGTCTCAATGCATTGTCATGTACTTTTGCAGTTTTCAACATCCGGAGAAGGAATTAAAGCTCACGTCCCCTGCGGTCGCGGTCCTTTAGTGGTTTAGCTCAGTGTCGTATCGATGATGTCTGATCTGCTTTAAAGGCAGGGGTCTCGAACTCTGCCGGGGGCCCATTGCAGCCCGCAAGATGATAGTTTGAGGCCCCCGCCTTAATATGAAAGTTAATCGGACAGTGTGTATTATTTTCCCACTAGATATCGCTGTACTCTGTCGTGCCGTCAAAAACGAGTGCTAAACGCACAACGGGGGGAGACAAAATACGGAGACTCAAAGTGACCAAAACGCACCTTATTCAAGCAGAGTCACTTTTATCCGTGACACCTTTAATCACAAATTGTCTCGAAAAAAAAAGACTGCCCGGGCCACAAAAACACCCTCCCCTGATCTGAAACCATCATGCAGGCAAAGGAAAACTCAAAGCCTCCTCAACACAAATTACCTTTTGAAATGAAATGAAATAGGAAGAAAAGAAAAAGATGAAAAAAAAAAGAAAAAGGAAAAATGAAAATAAGACAAGATAAATGAAAATAGAAAATTGCAATTGTTTTATGTATTTTTTTCTCTCCAATTCCTTTCTTTTCACCATTGTCCTTTTAGCTTTATTTTCCCCTACTTTTTTGAAATTCCCGTTTTTCTTTTTTGCCCCTTCTTTTTGTCTTTCGTTGAGAAAGGCTGGGTAAAACGGGAAGAAAAGGGTGTTTTTTGTTCACTTTCTGTCTCCGTAGATAGGAGTCTTCGTATTTGGTTGCACTACACATGAGAGAGACATCTATAGGACAAACATAAAACACTGTCTTTTTAGGAAGAGTGGAACGTTTTGATCACTGTTGCTTTTGTGAGAAAAAAAAAAAAACATTTGGTCCCACCTCACCTGGACCCTAGCTCCCAATGCCCCCATCTCAGTTGACTTTAAGACCCCTTGTCTTAGGGTATCAAGTCATTCAATGGACCAAAAGGTTCAAATCAATAGCTCGTCATGCTCGCCGCCACTCCATCTTAGCTGAAAACAAAAAGAGAAGAGGCAAAAGCGGAGTGTAACCTTTTGTCGGTGTGGAGGATAAAGAGCAGCTCGTCCTCGCAGAAATGTTCCGGCATCCCCAGCGACTCCATCTCGGCGAAGCTGTCGCCCAGCAGCTGACCGATGGCCGGCTGCCACAGAGAAAAACCCCGTCATTTTTTGGACTCCAACCCGGCCGAATCCGTCCCTTTGGGTTTGGCCGCACGCACCGCTTCCATGAAGAAGCGCTTGGAAATGGACTCCACCGTCCGCCGGATCTGGAGGGTGACCCGATGGCGCGTTTTGTACTCTCGCAGCCAATCGCAGCTCTCGTTCTGCGGGTACGGCCTCTGCGACCGAGGCCATCTGGGACAAAAAGAAGCCATTTTCTTTCAAGACAACAATAGATACCCGGCTTTGACCTCGGCTTCCTCCCCGCGTTGCCGTCATTTCGTCCGTCGAAAATGTTTAAAAATGAAATGTCAAATATGTCACAGTACTAGCTCATAAGCACATCATTAGTATAGAAGAAGAAAATACTTCAAATAAAAAAGAATGATGTGCTTCATGTTTTCATTTTTTACAGCGCAATCTTAAACCGCTTTGTGAAACAAATTATTAAATGTACTGTGCTACCTCATTAGTATATAAAAATCGACTGCCACCGACCGATATGGATGACTCTTAAAGTTCCTCGTCTGAAGATTGCAAAAATACTGAATAATGGCCTGATTTTTTGGAAAAGATAAAATTGGGCACATTCCAGCGGCACACGAGACAAGGTCTCACGGCACACCGGTTGAAAAACACTGGTATAACCGACCAATTTATCTTCCACTATTTTTGTTCATCGATCAACTTAAAAATGAATGTGAATAACAAGCGTTTCGTTGGCTGGGTTAAAACGGGGTGCGCAAACACACACTGACACACGAAGCAGAAGAGGAGGGGCGCTAACGTAAAGCCTCTAAATAACACGGCGCGCAACTGAAAAGCTCTAAATTTCGGGTCATTTTGAAAATGTTAATCATTATTATCTTGCCGTGCGCTCGCGTGTCATAGGTTGCCGACCCCGGTGTCAGGGAATCGACCGATTAAGAGGAGGGGGATAACCCGGAATGATTTGCTGTAAAAGATGAATACAGTGGAACCTCGCTAGCTCGCGGTTCCACTTTTGCGGGTTCAGAGCTTCGCGGATCTAAAAAAATATACCTTACCTTCTCAATAAGAGCATTTATTGACTTGAGCAAGCGCAAGCTTATGTCGACTGAAGACACGGTTGGCCACTCTTATTGTGAAGGGGAGGCCCTGACACAATGCTTAGTCATTGCCGCTTCGCTCACCACCCCCTCCTACAACTCCTCCCACCTCACCCCCTTCTTATGTGGCGCTCAGTTGGAGAAACTGGGACGCGATGGTAGTATATTCTCTTCTGTCACATTTGATCTCAAGTTTGACTTTATTATACCAAAAGCGAGCGGTTGTTTGCACTACCTAAACACGGCTGATTGTGCGCGGTTTCGTGTATTTGTTGTAAAAGCCGTTCGATGCCGCTCGCTAAAGTATGTTGTTATTGTCAGAAGGTAGCTCTTTCACTTCCTTTAAAATGAACACGGACCATTTTTTTGAACTGTTGTTTCCCAAAACGCTTCACAAACACTCATCAAATATCACATTTTCACTGTTTTTATTTTCAAGATGTAACCGGTAGTGTTAACAAACGAAATAAACTGCGATGGCTGCATGTGGTTGAGAGCGGTTAATACAATCATACTAAATGGTTGGTAGTGGTTTCGCCGCAATCCTATTCCGTGTAAATTGATGATGTAAGACATGGCTACCCTTGTGGGTCATGTTTTGCTCCATTCAGTTCCAGTGTGAAGAGTTCTGGATGAGTCACCCAAAAACTCCTTGCCATCATGCCAGCGATCACTTGGGTTTAATGGCGGGGGGGATACAGGAATACCTGTATACGCCTTTTGAAGCATTTTTGAAGGGGCGCCGCTACTTCGCGGATTTTCAGTTTTCGCGGGTGGTCTCGGTCCCCATTAACCGCCATAACCGAGGGATTACTGTAATTGGAGCAAAATCTATTTCATGAATCGAAAAGGAAACAAAGAATATGTCTTATAACTTTGAATAGTTCTCTGAAAACGTTTACAGTACATCAATCAGAATTTCAACACAACTAGCACTTCAACCAAAAACAGTGCAGGAAATAAAATGAGGTCTAGCAGAATCTTGTATAAGAGGTACACAAAACCAAAATAGCGCATTTTCACCAGCACATAAAAGTCTCCGATTTTCTTCAAATTGTGCGACGGGCCCTATAGTGCGGTGCGCCCCGTGTCTCGCGCCCTTCACTCTGCAGATCTTGATGCTCGATTCTCATTTGTTTTTGAGAGACGGTCCACGTTTCCAATCAAATGTGACTCCTGCTTGTGCAGAAGAGGACACATACATTGTTTGCGGAAGTACTCCCGGATGCTACAGTCGTAGCGTTCCTAGTGGGATAATTGTGCTACCGGAGGCTGAAGACAGTTTTACACCACGATATGAATTCAATCCCAAAGCTCACTTTTCCCTCCAAATAATCCTCTCTGCTTTTTCGTACGCCACGGAGTGATTTCGACGCTATGGGGAAGAAAATGGAAACCGAACAGCCGCGATGGAATCGAAGACGAATGAATCGAAGGTCGACAAGTGGAGGCAGCTGAAAAACCAACTCCGACAAGTTTTTATATCCCCGTGTTTTACTTTGTAAATCGATACTCAAATAAACGTCAACTTAACTCGGTTTGCTCCTGTATGTTTGTCTGTGTTGTGCCCCCAAAAAAATCACAGACATGCTTAAGTAACAAATTCATGTTATGATAATTTATCAGTGTTCCCCTGAACGTGCTTTCCTAAAATAAATTACCGAGACTTTTTACGCAACCCCTTATGGCAAACACGCTTTTCTATGACAGACGCAGGCATATTGAGGCGAGTTAGCAGAGCTGCCGTTCTAATGTCATTGTACCCGATTCAGTGGCTCCGCCCCTGATCTCTTATCCAATCAGAAGAGTAGCGAGGAGTAGGAGCATATGTCGACTTCGGCAGGTGAATTGTGATTTATTCTGTAGAGTGAAACCATCTTTATATTGTTTTACGGTTGACATTCGCTGTGAACAAAATACTTGCAGTACAGTAGGCTATTTCTACTTGACCAGTTGTCTCAGGTTGGGAGAGATGGATTTGATTTCTCAAACTCACGTTTCTGTCTGTTATTGTTGACGGTTTAATTTTTGTAGCCCTTTAAGTGTGGCTAAATGTGTTGCTGGTGGGGTGCAGTAAATATGACATGGTCCTATAACACAACTACCTGTCTGGTAATATTGTTTGGAACATTTTAAATTATTTGACATAAGAATTTTGTTAGTTACTTTCCCCGATTACTAGCTACTTTGACTATAGAGTAACAGTTACTACTTCAAAAAATAGTGAGTAATAATAACTTTTTAAAGTAATGCGCCCAACACTGCTGGTATATTAGCTCTTATCATAACATGAGTTGGTCAATCAAGCGTGTTTGTGATTGAGAGAGGGCATCATAAGGACACTTAAGTGGAAGGCCGAGTGATGAGCGGTTACCAAAACAGTAGTTTGTCAATCGCACTTTTCACTTCACAGGCTCTGTTGAAATTTCCTCGCACTTTTTAGGTCAAGTCACGACGGTTGACGTTTCTATTTATTTATTTATTTATTGTGAGAAGAATTAGGGAGCTATTTAACTCTGTATGTATTGCTGCTAGGCCTAATTTGATTTTCTGCACTGTTAGTTCTTGGTCGACGTGAATACTCATGTATTTACTGTAAAAGGATTCAGAGAGCTACTCAAATTTGATTTGAAATGATAAAAAATGGCTCTCTTTCCTTTAGCATTGTTAATAATGTATTCTGCCAAATTCGAAGCCTCTACAAGAAATGAATCTCAGTTATCGGTCTCCTCCTGATACTAATCATCGGTATCAGCATTGAAAAACTCATCTCGCTCTCGCCTTCCTCGAATTCCACCAAGTTCCGAGGAGTGTTGTGTCCAATTGACATGATTTTCTAGGAAACGGGTTCCTTCCGGGGCAGCACAGTGGTTAGCGCGTGTGGGGCACAGTTCTGAGGTGGTGAGATCGAACCTTCCTGCGTGGAGTTTGCACGTTCACCCCGTGCTTGCGTGGGTTTCCTCCCACATTCCAAAAGAATGCATGTCAGGTGAATTGGCCTAACCAAAATCTCCCTAGATGCGAATGAGCGAGCGAATTGCCTGTCCCTGTGTGCCCCGCGACTGGCAAGCAGTCGAGGGTGTCCCCGGCCCGAAGATAGCTGGGATGGGCTCCAGCACCCCCCGCGACCCTACTGAGGATAAGCGGTGCAGATCATGGACGGATGGGTCTCCGCCCAATACTAATAATCGGTATCAGCCTTGAAAAACACATCTCGCTCGCTCCTTACTCGAATTCCACTAAGTTTCGAGGAGTGTTGTGTCCAATTGACATGATTTTCTTCCGCCATTTTGCCCTTTTCACAACCCAAGATGAAGCCAAACGAGCTCCACCTGACATGAAGCTTCCCAATCATGATGAAAAGCACGATATCCTCCCCCCAAATAGTCCTTCAACGGTGAATCACCTGAGTTTGTACTGATGCTCCCAGACTTTGCCTCGTTGGTGGCAAACGTTGCGCAGGCGCAGACAGCAGCAGGAAACGTTGCAGACGTCGACGTGTTCCAGGCCCGGCGAGCACAAAATGTGTTCCAGCAACTCGTTGGGCAACTCGGTCAACTTGGAGCCGTTGTCGGCGTCGTCGGGCGTCCCGTTGGCCGTCGAAGGCGGCCTTTCGGCGGAGACGCGGGCCGCCATCTTTTCGATGGACCCTAATGACGTTATCGCTCCCGCCCCCTTATGGCGCAGGACGAGGGCGGAGCGAGATGCGTTCGAGGTCTCGTCGGGAATAATGGCACTGCCGCGACGCTGAAACCTGTCTCCAACGTGGTGGGCGCGGGCACCAGGGGGACCCCAGAGGAAAGATGAATGTCCGCGGATCTCTTCTGAAAATAGCTCACCGGTGCAGGTTCATTGTGATATTCTGCAGTCAACTGAACCCTATTTCCTAATTCTTTCTCGTTTGACTTTTTCAAAAAAATGTATCAGAGAAAGATGTAAGAGTTCATTTTTTGTGCACTTTTACATTAAAAATAAAGTCATTTCTGCCAGACTCAGTGTATTAACGATACGTACCGAAAACGAGGGGAAGCACTGAACTCTCCTTGATGTAATCCACCCCCATGCCTTGAGTTGGAGACCCCTGAATTGAGTCCTTCCGATTATGAATTGGAATTTAATTTGGGGGATTTACTGTACGGTAGCTTGATCGACAAATGGAGGCAAAAGTTGTAGGACTGCGGCAAATAGAGCGTATTGTTTTTCATATATTCGGTATTCATACACCATTTTCACGGTCAAATTCAAGCACTTTCAAGGATAATTTTTCCTGTACATTCAGAGGGAAAAAAAACCCGCCGATCTAAATAACCTTTTGTCGGCTTTGATCACTACAACAAAGTCACTATCTTGCTGCCTGCATATACTTTGTGTTATTTTAAGCAGTTCCTATTTTTGTCAATAGGCTGCTATACAGTGACATGAATTCTGCCTCATCAGCACACTCGTTTACACAGAAAGGCTCTCTCCGTGGTGAGTATTAATAGAGTTTAATACAGGACAAAAAAAAATAGCGTAATGTAAAAAAAAATAAAAAAAAATGAGGCAGTTATACTCGTTTTAACGATATTGTGGATGTTTTGCTTTTTACTTAGTTTAGATTTTGCGTGCTTTTTTCAGATTTTTCAAATAGAATCGTTATGTTTTGTCCTATTTATATAACAGAAGAGTTAAAACTTTATTGTTTTGCCATCTGTTCAATATGTAAAAAGCTGAAATGTTTGGTATTTTACAAAATTCCTTGTAGATCTGTGAATATTTAAATGGATGAGTCATGCCTCTTGAAATGATCCCCCGCTAAAAACATGAATCCACCCATTGCTGAAAGACTTGAGCATAACGTTTGATCCTAATTGATATTGCATTAAAAACAAATCAAATCGAGAGCAGTCCTTTTGGGTACGACCAGTAGGGGGCGGGGATGCTTTACATGAAAACGTCATAACAAGCATGTAGTCACAGAGTTGGAAATGGAAACCATGACAAAAACTTTAGATTTCACTCCAAAATGTTGTCCTAGGTACGACTCTGCCAAGGCTTGAACCTGCAACCTCCCAGTCTCGGGGCAGGCACCCAGCCAGGGTGTTACCACAAGACGGCGTGCGCCGCACAATTTGAAGAAAAATCGACTCTTAATGTATTTTCACATTCACGAGATATTGTTCTTCCATAACCTCATTAAAGACAATAATAAAGGTGATTCCGATTAAGAGGCAAGTGCTTCATCATGGCCATCTTTATTTTCTTGCTATTCCTCCAATTAAAACCACACTTTCACAAGCGGCCCGGGAACGGCCGGCGCTTACAGGAAACAAAGAAAGAAAAAGCCAAAAGCGTTGGTCAGTTATCAAGCGGAATGTGGAACAGGGGATCGGTGGGTTTAGAGTTGCCCGCAATCGGCGATGACCAACTTGGCGCTGGTCTTGCCGCTGGAGTTGCCGCAGCGCTCCATCTCCTTGACAACGTCCATGCCTTCCGTCACGCTGCCGAACACCACGTGCTTCCCGTCCAGCCTGGGGACGCAAAACACAAGCGCTCGGAAAGTCAGGATCCACGCTCGCTTCCGTCCCGAATCGTTTGGGCGCCAGCGCAACCCTGACAAGTTTTCCACCCGGCGACCGTGCATTTCTCATCGGGGCATCTTGCTGCTACACTGTGCTCATTTGCCACTCTTTAGTGTTCAATGACACAAATGTACAGCAGAAGCCCATGGTAGCAGAGGACGTTCTTTACGTTTAAAAGCAGAAAAACGAGCCGTCGCCATGACTCCAAAGCAGAGCGCATTCGATCTCAGAGACCGCTGATCTTCAGGATTTTTACTTCATTAATAATGCGTGATTTTCAAAATAGGAAATTCTTTGTGGCATTTATAACCCTTTAGAGTTGATATTTCTAGGTTACATTTAATTGTTTGGCATTGTTCGACTCGAAATCTCTTCAGTATGTATTTTTAGTATTTTACCGGGTTAATAGGGCAACAATTACAAACACTTTGCCCAAAAATTTTCCTGACCTCGAAAACAAAACATTAAACACCGAGCACGCGAGGATTTCAAGAAGCCATCCGAACCCGAAGCTAAAAACGAGTTTTGCCAGCGGCGGCCAAAGAGAAGGCCTCACCAGGTGGTCATGGCGGTGCAGATGAAGAACTGGGATCCGTTGGTGTTGGGTCCGGCGTTGGCCATGGACAAAATGCCGGGTCCCGTGTGCTTCAGGGTGAAGTTCTCGTCGGCGAACTTGTTCCCGTAGATGGACTTGCCTCCGGTTCCGTTGTGGTTGGTGAAATCGCCTCCCTGGCGGCACGGCATTCAGTCAGGGCGAGACCGGAGGAGGTGGGAGACGGGACGCCGTCCCGGGTCTCACCTGGCACATGAACGCAGGGATGACGCGATGGAAGCAGCTGCCCTTGTAGCCAAAACCCTTCTCGCCGGTGCACAGGGCGCGGAAGTTCTCGGCGGTCTTGGGAACCACGTCGGCGCGCAGCTGCAAACCAACAAAAATTGAAAATACTGGCTTCAATGGGAGTCTTATGCGCTTAAAGGGACAGTATGCGTGGATATGATCTTTCATCATCAGGGGGCTGCCATAAACCGACATGAATTCTGTCGTTCCGCTTCAACAAGGCATGCCTCGCTTGCCTGTGTCACAACCCGTGTTTGAGACGGCACTGCAAAAATCTCGCAGGTTTTCCCCATTTGACTCGAGACACATAATGTAGTAAAACAGATTTAAAAAGTGATATAGATATATCCATCTCTTTCTAAGCACTGTGTTGTAATTTTGTGGCCTATTGGTCCACTTGACACATTTGACCCTGGAGTACGATGTCTAATCTTGTTGCATACAATGCTGATATGACCAGATAATTCCAATTCAGTTCTACTAATTGTGCTCACGTTACAATACATTATTCTTTCCAATTGCATTGTTACAACTTAAACCAGTTATCTACGCAGTGGGTAAGTACCTTAACCACTAGGGCTATCACCACTTCTACCTCGTTTTATATCACTTTTGGGAATGTGATGGCGAACATATAACCAAAACCACTTTGTCGGGAATGTAATACAACTTAAACCGTTCCCTCTGTGCATTTGTTGTGAATCTAATCGAACGGTAATGCACATCGTATATAAATCACTTCTGACCAGGTAACATGTTTATTTTGCCTTTTTTTCGACTCATATTGCTCATCCTAAAACTTATGCACTCTACCATAAAGCTTATTATGCCGAAATAAGCTTTATGGTAGAGTGCATAACAGTTCTCAAAAGTGATTGACGGTGTGCATTATACCGTTCGATGACATTCCCAACAAATGCAAGACGAAGTGGTTTTGGTTAGATGTTCGCCATAACATTCCTGAAAAGTGATGTCAAAGTGAGATAAAACGAGGTCAAAGTGGTGATAGTAGCTAGGGGATGCAAATCTCGGCAGAGATGCATTTCTCTGCATAACACCGCAAGGGGACCCTTTCCCGTGGTGGCGCCCGTCCGTTCGAATTGTTATGTTGGGCTTAATTAGCCCGATGAAAGCCATTTGAGCGTGCTTTCTGGTGTACAAAGGTGCACTGGATCACATGGCGCGCGTTCCTGAGCGCGCCATTTGCAGGAGGCGGGAACCAAAAAAATTGCCCCGTCCCATCAGTTTCTACCCAAAGCCCCTCCCACCGCGGTGGAACTTTCCAGAAAGCGCTTCCGTTTGGTGCAGTCCCACCAAGGAAGAAAAAAAATCAAAAAATAAAAACACAGAGCCATCGGATGCCCACAGGAAAATAGTTCTTAGTAAAGACAATCCCAACACTTAGCATCTGCTTCTGACTACCCCTTTTCGAACATGTTATGTGACATTATTTTGTTGTTGACTCATTGTTTTTGTCCCGTTTTTATTTTAATGTCTGGAAAAAAAAAAAAAAAGTTTATTTCATTCATTCAACACGAGACGTACCTCGCCGCCTTGTTGGACGCGTCAAGGAACGCCACCACACAATGGCCCATTCTTTTCAAGTATCGCGATATTTCAGTCCAACTTGCGAACCGCCTATTCCAAGTTGAGTTGCAATAAAGAGAAAAATGCAACAACACATAAATATGTCACGCGTCAGTTTGTCCCAGCTCTCGAAAAACAGCATTTAAAAAAAAAAAAAAAAAAAAAACCACAATGCATTCCATTGGGTCGTTAAAATTCTTTGCATCTGACTGGGAAAATAACCAATTTGATTGACACATATTGCCTGCAGCGTCGCAAGAGTTCCCCTACTATATATATATATATATATATATATTGGAATTTCTTCGCCTCGGCCGCTGCAGCTTTTATCCTGCAAACTTAAAATGTTGTTAAACTCAGAAAGAGAATGCCCCAAATTTCAGTTTTTAAAACAAATGTTACACCAACCCCACAATTGAAAAATGGTGTTTTATTCACATTTCCAAGTAAACTGTATAACAGTACATAAATTGTCCTTACAATGACAAACACAAGGTGTAAAGGACATTTTCATTTGCAGTTTTCGGACTCCATTTGCCTTATAAAAATGGTATTCGTCTAGAAAAAGGAAACATGTGTTGGGACGCCATTCGCATCATTGCAGTGAGAGCGCCCCATCCAACATGAAGGACGCGTAGACGCGCGGCCACTAACAGGTGACAAACTGACCGAGGGAAGCTTTTACGATGGATTCGCTACTTCATTACTTGAGCAAAAGTGCAAATGCTCCCGAACCCCGAATGGACGAAGGAAACCCAGCCGGGGAGCCGACGGAGGTCCCCTCGCCTCCAGGCGGTCGAGCTTTAGCACGACCCCGTTCGTTAGCGCAAAAGCGCGCCGAAATAAAAAGCCGACGTACCTCCATGACCACACGGCCGAGGGGAGCGCCGTCCTTGATGATGTCGAAGAAAACTTTTGGCTTGGCCATTGTTCCTCAAGATTGGTTTTTTTCTGTTTCTTTCCGAAAGAAAAAAAAAACCGACGGGCGGGTTTCCTCGATGAATGACAAAGGGGCGAGAATGATGGCCGACGCTTCACCATGTTTTATATTTAACGCAGTAGGCGGAGATGGGCTAAATCAGCCAATGGTGAGCGGCGTTGCTTGTGACTGTCGCAGATGTCGACCAATCAAACGGCTCGTAAAAACAACGCCTGTTCAGTGACCCTTCCTGGGATAGGGATAGCCTATGTGCGCAGAGCGTTTGATTGCGGGTCAGCTCGTGCCGACGGCGGGGGGAGCGAGAAAGCTTTTCTCAAAGCCCCGCTCGAAAGCGGGAAGTGTATTTAGAGTAATGGAACGCGTCCATGAATGATTGACAGCCGGTGTGGCCAGTGGAGGGGTGGGCGGCGCTCACGACCCGAAGAATGGGGGGGAGGGGCGGGCAGATGGGGAAGAATGCGCGGTCATCATGCAGGAAGGGCGCGGCCAGGGAATGAAAGCCCAAAAAGTTGGCGTTTTTAGCGCGTTAATCGGATCGAAGTCGATATTTTTGCTAGGTCTAAGGACCGTGCCCCCAAAATAATGAAGACGATCTTCACGTACAGACCATAACATGCATTTTATAAATGGACAGTAAAGCCCTCGAGATACGACACAAATCCCTTCTAAGTGGCAATTGCGGTATAGAAGTGGAGAGAAACCAATGCTAATGAGCGCATTGAAATGGTTCAGTCTATTCCTAGCTTTTTTTCCCCCTATCTTCGCAACATTGCTAAAATTCGCGTCATGCTGTCCCAGTTGGATGCGGAGATTATAATTCACGCGCTTGTTGACTAATGCGCTACTGTCCGGTCTCCCAAAATCAAGAGCCTTCAGCTGGTACAAAATGCTGCAGAGAGGCTTTTAATTAAGACAAGAAAGTTTGATCACATGACTGCAATTTGAGCTAACCTGCTTTGGTTTCCTGTTAGCTTAAGATGTGATTTTAACGTTCTGTTGGTAGTATACAAACTCATGCTTGGACTTGCTCCTTCAGATCTTTCAGATTTAATTTCCCCCTATGTTCCGGGCCGGAGCCTTCGCTCTGAAAACGCTGGTCTACTCGTTATCCCAAGAGCCAAGAAGAAATCCGCAGGTTGGAGAGCGTTCTCCATCCGGGCCCCGGTGTTGTGGAATGCTCTTCCCCCTGAGATTGGATCTGCAACCTCAGTGGAAATGTCTCAATCTAAGCTTAAAACACACTTCTACTCTATAGCATATGAATAACCTAGATTTGATGTTGACAATATCTGTGTATTATTTGCCCTCATGTAGGTTTTAGATCTGGGGATGGTGTCATATGAATGGTCTATGAATTGCAATAGTCTTTGATCTGTGCAGCCCTTTGTGATTAAGGACGTCACAAATAAACAGGACTTGACTTGAGGTATTTGAGTTTTTCCTTGCCCTTATGTAGGTGTGAGATCTGGTGATGGAGTCATAATAGTCTGTGGTTTGCAGTAATCTGTGGTCTGTGCAGCCCTTTGAGACTCTTTGTGATTAAGGGCCAAACAAATAAACATGACTCATTGTTTCCTGAGCTTTATGCTATACGTGTCCGTACTCTATACGAAAGAAACGGTTTGGCCTAGTAGTCGTGTTTCTACTAACCACAAAGTTTGTTACGATGTTCACATATGAAAAGTGACACTTCTGTACATTGTTGCAAGATCCTAAGATACTTAAACCCTTTTCCACTTCGGCGGCCTGCTCCACTCTTAAAAAAGTCATTTTGGAGTCTCCAAATGGCCACTTTTGGAAACGCCGACATACCTTTAAAAAAATTTGTCAAATACAATGTTTCGTTTTTCAGATTGTGATCAGATTCTACCTGGGACCAGGTAAGGCTTCATGCTTATGTCCCTAGCCGTTTTAAGGCCAAGATCCCCTTGCTACACTCATCTGCAGGCATTTGATTGTGAGGCGAGAGTAAAAACTTTATCGGTGTGTTCCGACATAGAAGACTCAATGTTAGTACTTACAATCATGATCTCAGTTCGGGGAAAAAATAGAGTGTGTTACCTTTCAAAAAAGACCAAAAGCATTCTCTGAACGGCTCGAGAACAGCACTCAATTGATGTTGGATACGTCTTGGGTTGGGATTTTAGGTGAATTTTGCAGGATTTTTGAGCGGTTTAAGTAAAAGGACTTGTTTTTGTTTTACCAGCCAGCCACTCTAAAATTGCATATGATTAGATAGCAAACATTTAAAGGAAAAATGACTTATGATCTACCAGTAGCTTCGTTGTGATGAGACTTGGGCTGGTATAGTTGATGGGGGAGGGGACAGTGGATTATCATGAAAAGGGATTCGAAAACTTTGGCAAGGATTAGCAAAATATTCCTGCTTTAATCGCCTCGCAATGGTCTTGATCGGCGATGGGTTACAGCGATGCAATTAGGTCATTTTAGGGGTGCCTTTTTTGTATTTCTTGGTCGGCGCTAGTCAGTTCAATTGTTATGTTATTGCTTCTCCCTTTAGCATCACAGCAATCTTTTGGACCTATAGCAAATGAATTTTATAATAAATCATTTTTGCACTGTATTGCAAAATTGTCATGAGATTCGGAACTGAAGAGAAAAGCTTTGTGGGAGATGAGCCAATAGCATTTAGACATTTTCATAATTTGATGACTGAAATAAAGTCACTATCTTGCTGCTAGTGTGGCGCAACAAGGGTTGATGACTAGTTAAAATGTTATATTTGGGGATTTTTATGTTGTTTTGTAAAGCAGAAAAAGTGAAGTAGAAGTATATCACCACTAGATGGCATAGTCTCACAGGTCAGAGAAGGGTGCTTGGGCCTTACGGGACCTCACGTGATTTAATGAGACTTGTTCAATAAATCACTCTTAATGTCAAAAAGTAAATGGTGTCGTGTGAGACTGACATTTACCATCTATTTTGCAGATGAGGTAAAACAACAACAACCAAATTATATATATATATATATATATATATATATAAACAAATGTGTAACACCAGCTGAAGCCGTGTCCCGTTACACTAGCATTTTTGAGCAGTTATCTTTCTTGCATAAACTGGCAAGAATTCTGCTTCAATACAGCACACTTATTGGCCAACAAATAATCAAAGTTAATATGGATGATCAAAAACAAAAGTACTGTATGTATACAAAGCAGAAAAATGGGCCAAATTTGGACTCATTTAGAGGATGACTGCCTTGAAGCAGAGTGCATTCAATCTTAAGACTGCTGATCTTTTGCTTTTTGTATTACTTTTTTTTGCACGTTTTTCAGAAGATCCGTATTTAAATCTGGAAGAAGTGGAATTGTAATTAGGTTTTTTTTTGGTTTGAAATATTGACAACACTGAAGAGTTAATATTTTTAAATTTCCATTTTATTTTGGGGCGTTTTCAGGGATTTTGTGATGTTGTTCGACTTTAAATCTGTTCACTATATAAATAAAAATTTAAAGTTGTTTCATATTTTACAAATATTTTCGGAGAGCTGTTAATATTTTGAGTGATTTGAAGAGATTCCCAGCAAATCATGAAATGACGAATTACGAAATAATTTGGTGCATAACATTTTATTTATATTATTAAAGAAAAAATAAGATCTGAGCTGTTAGGGAGATGAAAGGTTTACTAAATAGAGCTGTCCCCTTGGGTGAAACCAGTAGGGGGCGGTGACTCTTTACATGTTGGTGTCGTTTTCGTCATTTATTGCATAGTTTGTAGCCAAGACTACTTACAAAGGAACATAACAAAGGTAAGATATTTAAGCCTTTTCAGGCATTTCTGACTTTGAAGACACAAGATTACAATTCAAGCATTTTCAAGAATTTCGAGCACCCGTACGAACCCCTCTCGTATTTCCAACCAACGAATGAAAGCCCACGACTTCATAAAATGAAATTTATAACCCAAAAGTTTGTCCTCTTTCCAAGAAGCTTGTGGAGCGCACACGTGTGGAGTATGTAAAGAAACCTTTATTAAATGAAGCCAAAACAAGGAAGGGAACTCGGCTGCTCCCCTTTAGCAAAATAAATATAGCATCTTTTTATTTCAAAAGCTCAACTCTCCTTTGGCACGGACGCTGGCCGCCCCAAAAACAAACAAAAACGTCAATTTCCAGAGGTTAACAAACAGCTCCGATGCTAACAATATGGAGAACATCCCGAAGAAAAAAAACATCGAAAACAGCATCTTTGATCAAACCAAACTGAACCCGTTTCCCTGTTGCTGATGAAAGAGCAAAAGAACATGATGGCATCAGTAAAAACCTGTGCGGTCTATCCACCGGTGGCCTATAGGAGGCGCTTCTGGCATATTCCTTTCACTCAGTAAAGGTGCTGTCTAATTAGAACAGAGCTTCAAACTCGCGACCCCCAAGAAGATAGTTTGAGGCACCCTGCCCTAAAATGAAGGTTAAAGGGTGAGTGTGTATGATTTGCCCACTAGATGTGGCTGTAATCTGTCGTGCCACCGAAAACGAGTGCCAAAAGCGGAACGGAGGAAAAACAAAATACGGGGACTCAAAGAAAAAGAGAAAAAGAAAAAAATAGAAATAGGACAAAAGTAAAACAAGAAAAAGAAAGAAGATATAAAACTCAATGGAAAAAAATTAAAAAAAAAGGAAAAGAAAAATGAAAGAAAAAGGACAAGAAATGAAAAAAATAAAGGGAAATCATTTTAATAGAGAAATGAAAACGTTAAGAAACAACACAAGTGAAACAAGGAAAAAAAATATTGCGGGGGGGGGGAAGCAAATAAGACAAAAAGTGAAACTCAAGAAAACAGGAAAAGAAAAAGGGAAAAAAAAAAATGAAATGTTTTTTTTCTTTAATTCCTTTCTTTTTCTCCATATTCCTTTTCCCCTACTTTACTTTTTAATCCATATTTTCCTTTTTTACCTCTTTTTTCTTCCCTATTTTTTTATTCTTTCTCTTTCCCTTCCTTTGAGAAATGCTGGGTAGAAATGGGAAGAAATAGGCTGCTTTTTGCTCCTTTTCATTCTCTGTAGTTTGTAGTCTTCCTTTTTTCTTGCGCTACACAAAGTGACAGCGACATCTGGTGGACAAATATCAAACACCGTCTCTTTAAGAACAGTAGAATATTTTTATCAGCGCTTTTTGTGAGGAAAAGCCCATTTGGCCCAACCTCACCGGACCCTAGAGCTTCCGAGGCCCCCCCAACTCAACGGAGTTTGAATTACAATGAAGAAAAACATATTTGGAGTTTTGCTCACTTGCTGTATGCGTGTTTGTGTGCGCGCGTGGGGTCAAAGGTGAGGGAGGGTCACGGCCTCCGCCGCAGGGTCAAAGGTCATCACTGCTGGTCGCGGAAGGCGTCCAGACCGAAGGCGTCGTCCAGGAAACGCCGAAGCTCCACGTGGTGAGTGTTTTTGTTGCCCGTGGCCGGGGCGGCGGCCGGATCGCGACCGGCGTACCTGAAAAAGAAGAAGGGGCGGAGTGAGCGGGAGGGGCCTCCGGGGAGGCGGAGCCGGCAAACAAAGTCCCGGGTTTGGGCTCTACCAGACTGGCTTGGCCCGCTGGATGGTGGTCCTGATGCGAGGCTTGACGTAGTCGTAGTAGCCTTGGTTCTTGTGCTCTTCCTGGCACCAGACCAGGTCGGCGTTGGGGAAACGCTCGGACTCGGCCTTCACTTGGTCGAACGGGAACGGGGACAGCTTCGAGGCGGCGGGGGAAAAAGAAAACGTGAGTCTGGTGCGCCACAAACTGCGAGGCGTTCCACAGGGTTCGATTCTCAGCCTCCGCTAAATCGCATTTGCTCAAAATAAGTCTAAATAAAAAAAATCTATTGAAATGAAATGATCTGCATTTCTATAGAGCTTTTCAAGTCAATGACTTCCCAAAGCGCTTTACACAGTGTGCTTCACATTTCCCAATAGCGGCCTTGCAGCCATGTAAAGCGCTAACCTGCTTATTGGGGGTATTAGGGGTTCAGTGTCTTACCCAAGGACACTTCGACATGTAACACGGAGGAGCCGGGATTCGAATTGCGATCTCTTGATCCCAAGACGAGCGCTCCACTGCCGCCCCCGTATTCAAGTATTGATAAATATTTTGAAGCAATTAAGGGAATAGTATGAAAATATATTCATGTATTAAACACATTTATGTATTCATCTTTTTATTTTACAAGAAATACAACAAACTCAAATCCTACATATGGGTTTTTGTAAAGCGGATGAGCCAAAATAGATAGATAGATTGCTATAACGCTGGGAAAATGAATATCTAGCTAGTTGTAGTTTTGTTGTTGTTAGCTCAAAGAGTAAAAAGCTATCTAGTGCTCTTTTAGTTTTTTATTCATTTAACGTTCTAGCCAACTACCAAACTACATTTTTAGCTATTTAGCAAGCCATCTAGCCAAGTTTCTTAAAGAGGTTGGAGAGCCCTGGACTATTTTTCTCTAAAATGGAGCACATTCTTTCCTCTACATAATTCGCGTGTGAATCCTTTGAAGGAACGTCATAAATCGGAGGCCAATTTCTAGTTTTTGCGTTGGGTTAGAGCTGCTCAGGCTCCACGCTAACAATCCGCTGGTCCTCGCTCGCCGTCCGTCCTACCTGCTCAATGCGAGCGATGGCCACGGTCTCGTCCATCTGGCGGCTCTTCCTCTCTTTGGTAAGCTCGTAGTAGACCTTGCCCGTACAGAAGATGATCCTCTTGACTTCTTCAGGCCGCTCTGCAGCGACACCGTTCTCTGGGATCAGCCTCTGGAATTCGCTTCCTAGATGCCGAGCGCAGGGAGGGTGTGAGACCGGCCGTTACACTCGTTTGTATATGTGTGCGCGTGAGCAGACCTGGTAGCATCTCATCGAAACTGGAGCGAGCCTCCGGGTGGCGCAAGAGAGACTTGGGAGTGAAGACGATCAGCTACAAAAACAGACGGGACACAGCGGTCAACAATGGTGCGACTTGATAACTTCCTGCGGTGGTAGCCTTTCCTTGGCAGACGGCGCACTCAAAGGCTTTCGTGCTTTTGCCTTTGTCGATTTAAACAAGTTCAGGGGAAAAATGGACACATCAAGTTATTTTGCTCGTTTGACATTATTGTCCGACATATATTTAAAACTACCGTATTTTCACGAGCATAGGCCGCACCGCACCATAGGACGCGAGTGCCCTCTGCTGCAGCCGCCTAGCGGCAACGCGACAAGTGTGCAAGTGTGCTTATTAGAAAATATAACGGGAGCAAAACAGAGTTTGCTTGTGGTTTATCCAAGTATTAATTGTCAATTAAGACACACGGATAAAAAAAATGCTCAGAGTTCGCTTTCAGCTTCCTCAGCTCGCGAACTTTCAATTCATTCATCTTCAATTTTCTTCCGCTTAGCATAGAAACCAACGAAAAACACGAAGAGCATTCGACGGAGGGATAGTGAGGTTTTGACACTGTTGAGCCTCCGGTGGCACAATACGTCACGGCGTTAGCATCCATGAAGCATGGCGCGTGACGTCACGTGTCCTCTTCCTCACAAGCGTTGACGCAGGAGATCGCATACAAGTCGCATTTTGTCGGAATTTCGAACCATCTTACAAAAACATAGGATTCTACCCAAAAATCTTCGGTACGACTCGACTCGGTTGCAACCGTAGACTTTTTTCCACATCAATGTATCGGTGGATTCGTTTTTCATCCATCGATGAATCCAATTTCTTTAAGCGATTTTAATGTCCTTCTCTTCATTAAAATATTGACGTTTTGAACGGATAGAAAAAAGTGCACAAAACAGAATATTCTATAATATCAAACAAGAAACAAAATCCAAGTGTCAGTCTAATAAACGGACATATATATTGCTATACACCTGCAAGTATGAAAGATAATCCTTTTCTAACACTTTATCCAAATATCCCATTATATTTGGACTTATCATACAAAACAAGAAGGAGCAACACTTTATTTCCTACACCTTAAAGACGTTTAAATACCCATTTAATGCCTTTTCGAATGCAATTTAAGACCAAGTCGACAAAAAAATAAAAATGAAAATAAAAAAACAACACAAAAGCATATCTTGCACACAACATATAGCGACTCGAACACTTGACCTGGAGTCCGACAGCCACTTCTGATGAACTGGACACTTTCAGAGCCTGGTCCAGAGTAAACCAATGTCTGAAGTGGCCATGAGTACTGCGGGTAGACCAAAGAGACATGTCTGCTCTGCCCGACTGAAACCACATCATCATTTTGATAGTTCCGTTACTGTGGTCATGCCAAAGAAAATGGATGACTTATTTTAAAAGACCACAGATAAATGGTACTAAATCTTTTTCTCCCACACAAATATTAATCTTATTAGTGTTCACATTATGAGACTTTTTGAAACTTTTAGACATTCTAATGGCAATGGAGGCCTTATTTTTAGAATGATTCATTCAAAGCCTATATAACTTTAAGGATACGCAGGAACCCTGTTGTTTATGATAAGCATGCAAGTAAGCATGTTGACAGACATTTGAAAATAGAACTATTTCTAGTGCGTACTCTTTGAAAATACCTTAACTTTCAAGCAAATGATGAATCCTCCGTCATACACTAACCAATAGAAACAAATCCCACACAAAGTGTTCTGCCCCAAACAGCTTTGCTAAAAGTAAAAAAAAAACAAAACAAAAAAGGACATGGGGTGGTGGAAAAAAATGCATGAGCGCTTACTTAAAGAGAGAATACATTTAACTTTCAACTTTTTAAAAAAACTTCATGGGCAATGCACCCGGACTTTTGAGTAGGTCTGTTATCTTTAGTGCGGACTTTTCAAAAAAGGTGCTATTTTGGACTGACCGGTTTCCTGAAGGGCAGCAGGATCTGCCGACGGATGACGTGGAAATAATTGGCGGGATTGGAGCAGTTGACCACGATCCAGTTGCAGTCGTACAGCTGACGCACGGCAAAGTCCTCATTCAGCGTCTGGCGAGCAAAGAGAGAATAAGGCCGACGTCCGTAAAAAGGCAAAACTGACCGAACGTGCGACCCGTTTACCGGCATGACGTCCGGGTCGTCGTTGCACATCTGCAGGAACCTCTCCGGGCGGGCCGAAGAGTGTTCGGGACCCTGAGAGGCGAGGAGGAGAGGCGGCGTGAGGCAGAAAATAAGGCCAAACGGCCAGAGCGCTCCCGCCCGCTCACCATGCCTTCCATGCCGTGCGGCAGCAGCAGCACGATGCCGTTCTGCCGGACCCATTTGGCCTGGCCGGGGCAGATGAACTGGTCGATGATGCACTGCGCCGTGTTGTGGAAGTCGCCGAACTGAGCTTCCCACAGGATCAGCGCGTTGGGGCTGGCCATGGCAAACCCCAGCTCGAAGCCTGGCAAAAGAAAGTGAGACGGGGCAGAGCGGACGTGGGCCCGACGGCGGGCGAGCGGCACTGACCCAAGACGCCGTATTCTGAAAGCGAGCTGTTGCAGACGGTGTAGGGGGCCTGGTCCGGGGCCAGGTGGTTCATGGGGATGCAGATCCTCTTGTCCACGTTTTGATCGTGGAGGACGTGGTGACGGTGGCTGCCAAAGCAGAACCAGACTCGTCCTACCGCACGTGACAACGCGGCAGCCGTGGAGAAAAGCGGACCCACCTGAAGGTGCCTCGCTCCACGTCCTGGCCCGACAGCCGCACGTGGATGCCTTCCTTCAGCAGGGACCCGAAGGCCATGTACTCCCCGAGGGCCCAGTCCACCGTCCGCTTACGAACCATCTCGGCGCGACCCTTCAGGATGCGGCTCAGGCCTAGGCGACACGAGAGATGAGACGGACGAACGGAGGAAGAAACCCTTTCCGCCCCGTGGCCGACTGACCTCCGTGGATGGTGAAGTCTTCCACGGGCACGGAGGAGGCCACTTGTCCGATGTGGTCCAGATTTTCCTCAGTCAATCCCGTGGAGGGGCAGCTCATGGACTTGGGCTGGCCGTCCAGCGTGAAAAAACCTGCGCAGACGCACGACAAGCTCTTGATGCGGATCGCCGGGCGGGCGGGATCCCGAAGGAACTCCTCGTACCGGGCCACGGAGAGTCCAGCCAGTGTTTGATGTGCAGGATCTTCTCGTCTTTAGAGCGGGCGTAGGCCTCTTCGCAGATCTTGTCGTATTTGGCGATCTCCTCCTGCGGGCGGATGCACAATGAAAAACTGAAAATGGCTTCTCAATTTACAGATACGGCCTTTACGGTGTGAAATAAAACATTTTTGCGGCCCATTTTACAGCCTTTTCCCCACTATGTGGCGTAAACAAGAGATTGGTTCGCAGACCCAAAAACTTGCAAATCCAAACCGTGCGCGCTGTCGTGCCTCTATGCTGCCGGATGGTGGCATGGGGACAGCAACTCAGCCCTTGGGTTTAATGTTCGGTGTCGGGTTGAGAAAAGCTTAGTGGAATGGATGTGAGCGTGTTTTTCCCACTAAGCTTCGGCTTATAGAAGCAGTGTTCATTCGACCTCTGAAAAGTGATGAGTCCCGGGGACTCGCATGCTCAAAAATCTATGGGTCCCAACAGAGATCTATGGCTCCCCAAAATTTAGTCTTATCCAGGTTGAAATTGTAAATCGGTGACAAATATATAATAAAAATCTATATATTCTTTCAGTTTTAATAATCAAACTATTAATTCATTTTCTGCATCAAATTATTGTTGGCAATATACCGATTAAAGGGATAACCAAATACCTGTCTTTTTTGCATTTTCTCCTTTTATACTTCTTTTTCTTAACTTCTTTATACAACATTATAATTCGTACTATAATGCATCAAAGCAAGTGAGCCGTTGAAGAGCCGGCTCTCTTGAATGAGTTGAGCCGAAAAAGGCGCTTCTCTAAAAAGAGACGGACTTTTCACCACACAACTCGAGATCGGCGTGCAGACGAAAACTCGAATTGCGAGAACAAAACAACATCTGCCGGATCTGCCTGACGAAAAGTTTGGAGTGTGGTAAATCTTTGTTTAAAAAAAAATGTAATCGGGTAATAATGACAATTTTGTGTCAAAAAAGTTGCGTCCCGGGACGCACGTTGATTTGAGACTATGGGCCCCCAGCAAAAATGATGCGTCTGGGACGCAGGCAAACCAGAACACTGTAGAAGGATAGATGGAATACATTTTGTGGTGTACCATTTTCCAGCCAGCTAGCCTCTATTATTCAGGCAACATCAGTCGCCTGTATAAAGCCAATTTCACTACGTTCATATCCCGGGGGGTTTACTGTATCCATTTTCATTCGACTCGGCTTTCCCGCGTACCTCGTACTCCAGTCTGGTGACGCTCCCGTCGGCGATGAGCTTCTCGGCGTACTTGAGCAAGACGGGCTTCTGCTTCTTGATCTGCTTGTACATGAGCGGCTGCGTGAACATGGGCTCGTCCATCTCGTTGTGGCCCATGCGCCGGTAGCAGACCAGGTCCACCACCACGTCCTTGTGGAAGGTGGCCCGCCATTCCGCCGCCACCTTGCACACGTAGATCACGGCCTCCGGGTCGTCGGCGTTGACGTGGAAAATGGGCGCGTTGACCACGCGGGCCACGTCCGTCGGGTAAGGCGAGGAGCGCGCCATACGAGGGTCCGTGGTGAAGCCGATCTGACGGCGGAGGCCCAGAAAAATCATTGACGGCCAAAAACGGAATTCTTCTCGATGCGGTTTATTTTTGCACGTGCAATGAATAGGCCTTACTCAATTATTGTGAGCCCATTCCCAAGTTGGGCAATTAAGAAGGGACGGGCTATTTTATAACAGGCTTTTTGTGTTCCTGCATGTCCACGTTAAATGTGAAATAAAAAACGAAATTCAATAACATACGACGTAAAAATACTACACAGTTTGAAATTATTGGCCAATTATTGAACCATCTGTGAAAAAAACCTCTTAAACCAACCCCGCCCCTGTTACGATAGCACTATTAAGGAAATATGCAAACCGTTCTAAATTAAAATGAATACAACTTGACTAAAAAAAAAAAAATCAAATTAAAAAAATACTAAGTTGAAAATGATCTGCAAGAAGAAAATTATTTTTTTTCTTATTCTTTTTTTCAATGTTTGGCCCCACAAAGTAATGGTGCAGGCAAAAAACATAAGAAAAATTACATGGAAAAAAAAAATTAAGAAAAGCAATCTCTTATTGTTAAACCATCTGCGCAAAAAAAAAAAATCCCCCCAAAAATGATACATAATACGAACCCTCTTGTAACATTAGCAATTTTAAAATAGTATGCAACAAGATTATTCGTTTTTTTCCCCAATGCTCAGCTCTGAAGAGCAAAAAGTGCGGGTCAAAAGGAAAGCTAAATCACCGTAAGATTAAAAAATGACGTTAGACATTTTCTTTTCGAATTGTCTAAAATTCTAGCTAAAATGGATCAAATATATTGTAAAAATAGAGCATCTTAAATGCAATTGCAATATTGATATAAAAAGGTTGTAACTGCTGGAGGACAACATATTATCGGCATAGCTATTTGGGAATTTGACGGATAGCAGTATTTTTCGCTGCTATTCCTCCCCTCATTCTCTCTCTTTGCTACCCACCCCGACCGGGGGCGGACCCACTGAAGCAAAAGCTCCACACATTACGCACCGGAATTAAGTTGCTGATAATGTTGAGATGTTAAAAGGTCTGTTAGAAAAGCGTGTGTGCAATCAAAATTGTAGCTAACGTATTGAGGAAAGACAGCCAAATTGGCGCGAAAAAAAGTCAGGAGCCCACCTGGTTGTTGACCACCACGTGCACGGTGCCGTGCGTGGTGTAGGACGGCAGGTCGGACAGATGGAAAGTCTCGTACACGATCCCTTGACCGGCGAAGGCGGCGTCTCCGTGAATGAGGATAGACATCACCTAGAGGGGAGGCACGGGGCGTCAAGGTCGGGTTCGGATACGGTTCCGGCGGCACCACTCACCCGGTTTCCGTCGTTGTCCCCGCCATAAAACTGCTCGGCCTTGGTCTTGCCCTGCACGACCGGGTCGGCCGCCTCCAGATGCGACGGGTTGGCCACCAGGGACAGCGTGATGTTGCGATCCGTCACGCGGTTGATCCTGCGGTGGTACATGCCCAAGTGGTACTTGACGTCCCCGGAACCCTAGCCGACAGAACCGAAACGTCACCGCGGCGATGGACACAGAACCCGAGCGGAAGACCACCGGTCGGTCGCTACCTCGTCTGCTGCCTCTAGCTTGGAGTCGAACTGACAGAAGATTTGCTCCAATTCTTTTCGGATCACGTTGGCCAAAACGTTCAGACGGCCCCTGGTCGGAGGAAGAAAAAAAAAAAAAGAAAAAAATTTCATTGAACTCATTTTTATAAGCTGCAGTGATTGCGACTAGTGTGTCAGAGCGCAAAAAAAAAAAAAAAAAAAAGTTCTGAGGAATTAGTATTTGGGGAACAGGAAATGAATTACCATAGACCCCCGGGAAACGTGTTCGCGCCTTCTAGTTTCTCTAGGGCTGCAACTGCAAATCGATTTTTGAAAGCCTTGCCAACCAATTGTATTATCGAATCACCGTCTCGTGCAATATGAGCTGCTAAGCTTTAAATCAATGCAAATCAGTGCATTTTTTGTCCAATTGGAGTTATCGTACCACTTTTGTCCGGCAGAGTGTGCCCCGAGGACCACTTTTGTTTACAAAAAAACAAAAACAAAAAACAAAAAAAAAACTTTCATCCTCACAAACAAAATTGTCTTGAAACAGTCAAACACTTCAAAGTTAACAATTTTCAAGGGAACAGATGAACGGAAGACTAAATTGCTTTCTTACACAGAAAAGACAAGCCCTCCACTTTCATTTTACTATTGAATAACAATAAAATTCAACCCCAAATATGTGTAGTTTGTTATTATTTGGCGGTATATAATTGTTATTTTGTTACAGTCACATACTCAGAAGTCATTTTAACCTTTGGGGCTTTTACAAAGGTGCGACGCTACTCTGCGGATTCCCACTAACCAAGAAAACGAGGGATCTCTGAGAGGCCACTGTATTTTGCGTGGCTAAAAGCCCGAGTTCAAACATTGCAGAAAAAAGGGCAAAAAAAAAATGCTTTTCTCTTAACGTTTTGCAAATGACCGACCTATGAGGCATGCCCATGATGACGTATTCCACGCCGCTCCCGGACGACATGTCGATGATGGTCTTGAGCGCCGGGATGAGCGACTCGCAGCCCTCCAGGCCAAAGCGCTTCTCGGCCGACCACTTCTTCTGCAGAAACTCCTCGAACCTGCGCCAGCGAGCAAGGCGGTGGTACGGCAGAACTGGCTTCTCCGCCGCGCTGTTTCGGGCGGTAGCTACCTGGTAGATCGGACCATACGGGCCAGAAGAGTCCTCTTCTCCTCCATGGTGAACTGCATCACGCCCGGCGTCTCGAACTTTTGCCGAATCCACTGACATTGCTCCAGGTCGTTGATGAACATGAACTCTACGCCGATGTGCTGGCAGTACGCCATCTGAGGGATGTGGCAGAACCGGAAGTTAAACTCCGTTCGTCCGTTTTTTTTTTTAAATCAAAGTGTCACAACAGTGAACATACACCAATTAATGAGTTTCCACATAAAGTATTTTTAGTAATGTACCGCCAAACGGCCTCTACTGGTGTGACACAGACTGTAAACAGTATACTGGATCGAACTGATTGCATTATTAGTCTCTTCAGCTACGCACCAACCTCGGTAAAGAGCTCGTTAGAATCGGAACACTAAGGAGGAAATGTGGATAAATTACATTTTATCAACGAGCCATATATAATAATGAAGAGAGCTATATATGGCTGGCGAGTCATAGGTTCCGAACCAGTCTTGAACCATGGACACCCTAGAAGATTCCATTCACGACAGAATGATGAGAACTTTAGATTTTATTAGGGCTGGGAAAAATGTCACGTTCAAGATTTGCATTAGAATTTAATTTAACGCGTGAAAATATATGAACGCAACAATCAAAATTCTGCCCCGGACACACCCTCGGTTGTCAAGCCGCGCTGCTCCAAGAAACGAAGAGTCACTTTTAGCACTGCACTAAATATGTCGACTGTTTCTCACGTAAAGCAACTTCTTCAGAAATGTTTTTATTCATAAGAAGTATCTATATATGCCGTTTTTGGCAGCTTTAAAGGAAAGTCTACTGTTCTACAACATTTAAAGAAAGAACTTGAATATTTTGTTTATGAAAGATTCATCTTTGAAACCAGAAGCTTTATGCACTTTTCCTTTACTTGCTATGCATTTTTCTATTAAAATGTTTACAACTGCTTTAAAGCAAAAGTAGAGTTTAACAGTGTTGACATAAAGTACTTGAATATCTTTGTTTTGAAAGCTATCTTTGGCACTAGTCTGTATGAATCTTTACTGTACTTGGTATAAGCCTATACTATTTGGCATAAAAAAGGTCATCTTATTTTTCAATGCATATTGTTTTCATACTCACTGGCATTTGTAAAACCTGGATTTGATAAATTAATCGTGATTAATATATTTCAAAACTGAGATTAATTGGTTGATTTATTTTAATCGATTCCCGGCACAAATTTTTAGCTTACCATGTTAATTTATTTTCGACAAGATAATGAAAGCCAATCAAATGGATTCATTACAAAACAAATGGTCTTTAAAGGAGCTGTACAGAATTTGGAACTTATTCTGCTCGCAGTCGCCATTTCTGGCTTGTGTCATCGTTGTGTCAAGCTCCTTGAGGTGTGCTTGCAACGACGTACATTTTTCTTAGACACGCTCGATTAGACTCGTCTATTTTCACCTTCTTTGGGGTTTGGGTCGGCCTTTGGACTGTACTTGAAACAGGCAGTTACTTACTTCTGACCTCTTTATGCTACATTGACCAAGACACAAACTGAAAACCGCCGGCACTAGCACTCTCCACCCTTGCCCACCTGCCTAACGTGTTCCGCTCTGAACAGCTTTGCTAAAAGTAAGATAAAAGCGAATAGGCGAGGTGGGAAAAAAATAAGGATTCTTTGAACTTAGCTGGGCATTGGTAACACATAATACATATTTTACTTTTAACCGCTTTTGAAGACACGTCAAACGATGCGTACCACCTTTAATCATTCCAACTGCAGAGGCAGAACAGGAAAGATTATTCTATAGGCTAAATATTGACCATATTAAATTTTGACAGATTAGCCAAAAAATGAGGAATTGATTTATGACGAGAGCTAGAGAAGCAAAACTAAAGATGCGCTTGCAGGAAACGCTTCATCTCAGCTTTCCAGACTCGTACCTCCAATCGCCGTATGATCTCCTTCAGGGGCAGCACGCTCTCCGAACCTCCTATGAAGGTAGTGGTGGGAAGCCTGAAGACCTTCTCCAGGTCTGACTCATCCAGCCCATAAAATCCTGGGTGCCGCAAAGGCAGGAGAGAAAAAGCAGCAGGTGACGACCGTGTGGAGAGCGCGGTCCCGATGACTGAAGGACGCTTCCGGTTCCATATTGATGGCCGCTTCCTTCAATCATCAGGGCCAAGCCGCTGTGACGGCTCAACAGTCTTCCACCAGTGGTTAAGAAGAGGGAGCCCCCAAGCACAGAATCAATGTGACAAGGATGGTGTGAGAGACAAAGGACACTTTGAGGTGAGGAATGTATGGACAAATGAAGTTAGATGATGTTGAATAGAAAGAGGTTGAGGTTAAGGTAACAGCAGATAGAAATTCCACATTCATTGAGGTAACAGTTGTCAAGGGAATTGTGAGACAACAGTTGACTGCAGAAAGCATCCTCAGCAATGGGATCAATAGGAAAACAAGTTCTTCAGCCATAGACTGTTTTGTTATGTTGGTGCTTCTGTAGTAAGGATCAGGACTCGGCAGTAGAATTCCGATTTGGCTGCCAGAATTCTTGTGTCAAATGCAGTCCTAGTCTATAGATTATTGGTATCCTGCCCTGGATACCAAGAACTGAATTTCCATTCAGTTCTAGAGCCCGTATGAAACAATTTCTTCAACTTGAAATTCACAGAAGTTTCAGTAATTTTCAAAATTTTAAGACATTTAATTCAGTTGATTTGTGTCCTTTGGTGAGTCTAGAGTTTATACTATAATTTGGAATGAGAGAGTGGTGCTCAGCTAACGGCCGGGTGTAAGACATTTTTCTAGGGAGCAATTTAAATCCTAATCCCTGCAATTCAAAATTTGTGAATTTATTTAGAGCGGGGGTCATTTTTCGGAGGCTAATATAGATCTTTGGATCTCGATCTGTATTGTAGGGGTCATATACAAGAATGCTCCCCGCTAGCTGTTTGGATTCAGTTGTCTTCAAGCAGTGTTTGAGCAGATCTACATCTGTCAAGCAATCCCAACCACGTGTGTGTGTGTGTTCTCAAATAAATAGTCATCTAACAGACCCGAGGAGAAAAAAAAAAACATAACAAAAAAAAAAATAAAAAAACAGATCAAGTCCGGCAGCTGATTCAGGAGGCTGCTGGCCAGTGAGGGCGTGGTCTCCCACCAGCTCAACTCACCAAGTATTCCTGCCCGTTCCTGCAGGGATTAGACACGTTGTGAACGGGACAAGGACCTGGCGTTCACACCGGAACCGGCACACGATTTGGCTCCAATCTCAGTTCAAGTATGCCAAACAAACTTAGCGGCAGCATCTACATGCCAACTGATGGCGACTACGCACACGGCAGGTCACACGGCAACACACAGTGGGAACTGATGCAGTAGTTAACGTGCGCGTCAATGTGTACTTTTGGGGAAGACTTTCAGCTTCTACAGGAAAAAAAGAGGCGAATGCCGGTCCACGGCGCGCACACACAAGCTAGCGCTGCTACGCTAGGCCAAGGCCGCTTTTCGTACCTCCAACCGTGAGGAGTTTCAGCCGATCTTTGACTGCGTCTGGACGTGGGAAGTGGCAGCAGAGGGAGGAAACATCCGAACATGTTAGTCAACTACCGCCTGCTCCTACACTGCAACCCACAGCCTCTAGCGGAGCAGCTAGTACATTAAGGGGACACACTGTGGCAGTGGCCTCACAGGCCAAGGCGGGACACCATGCCAACATCAGGAAGGGGAGGGGGAATTCCTGGCAAGATGTCAGCAGAAAAGTTACGCGAGGCTAAAGCTAATTAGTGGTTAGTAGCCCTGGCAACACTTTGGAGCGGGAAAAACAACCACGAGAACTCAAACTGCGGTTCTCAAACTCAAACTAGGAGGAAAAAAAATCTTTCCAAATGAGGTCATTGCAATCAACATAAAACGGATGACTCATTTTATCATTCCTGAGCCTGTGTCAAACTACAGTGTTTTTTACTGGATAGACATTAAAGGTAGCTATGCCGAATTTTCCCTCAGTCGTTGCTCACTTTAAAATCATCTCTTTAGATTGGAATCAGCATAGATTTCAGGGTACCGTAAATTCCAGACTACAGGGTCCACCTGATAGGTGTGCAGATTTAAGGAAGAAACTCAACTTTAAATCTAGGCTTAAAACGCACTTGTATACTTTAGCTCGTGAAAGACCTATGTTTCATGATGACAATGTCTGTGTTTTCTAACATTCATTTTGGCCTAGTCAGTCCGGGAAGAGAGATGGCCTCTTCTCAGGGTTTCTTAATTTTCATCATGCTGATATTGAGTTTTTTCTTGCCCCCATATAGGTTTTAGATCAGGGCATGGTGTCATAATAGTCTGTAGTATGCAATAATCTGTGGACTGTGAAGCCCTTTGAGACTTCTTGTGATTTTAGGGATATACAAATAAACATGACTTGACTTAACTTTGTTTTTGTAAAAACTGCACCGGATTACACGTTTAAAGAGCCATTAAAACAAACTCATTCACGACGTTTCAGAAAACGGCGGGGAAATTTAGAGTAAATTAAAGTAACACACTGTGCTGCGATTAACACATTCGTTTACACAGCTGGAAATCTTAATGAACTAGCGCAGCAATCAAAATAACTTAAATAGGTATTAATATAGGGCCAGGAGTGTGACAAAATCATTCTCGGAACAAAACTCAATGTACTGTACTGACTGAAATCCAGGAGCCAAACCAATCATAACAGCCTTTACAGAGTTTTGTTTTGAGTAGGTTTTTGTCTCACTCCTGCAATATTGACTGCTGCACTAGTTGATTGGGATTGACAGCTGTAGACACAGTCCGCAAATAAGGGTCTTCATGACTGCGCCGCATTGTAAGCCGCAGTGTTTAAAATTAGAGGTTGACCGATTTTGGGCGGACCGATTATCGACACAGACATTTGTGAATTTGACAGATATCGATATCAGCGTTTTATTTATTTGACCGGCCAATTCAATATATTCAAAACTAGGTTAGAGGAGTAGGAGACAGCTTTACTCTCATTCACTTCTCTCATTCGCTTCTTTCCTCCCTCTCCCCTTTCTTTCTCCTCTCTACTCACTGCCGCGCCTTGTGATTGGAAAAGCAACTGGAGACACTGAAACAAAAGCTTTTCGGACTCCAAACGCTGAAGACTAGATACTATTGTGATTTCAGACAGTCTTTGCTGGGATAGAAAAAGCGCATGTATGATCTAGAGATGTAAAAAGTGTAGTTTACTTGTTTTAGAGAAGCACATTCAGGTGGAAACTGGTATATGAGCTCTTATCATAACACGGGTTGGTCACTCAAGTGTGTGTTTGTGATTGAGAGAGCATAAAAAGCATGATAACGTTATCTTTAAGGCTGAGTGATTACCTGTTACCATAACAGTAGTTGGTCAGTCAGGCTATGAAACAGGAGTGTCCATAATTTTAAATTCGCTATCTCCGTTGAAATTTCCTTGCACTTTTTGTTTTAAGTTAATTTAAGTCATGTTGGTTGGTTTGACATTTTTATTTTATTATTACATATAAAAAAAAAATAAGGGAGTCATTTCAGTTTTTATGAACTTTTATAACAAGTTGATGCAACGCCTAAATTTATTTCCTGCACTGTAAGTTTTTTGTCCAAGTGAAAGATTAGTCATGTTAGTTGTGTTGAAATCAAATGTATTTACTGCAATTATTTCAGAGACCTAGAGAAAGTTTTCTTTAAATTTTTAACATGTGTGCTGTTTCTTTTTGCATTATCAAACATTTCTTATAACAATTTTTGAGCTTTTACGTCAAATATCGGCTCTAAATAATGGTTATCGGCCGCCTCTTAATACTAATAATCAGCCCTAAAAAAACCCTAGTGGCTTTTTATGTAGAAAAAAATGTGTGGCTCGCAGTCTGTAATTTAGGCTAGATGAGCAAGATGATGCAATTAATTTAGGAAAAAAATGCAAACATGTCAACAGTGTGATGAATATTTACGTTAAGGTTAAACCAGGAAACGATTCCATTCAGGAAAATGTTCGTGCAGCCTTATTTTCAGTTTGAAAACTTAACCTGCAAATCTCTTAACCAATGATCTAGTTTGTCATAAAGGGTCGACGGACCCCAAAAAGAGGTCGGAAGCAAGCCAACAACTCCAAAGCTGTGAATTCTGAGGGACGGGAATTCGCAAAGCTTCCTTCCAGCAGACAACCAAAAGGTGACCTTCCTAGAAAGCACTGCAAGACTCGACGCTCCTCTCAAAAGCAAGTCCTGCAACGCATGCTGACTTCCAAACATTCCAGAGCTTGAGCGTGTACAACCAACGCGAGGAAAAGATGGCTCCTCACGACGGTCGAGCAGATTTCAGAAGCGGGGAAAAAAAGAAGGCTTTTGAGGCTTGGCGGGATGAGGGTTCGGGGATGCGGGCAGAGCAGCGGGAGACTGCGGAGCTGTCGCGGTTCCTCACCCAGCTTGTCGGAGGACGTGATAATGTCAGTGGGCACGCACGAGTCCAGATCGGCGTCCATGATGCCCAGCGGGTCCAATTGGGCCACCTGGTGACCGCGTATCTACAAAGGGAACGAGGACAGAGCCCACCCGGGGACAGAGAGGGAACGGGGGAGGGGGGATGGAGGACAGTCGAGCCAAGTGAGGAAAGGAGGAGACCAGCACGAGAAGGGAAACACAGCAGCACAAGAAGCAAAGCAAACGGAGGTGAGAGGAAGAGGAGGGCGGGTGGGACAGAGACGCAACATTAACACCAGCGGCACTTTGCGGAGTCTCTCACCGACGTCCTGGAAGCCGCTACTGACGGGAGCGTCATCGAAATTCACGCAGCTGATGCCCAGCGGGTCCAAGTTGGCATTGTGATGACCCATCACCTACGCCAAGGGTGTCAAACTCGTTTTAGCTGGGGGGCACATGCTGGGGGAAAAAATCTCACGGGGGTTGAACTATTATGTTAAAGAGAAAGAGAGATAAAAAAGAAAACGGGGGATACAGAGTAAGAGAGATAGAAAAGGGAGAGTTAAAGAAATACAGAGAGCACCATACAGAAAAAGAAAAAAAGAGGAAGAAAATGAGTAGGAGATCAAAAGAATGAGAGAAAAGGAAAAGACAGCCATAAAGTTTAAAAAAGAGGGTAAAAGAGAGAGAAAGATCAATGAAAAAGTGTGAAAGTGAGAAAAAAAGAAAGAGCAAGAGGAAAAAGTGAGCATGAGAAAGAGGGAAAGAAAGGGAGGGAGAAAGGGAGAAAAAGGAAACAAAAGCGAGAGAAAGAGAAAGCAAAAAAGTGAAAGCAGATGAGAAAGAGCAAGAAAGAGATAAAATGGAGAGAGAAAGAGAGAGTGAAAGGGTGAATGAGAGCAAGAGATAAAAAGGAATACTACTACAGTTGTTTTGAGAGTGGCACCTGGCTAGTGTGACAAGAAGTGGACATATTTAAAAGTGCAGCTCCTTTTTTCCCTGCGCTTCTCTGTCTTGTCTCGCAGGCCTGATTAGGCCCGCGGGCCGCCCGTTTGACACCCCTCAAGCATTGAAATAAAAATATGATTTAGAGGGACAGTGTGTATTATTTGGCTCCAGGTAGTTGTAGAAAAATGCACTCATTAAAAAAACCCGATTTCGATTTAAATAAGTAAAAATACATGAATTCAAAAAAGTGTACTTTTAATATACTTTTAGGTTGAAAAATTGCATTCATTTTACATAAAATTAGCCTCACATAGAGGGGGAAGAAATATTTGTCTGCCATCTTGCTGCTCCAGGTAATCAATAACTTTAGAAGAGCTGGACAATATAATGCAAAAAAATGGTGCTTTCTGGTCACTTGGAGACTCTTCAGTTTGTATTTTTTTAATCACCGTTTTCGGTTCCACTACACTAAAAATTGACATCTAGTGGTCTAAACAACACAAACTGTCCCTTTGAAACTTCTTCCTACCTGCCTACCCATAATATACTGCCTCACATGCCCCCCCCCCTTTAACTGTATTGTTTATTTTTGTATTTATCGCTTGGTTGTTTTATTCTAGCTTTATATTCTGTGTACAATTAATGGGTGTCCTGAAAGATGATTTCAAAATCAAATGTATATTCAAATGGACTGCACAATTTTACAAGCAATCGTTTGGTGAATAGCAAGCATCAAATCAGGGGATCCAAAGTGAAACAGATTATTCGAATGTATGAATAAATAAATCGTGAAAAAGGCCGAACATTGATAGAAATAATTCACGTTGACTAAAGCTAAACCCTAATTGGTGGTTACCTGCAATGAGAATAACACCTTCTTTTAACAGCAAGGGGCATAAAGGCAACCTGCTGAGGCGGCTTTAGCTGAGATACAACAAACACAATCATACGTATCAGAGTAGAAGGTCTGTCCAATCCGTTTTATTAGAGAGGAAAAACCAAAGTGTGTCGACTCCCATATTGACCAGAGGCTTACCTGATAGGCACGGATGAGTGACTGCACAGCCAGGTGGTCCTCCACCAGTTTCTCCACATTGGGCTGGGCCCCCACCAGAGAGGAGAGCTGAGGGCCGGTGGAGAGGCCCAAAGGGGACTGGTAGGCGGCGCCGGGCGGGGCCCCGGCGTTGGCGTTGCGGAAAAACACGTCCCAGGACTGCAAGGGAACAAGAAGACCAGCGCGGTTCAGGACATTTCGACTTAATGTTAACAAAAGGCCGACGCCTACTTCCTATTCCTATGAAAAACTGAAGTACGAGTTGGGCTGCGACGACGAATCGACACAATTGATTATTAAAAGCGCTGGCAACAATTTCAATCCTCGATTCGTCATCTCGCGCTGTTTATGAGCCACTAAGCACCTTAAAACAATGCAAATAAGTTCATTCCTGGTCCAATGTGAGAGTTGTCGTACGACTTTGGTCCGGCAGAGAGTGCAACAGGGCCCTTTTCTTAAATAAAAAAATAAAAGGATCTTACATTTTTTTAATCTTTCTTTATCAAACATTGGATCATTACAAACCAAATTGTCTTGAAACAGTCAAACACTTCAAAGTTGACCATTTTTAAGGGAACTTAAAGTGCAGTTTTATCATATTTAAACATTTAACCCCAAAACAAATTAGTTGACAAAACCTTGAATGTCTTTTTTTGTGGATAAAAAAAGTGCTACACATTAAATGAAATACATTCCCCCTTTTTTTTTTTCATTTTAACATTATGAAACATTCTGTTGTTTTGTGTACTGTGTTTTTTTTATCCGTTCAAAACTTCAATATTGAAATAAAAAGGAAATGCTTCTAAAAAATTAGATTCGCCAATTAATCAAAAAAAGAAGAATTGGCCAATCATCGATTACAAAAAATGTTTACAAAAGGCTTTTGGGACGACGCCTTCTTCCTCTTTCGATGGTAAAAGTGAAATTTGAGTCATGGGGAGCGTTGCCAAAAGTGCGAGCGTGCAGCCGCCCTTCTCCACACGGCCCGGGATTCTTAGAGTTGCCGTTTAGGAGACCGACAAAAGACACGCGGCAGAAAGATCCTCTTTGGCCTCATGTCAACTCTGGCAAAATGAACCCAGGCTCAAAAGGGGGGAAAAAGTTGAAGTTTGCTCATCGGAAATATTTGATGGAAGGCCTGATTTAGAAAACTTGACTTTTTGCTAGGTTGCACAAGTTTGATGTCCTTTCCAGGGTTCATTTAAGGTTGCAACATCCATCAACAATCACTAAACGGTTGTTTTTCTTGTCTTGCCGACGGGACAAAAAATGTCCTCGATGCAAATAAAAACTAGTAAATGTGTTGATGAATACAAGAGCAACTAGGTGTTTGCGACTATGACTATGTCTAATTGCCAATATTTTTTCTCATTCACGATTAGTCTTCTTTTTCTCTATCCCCTTTTGGGACTACCCTTAAATGAATGAATGAAAACTTAAAATAAAAAAACAACAAAAAACAAAATAATGTTACATAATATGTTTGACCAGCTCGGTAGCCTAGATGGTAGGGCGCCCGCTCCGAGACTGGGAGGTCGCTAGTTCAAGCCTCGGCCGAGTCATACCTAAGACTTACAACATTGGTACTCATTGCCTCCCTGCTTGGCGCTCGGCATTAAGGGGTTTGCTCACCTAATGACTGCCAACACAGCAGTTGGGTCTAAAAACCCGGCGCCGATCGAAGGCGACGAGTCACGCCGATAACTTCGCGTGACAAAATGATTTCCGGTAGATATCATGTTGATACTGGCTGAATAATAATAATAATTTAAAAAAAAAAAAAAAAAAAAAAAAAAAAAAAGGGGGGTAGTAAGAAGCAAATGCTTATATTCCCTACCCCTTCATCTTTCCTATTAAACACACCAATTATATAACAACAATAGTAATATTAATAACAACAGTTATAATATAACAATAGCAACAATAACACAAAGTTAACCATAGTTGTAGACGCACTATTCCCAATCTCTCGTATCACTCATACCCCATTTTCTTCATCTCTGTATTCCACCAGTCATGTTTTTTTGTATTTAAATTTGAACACGTGAATAGTCGGACATTGTTTGATCTGGTCTTGTAAATCGTTCCAAAGTTTGACACCACACACAGACACACGCATACATTTCCTGGTGGTTCTCACCTTTTGGATTAGGAATTTACGGCAGCCCCTTTAATTATAATTTCCCTCTTTCCAAATGAATAATTTATGGATGTTTTCTGGCACTATGTTTCTGTTGACCTTAAATAGCGGTTGTGCAGTGAAATATTTGACTAAACCATCCAATTTTAATCATTTAGACTGCAGGAATAAAATATTGGTGTGATCATGATATCCCTTGACTGAAATGTCCAGGAAATGACGTCAAAGCGCAGCGACACAGTCAACAACTCGGGCTCTCTGTGTGTTGTTGTCGTAGCGGGTCAATCTTAAGTTTCACGTCAGTAATTTGGACCCGTTTCGGGCTTACACCGAGCGACAAGCGGTAAACCCCAAACGACAGAAGAAAACTTTGTCTCGATAAAGTGCCGACGAAAAGAGGGAAGGCAACTCATCCCAAGCGGCATTTGGAGACCGGGCACCGCACCCGGTACGATTCGCCGAGCCCGTCGGGTAATGAAGAAACAATCCAGAGGTTCCAGCTTGTCGATTGGATATACGCCAAGTTTACACACGACGTACAAAATACAAACAAGACTGTATAAAATGGCGCACGCTGACGGATAGTATTACAGGGCACTGCTACTCAAATGCTGATGTCGCGTTAACAGAGCTTAAGCGGTGCAATTCCTTTTTTTTTTACAGTTTGTAGGAGAAATGAGATTTTGACCTAATTACAGAGCTCCTTTGTTGTCAAAGCACGAGAACTTGGAAAAAAAAAAAAAAAAGACAGCGTGTTGCAATCTTGAGACATTTATCTGCTCTACTGCTGTTTTAACTTTAAGTGTGTTGAAATTAGAGTGTTCTGTACTCCTCATTTTTGCACTTTGATCAGAAACCGTATGATTGAAAAGATGAGTCAAAGACCTGTTACCTCACCTGTGAGCTTTTCCTTAAAAGCATTTAACCTATCAGGCTGAAATCCTGCCCTGTCGTTTTGATAAAAGGAACAGAGTGTTAAGTAATTACATTACTCGTCTTTATTAAAGTGTACAGTACATTTAATATTGAGCTGATATCATCTTAGTGGCATACAATACAGAGATTATTTTTGTGACAATGAATTGTCTCCAGAAAGTCCTGAACGTGACAGCCCTAATAGCAACTTCAAAATCAAACCAACATAAAATCGATATTTGTCTTTCCACTCGGTAATGCATTTCACTACAGTGCTTTAAAAACCCAATTTCTGCGTGCAAAAGATGCAATGAAAATATAAAAGGCCCCGGAGTTTAACCCCGTGGAACACTACATTCTGTGATACGACAGCTCATCTTCATACTGTTGACCCAGAGATATGTCAGTCACGCCTTAAAAGGTTTTCACACTACACTGTTGAATAAGATGTTTTTTTGCCCACTGTAAAACATAACGAGCAGATTGTGCGCGTCCAAAAACGAAATACAATTCATACTTCTCTCTAAGATGTCCGACTGCTATTGGTCGACGTCATACAAGTTGCTGGTCTGCAACCAGTTTGCGTCACGGCATTTTGAAAACGCGTATAAGCTAGTGGTTGTACTATCTACCACAATGCCCTTCTCGGTTTTATTCAGTTAAGAATTTACAGTCCTGAATTTCTATAATGCATTCATTCACTGTGTCCCAAGGCTCGAGTTATGCCAAAGGAAGAACCAAACAACCATGAAAACGGAGCCTGCGATGATCGAGAAACACAGAAAAAGATTGCGGCCGTAACTATTTTACAATCGGGACCATTGTGAAAAATAAAGAGGCGATTAAAGCAATGAAATCTCCTGAGGAGGACAAAACAAGCTTTCAAGTGGAAGGTTTAAAGTCAATTTCATTTTGAATCCTCCACCCAACCCTGCCTGCATCCACCCACCAACTCTGCTATACCAGCTGAAGTCACGTTACACCAAAGGTTTCATAATATGGATGTATTTTAGGTATGAGTAGTACTTATTATTTACCAGGGGTCTCCAACTTGGTGCCCCCTAAGGACATCGGAGGTACTGTCCTTAGAGGGCATGTGGACCTGTTCTGACCAGTTTTGAAAATAGTGCACCAGTCCTGGGTCATTGGGATTCTCTTGTAAAATCTTTATTAGTGGTTGACTGAGTGTACCATCCCTACTTCCAATAACTAACCTGGCAATGACGTAGTAACAAAATGGCAAGTTATTTCAAAAATAGATATCAAACTGGGTGCCCATTGCGCTAATTAGAAACAAAAAGTAGCTCTCAACTAGGTTGGAGACCCATGCTAGATACCATCGTTATTTGAATGTCCTAATCTGTGTTACTGTGAATTCGTGACGCACTAGCATAGGTTTCTAACCTCCGCGATTCGGCAATTACAATTTGCCACGCCTACCTCAGTACCAATTATGTTGTATCCATGATCCACGATATAAAATTTCTTATCAGTCGATATTGACAATTATCACATCTTTTTTCCCTTCGCATTTTATTTTTGACCCTGAGCGAAAGTTGAAGAAAGCGGGTACAATGTTAACAAAATAGACAAAAGGAAATGACACGCTGCTGAAAAGCGCTGTCATGAGCCATTGTTGACGTTGGGGCTCAACACTGGATCGCTAGCACTTATTTGATTTTGCCTCTGCAGGTGATATCGTTTTAAATGATGGAATACATGAGTCATATCCTCTTGGTGGCCACAGGTGGTTGGCAAGGTTTGTCAACAGACTCTACGTTTCCAAAATACTTTCAAACAATTAAAGGGGCCTCTTCCCGTCTTCGATTCTTTTAGTGGGTATGCCGGCGTTATCCTTTGTCTCTTTTTTGCTTATTTTGACTGTTTTGTTATTTCCCTTACGCTCTGTGTGAGGTGCCATGTTGCCCTTCCGGGGAAATGATTTCATGGTCCTCGTCACATTCTTTGTCTCCTGAATGTTTGTCTGTAATTTGCGTTATTCCATTAGCGCCCCGATTTATCCAGTATTCAGGTGGTGTACTAACGGTTAAAATATAATCGACTTATCGAAAGTTTTTATTATGTTACGACTTATGATATGATAATTGCCGTTATCGTTTTATCGCCCAGGTCTAGGTCTACTGCACGTCTGGCAAATGGGTCCATGGAGACTCCCATGAGTTGGGTACACATCTACAACTCTTTGAAAGGTTGAAAACTGTCGCATCGGATATTGAACGTCCCCTCCGAGTGCGACGGCGAGCACATCCCGCCGCTAACTCACCTTGTGGACGCTCTTGGGGTTCTCCAACCAAGCAAAGTACATCTCCTCAACATAGTTGGAGCTGGTCCCGTTGAGAAAAGGCTCCGAGGCCACGGGCGCCGTGTAGCACCTGAGGGGCAATAACGTCCTTGCGCCCGAAGAAGGCGTGGCTGTGAGCGGCCTCTGCGGGCCAATAGTCTGAGCCGCCTGCGAGGCGGTAAGCGGGCGCAAGCGCACCGCGCAAGTCCTTAATCGATGCATTAGTCCTCCTTAAGCTGGCATGCACGTGCTGGCACCAGCCGCGACGATGCCCAAGATGACACGCGAGGAGAAACAAACGATACCAAAAGCCAAGGGATCCTTTAGGGTCACGACGATGCTGTCCTTCGGTGCCTTTCTCCAATTAGATCCTGGAGTGGGAAATACGCACCCAAAATAAATGTTCGGCTTGTGGAAAAAGAATAATCATTAGAACCATTTATTTATTGTATCGTATATACGGAGCCAATGATCGCAAGTGGGAAGCCAAAACAATTCGAACTTGTAAGGTTCGGTCCATTTTTTTATAGGACACAATTTTAGTTTTACAGTCAATTTGTCACACCAACAGGCATGTTTTGGCTGTAAATCGCTAAATAGCCCTTTATATAGAAGCTCATAAAACAATCTCGGTTCATTGTTGAGACACTTAATGATGAAAAGCCACATAACAAACTTTGAGCACGCAGAAGCTCTAGCAAAGCACCTAGAGCTATTTGATTAGGTGAGCGGTAGGAACGGGCGAAGCCATACACAGGACTCGCGCATTCTTCCTCGCCCATCGCCATCTGCACTGAAGGTGTATATACGTTGGCATTCTCGTTTGCAGCTTTTTGTGACACTTTTCCAACATAACTTTGCTTGCATCTATATTTGAATTCATTATTCAGGACAAACGTGACATCAAAATGGGCCTCAACACTCCTAAGTTACTGCGGGAGGCAGACGAATTTTAAGTCGTATATTTATATGGATCAGATACACAAGCTCCAGCATTTTTATTATTATTGAATGGATTTCATCAATCTTCAAACATCACACAGTAAAATACAGCGTGCCAAAGTATTAGCTTTTGTCTGTTTAGCAGTTTGTCTTGAAATACATGATGTGGCTCTCACCAAAAAAAACACTTTTTTTTTTTTTTTTTTTTTTGTGGCTCTTTGGGTGGAAAAATGTTCCCGACCCCTATTTAGCAGTTTGAAAGTTATTGTGCTACTTGAAGGTTGAAGAGAGTGCTCCCACCAGACAATAATTCCAGTCCAAAAACTCACTTTTTGAATGTTTTCGTCTGTCTTGGTGTGTTGATTACCACGCTACGCGAAAGAACATGGAGACCGGGCATCCGCGAGAGAATTGAAGATTAATAAACGGATGGTTCACAAGTGAAGGAACCTAAAAAAATAACTCAGACAAGATTTTATGCGTGGGTTTTGTAATCAATAGTTAAATAAACCACAATTAAACTCAGTCTTGCTCCAGCTGTACTTGTAATCACGCATGCTAGTCTTTGTGGATGTAAAACTACCGTAGCAGAGGGCACCCACGGCCTATCATGCGATGTATATGTTGAAGACAGAAATAGAACCATCTGTGGTGACTGCGCCTTTCAACGCGATGTGCCCAATGCTCACGCTATTATACCTATTATTACTGGATTAAGCACTTATCTAGAATTTCTTGTATCTTGAACAATTTTTTCCCCCCATTAAAAATACGGGTAACCCAAAACCAATTTACAAATGAATAGGTTTTTACTCTGCGGATTTTGACTATTTGTGGGTCCTTTTTGGAAAAGCACCCCTGCCAAAAAACAAGGGGTTACTGTAACTGTAATTGGACATAAAAATACAGTATTTAGATATTAAGGAAATGAAACGTTCCCTCCGGCAAGTCAAGAAAGCACAGCTGAGCTTCTGCGGAAAAAATGCGAGGTGGCCCGAGTTGGAGGAAAGGGTCTAGCGGTGGAGCACCGAGGACAAAGCACAACAGTAAAAAGATCCCGTTGTGCGTATCGCTACGGTGCTCTTTATTAAAAAAGTGTTTTATCCTTGTGTTTTGTATCCGATACTTAAGTAAACCACAAAAAGAGTCAGTTTTGCTCCCGCTATATTCTTAAATACACTCACTTGTATGCTTTTCTGGAATTTGTTTCCTACTCAGGTTTTGATGGTATAGAGTGCTTTTTTTGAGCAGCAGTGCAGAATAAATACTTCGGAAATCACACAAGAATATATTTATACGGACAGCCATATTCTGTGTTTTTTTTTAATATCCGTTTTTTGCACAAAGTTGCTGTAAATATTATTGCACTATTTTCTGTTGCACTGACAACTTAGGCCAGTCTACAAACACTAGCTTGTAAATATCTCTCCAAATATTTTTATTTCATTTCTCTCTAAACCGTATTAAATGTGTATCCATGTCCAATTTCGTAGTGAAAAATGCACACTACATTGTTATTAATTGTTATCAAGACGATTCTAATTCTGTACGACTTTGTTGTATGACTGCACTTAACACCTTTTTGTTATTTTATGAGATTTTAATAAATGCATGTTGTTTCTCAATTTATATTGCGCCTATTTATTAGCAATTCGGTGCATCTCAAGTATTGAACTTCCTGTGTTTCTCGGATGCGGCCAAGCGTTTCACGTTTTTGGCCGTGGCCCCAAATTTTCATTCGGATGCAGTCGTCTTAAAACCATTTTCAACCATTCAGAAAGTTTGAATATTGGGATCAAGTTCTTTATTTTCTGTAATACAATTGAGAAAGGAAAATTGTCTTACATTCTAGAAATATTACAAATTAATAAATAATAACACCTTTTAAGATTTCAATATTACCGATAAATGCTTACAAAATGATATTCAAATATTTTCCGATGGTAACTTTTTTTTTTTAGCTAAAATTAGTCAAGTCATGTTTATTTGTATTACCCTTAATCACAAAGGGAATAAAGGGCTGCACAGATCAAAGACTACTGCAAACTACAGACTATTATGACACCATCCCCTTATATTGTCAACATAAAATCTAGGTTATTCATATGAAATGAAATGTTTATTGAAGGTATTGTTGGATACATTAATCAAAACATGACACAAAAAGAAAAACTAATGCTGAGAGTGAGCATGGCCAAATAGGGTCACCTTACGCCCCCTCCCCTAAGGAAATTTGACAGATCTGTTTCTGCCAACCTTTGCTTAAAGGTTTGCACCGTATTTGCACGAATAACCCGGTCAGGCAAAAAATTCCAAATTTTTGGTATCCTGAAAGAAATAAAGTTTCCGTGCAAGTTGCTGGTAGGTCTAGGCACCCGTAACTTATATCTGTGACCACGTAAACCATCAACACGACAGAACTCAAAAAAATGATCAAAAGGCACATCGATCATTCCATGCAGTACTTTGAACACAAAAATTAAATCAAATCAAATTTTACGGAGCTCCAAAAAGTCCAAGTTCAGTCTTTGTAGTCTTTCCGGATATGACAAGCTGTGCTATAGAATAGAAGTGTGTTTTAAGCTTAGACTGAAACATTTCCACTGAAGTTGCAGATCCAACCTCAGGGGGAAGAGCATTCCACAGCACCAAGGCCCCCAATGGAAAACACTGTCGGATTTCTTCTTGGCTCTTGGGATCCCTTTAGGCCTCTTCTCAAGGTTTCTTTTTTCCTCACGCTGAGGTTTTGAGTTTTTCCTTGCCTGCATGTTGGTTTAAGATCAGGTAATGGTGTAATTGTAATCCTGTGCAGTCCTTTGAAACATTTTGTGATTAAGGGCGTCATAAATAAATGTGACTTGACTTGACTTGACTAGTAGACCAGCGTTTTCAGAGCGAAGGCTCCGGACCGGAATATAAAAACAAACTTAAAAAATACATTCAGTTAATGAGTTGGTTTGAACAATTTTATTGACACTATTAACAGCAAATAAACAATGTGAGGTTTGAACAATTTTTCTCGACAATTTTAACAGCAATTAAGCATATTATGCAAGGGATGATTTTAATTCACATTACAAAGCATTCTCCAAGCACTACCTTGGAAATATTAGTTATAATGTCATTCATTTGATCATTTTTTCTCTCGTTCGAATCTGTGACGTTTATTCTGGCGTGCCATGTTTATCGCGTTACACACTACGTTGTCATCAATGAAAACAAAGACAAGTCTGATTACAGAATACAAAGACCTTTAACGCCATATTCTTGGTTTAGTAGACGGTCCTGTGCAATATTTCTGGAAACTAGATTTCAGAAATGAGTCAGAAATGCAAAACAAGCGTGGAAAATCTCAACTCGTTTTTGACCTTGCTAGTCCTACGTCATCGTCGCCCCGCCCACCGGCAATATCTCTTCCTCCAGTTGGTCATCATATCGGAATCCCGCCTAAAAATAGACATCTGCGCTTTTCTATTGGTCTAAACCCTGTCAATCATCACGTCGTCGATTGGAGGCACACTTCTCCTTGGGCTATATTTTTTGGTTGACAAAATCATCAAAAACTCAGAAAATGGAAATCGAGAAAAGTTAAACAAGTAAAATAAAGAAACACTCTCAATAAATGAACAGAGCGTTACGGCGAGTATAGCTCACCCACCGGCTCACTTCTTATATAATTAGCCGGCTAAGCTAGCGTCTACTTCGGACTTTGCTTTAGTGTTTTTGCGGACGACAAGAAGGAAGAAAGACCCGATTTAAACGTCAAAAGGACACAGAAAGAATAAGTTGACCGACGTTTTAATGTTCGGCGTCAAGGTTGCTCGTCCGTCGTGAGCACTCAAGCTAGCTAGCGGCTAGCCGAAGACGAAAATAGCGAGTTATAGTTTTTCTTTTTCTCACTCGAAAAATAAAAAAAGGGCCGGAGGAAACTAGTATGGAGGAGGTGAACCGCTTCCCGGTCGGGCAACTTACCTCCGTGGAGGTTCGGGAAGGGAAGAGGACGCCTGCTTGCCGGCCGGCTGCCCGAACGCCCTTCGACTCTCCCGGTGGCGCATGAATGACAGCTCGGGTTCGGCGAGGTCGGGCGGAGACTGGCGAGGAGGCCCGGGCGGAAGTGACGTCACTTCGCGGCGCCCAGAAAGCCGTCGCTTTAAAGCGGGGGTTCCACACTCATTTTAGCCCCGGGGGCCGATTAGAGAGGCGGAGGGGAAAAATGAAAAACAAAATAATAATCATCGAGAAATTAAAAAAGAGAGATAAAAATAAGAGAGAAAGGAAGAAAAAAAAAAGAAAAATGAAATGGAGAGAGTGAAAGATAATGGATGAAAGAGAGAGCTGGGGAGAAAAAGATGGAAATAAAAGCAGAGAAAGAAAGAAGAGGGGAGAAAGTGAAGCGTGAACGAGAGAAATAAGGAGAGAGAATGGAAGAAAAAGAGAAAAGGAGAGAGAGAGAGAGAAAAAGAGAAAAACGTGGCAAGGAATAAGGATGGAAGAGTGAAAAAGAGAGGCGATAGAAAATGTAAGAGAACGCGAGAAATAGGCAGAGAGTGAAAGAAAAAAGGGAAAAATCAGAGAAAGAAAAAGAGGCTAAAGGTGAGAGAAATAGACAGAGAGAGAGAGAGGAAAAAGAAAAAAGAAGAGAGGGATGGAAAAAAGAAGAAGAGAAGAGAGACACAAAGAAAACGGGAGAAAAGGGCACTAGAGAGAGAAAGAGAGGAAACAAAACAGAAAGGAAGAGAAAGGACAAAAGAAAAAAGAAAGGGAGAGACAAAGAGAGAAAAATGGAGAAACGGGAGATAGAAAGAGGGGAACAAAATAAAGACAGAGAGAGAAAGAAAGACAAAGAAGGAAAAACCAGGAAAGAGCAACATAAAGGGAGCGATAAAGAGGGAGGAAAAAAAGAAAAAAGTGAAGAAAAAGCTAGAAAGCTGAAAACAAGAGACAGAGAGAAAAGAGGGAGATAACAAGATGTTTCGCTGGATGGATTCAATCCTTCGACAGGCTTGATCCAGCCCATGGGCCGCATGTTTGACACCCTTGATCAAACATGGCTGTATCGATTAATGATTTTAAATCGATTTTTAAGTTACTTTTTTAAAGGTATCATAGGTGGAGAAATGTGTCATAGCGGAATCCATACCTTAAGTCACTGTTTGTCTGGCATCTTGCTGCTAAAAATGAAGAAAATTTGACCCAAAAAACAAATCAACTACCCAAAGCGTGTCCAAAATATAACAAAAATGATCCTCCCCCCAAAAAACGACAAGAAAGACCAAAAGATGAACACAAAAAATTGACAACTGAATTGAAAACTAAGATTTCACTATGAAGAAAAACATAACCAAATTGAACAAAAAATATTAAGGAAATTACACACACAAGAAAAAGAAAATTAGAAAAGAAAAAAGAAGAAAAACAACAACAACAAGAAAAATACTACCCCAAAAGTGTCCTAAATAGAACAAAAAGACGTAAAAAACGGAAACAAGATGAATTGACTGAAAATGTGCTGAAAGGGACAGTTTGTAAAATGCAGTGCCTCCTAGTGGTACATAAAAACATTGATTTGAATATGAGGCAAACATACATGAACTATCATACCAATGTCCGTCCATTATCTGTACCGCTTATCCTCTTTAGGGTCGCGGGGGTGCCGGAGCCCATCCCAGCTATCTTCGGACAGTGGGCTTGGGACACCCTGAACCGGTTGCCAGCCATTTAGAGGGCACACAGGGACAGACAATTGGCTAGGGACAATTTGGACCGGCCAATTTTGGAGTGTGGGAGGAAACCAGAGTGCCTGGAGGAAACCCACGCAAGCGCGGGGAGAACATGCAAACTCCGCACAGGAAGGTCGGTAGCTGGTTTTGAACCCATGACCTCAGAACACCTGCGCCGCCATTCTGCTTCATACCAATGTCAAGTTTTATAAAAACTATCCCTACCTGGAAAACCTGGCCACGTTTGTCTGGCATCTTGCTGCTACGCCGTTGTATTTGCCACCGGTTTTCGTTCGTATGAGACAGTACAGCGCCATCTAGTGGTCCAACATTACACACTGGGGCATTAAAGGCATTCATGACATGAAAAATAGTTGGCAAAAGATAAAGACACTCCACCGCAGTCACAAACAAAAGACTTTTATTGTTCGACAGCCAAAAAAGAAAGAAAAAGAAATGAAAAGTCTGTCTTGGTTGTTTCGAAAGTTCTTCTTTTGACGGCCATCGGATTTGAGCTACGGCTAAGCCCCGCCCACAAACACGATGAACCAATCACGGCGCGCATAGCAGACTCCGTAGACTCAAACAAGCTCTGCTGGCGCGTCCGTGCAACTGCGTTGCCCTTCGTCAGATTTTGTTCATTTTTTTAGTGTTTTTTTCTGACATTTCATACTTTCAAATGGTCAAACGGTGTCAACGGGGTACCTGCAAATCCGATACAAGATTGGGAGATTTTTTTTTTTTTTTTTACCCGATTTTGCCACATCTAAATCTGCTTTGGACAAAGTTACGCATTGTTGGAATTTAATATACCAAAATGTAGCGTTTAGCAAATTGTTGGAACGAGTTATCTGACTCCATGAACCAAACACCACCGACATTTATCCAACAATTATGCTCGCTCCTTTCTTGAGAGAAAAATGAGCAGGAAAGCCGACTATTTCACACGCTCTGTCTTTCCTTCCCTCCCTCTCCGTCAGCTGAAAGCTTGAAATCTTGGTTTTCTTCAGGGCGGCGTGCGTTGACCCTTCCCTCAAGTGATGCTATGTTTGACAAGAAGGTAACACCGAGAAAACGTCCCACAACAGACTGTTTTGGTGTTTTGGGGTATCGGTATCATTCTGACATGCCAGATGCTTCAAATCAGTTGATTTTCCAAAAATCGAGTTTATTGATCCAAACTTTCAACCACGACAGAATTTCTCTCCCCCTCTTTTCTCACCAGTTCCTTCTTTTCTTAACTAAAAGCTGGTGATGTTCTCGTGTCAACAATGTCCTTTGTTTTTTTATTTGCCGTGTCAATAATGGTGGTTTGTCTAGAATAAAACCACCACGCGTTGTTTGTTTTTTTCTTTCGGATCGCTCAATCATTATCAATATCGATCAGCTACAAAATTAATCAAATTGAAGGTCGCGAGAATTGCTTCCTTCTCGATACTACAGAGACAAAAGGATATTATTTTGGACCGGAACAGAAGACGAATCAAAGGTGCCGTGGCAAATTGGTGCCGTAGTGGTTGGCTTTCCTGTCGAGCTAAACCGCTAACCGGCGCTCGTTAGCTCGCCGACCTAGCCGCGTAGGAGCGCTGCCGACACCCACGGTCCCGGCATCCGATTGGACAGGCAAGTTCTATCTCGTCCGGATCCGCTTCCTGAGGCGCTTAGACGGGCGGCGGGGGGGCGGCTCTTTGAGGCATCAGGGGCTGAGCCGCCGCGACCGGCGGCTTGGGTTTACTGATATGACAAAAACAAATCAAAGGCGAGTTGTGACATGTTGGCTAACGCTCGAAAAAAGCACAGAGGCTAGCAAATATGCTATCTGCTCAGAACAAAGGCATGCCTCACCAGCTAACACACAAAAACACGCTAGTCGTGACGCGTTTGCTTATAATAGTATAAAGAAAAGGTTTGAGGCTAGCGGCTATGCCAATAGCTCAAAAACAAAGGCTTGCCTCACTAGCTGACACGGATAACCATAGAGAGGCGAGTTGTCAAGTTTTGCTAACACTGGAAAGTACAGAGGCTATGCTAGCTGTTCAAAAACAAACGACTCACTTTCTGACTCTCTCAACAAAAATGCTAAATGACTGCCAGTGAATTAGGGGCTAGCTGAGGTGCTGAGAGTCACTTGAGGCAAACACTTGACAAAGCCAGCATAAGTACTCAGCGAATCGTCACACTAACAGTTGCTACTTGCACAGAATAAACATTAAGGTCTTCAATTGAGAATAGGGTTTCAAAGAGCTTTAAACTTCCCGAAACGCTAACTGCTTTGCGGCAGTCGTGCTCGCTTACAGAGGCGGCGGTGGCGGCTTGACGGCGTACGAGGTAGGACTCCGGCTCGTCTGCGGCGCCTGCGGACAAACACGGTTCAAAGGGTCACCCAAGCTATCCGACGTACAAGCGAGCGGTGAGCTTTCGGTTTTACCTGGCACGGCGGAAGCAGTCGATCCTGATGCTGGATGCAAACGACAAGAACAAAAGAAAAATTGCTTTTATTGGTCGCGGAGAGATCATCTCTGACTGGCTACAGAACCCCAGGGCTTTCGTTCCTGCTACAGAAACTTCCCCCGCAGCATCACATCTGCAGACCCGAGAGGCTGACCCTACCCCCAGGAGGCAACCCCTTGTCCTATCGACGATTGGATCACCAGAGACGAGTAAATGTTCTATAGTAATACAAATTCTGACGGCTGAGTTCTCATTTTACGACACTGATTTCTGAACATAAAATGCTTGGTAAAAAACTGACTACTGGCAACCAAATTGTGTTTTTTCTGTCAATCACATCAAATTTGTGCGTGCAATGACCAACGGGCCTGCAAAGGAGGGGCACATGGGGGAAGATCCGGCTCTCCCCTCCCTCTCTACCCACTTGGGTGGAGTCAAGTCACATTGGCTATAAAAGGTGGATGCACCCACCCCTCAGTTCTCTCTTGCTGCCGGACAGGGGATGCCTTAGATTCTCACCCCTGCGATCGTGGTCCAACAGGGGGAGATCATAAGATTGCCCGTAGGACCCAAAATGTTTCCTGCCGCTGGCTGAGACGTCATCCATCAGCTCGGCCGCATTCGAGGTAACTCGTAGACGAAATAAACAACATGCCGTCTGTTTTTTGGGTAGACGTTAGACTTAACAAGCCTCGTCAAGGTAAATTCCGTAAATGATGCCGGTTTTATAGAATCCCGTGTATCTCCAAATAATTACGATGCCATCTCTAATCGTGTGCCGATACTTGCCAGCTGCTTCCAGAATCCCACAGGTCAGGAGGGCCCGAAAAGACTCCTTCAGCTTTAGTACATCCCTTAATGCCGACCACCAACCAACGGGTTTGCCTCCACGGTAGGCCCTGACTACCTAACGACCTCAGCTCCGATAGGCCGCTTCGACAATGTGGGCACAAAGCGTGGTCCCCTCGGACTTAATGTACCCCGCCTCTCACAGGACATGGGTGAAGTTTTGCTCGAGGTGTGAATTAAAACGTTTTCTGATAGGAGATTCTGCTAGACGTTCCCAAAACAGACCCTCAAAACACGCTTAGGTCTGCTGAGTCCGACCGACATCTTCCCCCACCGTTGCGGCCAACTGACTACCAGGTGGTGATCGGTTGACAGCGCCGCCCCTCTCCTCACCCGATTGTTTAAAACCTGGGGCCACCGGTCCAAAATGCGGCCTAGGGTGTCTCGTGCCAGGTGCACGTATGGACACCCTTATGTTGGAACATGGTGTTCGTTATGGACAAGCCGTGTTGAGCACAGAAGTCCAATATCAAACACCTCTCGGGTTTAGATCAGGGGGGTCGTTCCTCCACCCGAAGGCGGAGAAGGCTACCCTCTGGTCTACTGGGTAACCCCAACGTCCAGGCGTCGAGCCGGTGGAGCAACTCATCACAGGCAACTCCAGGTGTACAGAGTCTAAGCTGTGTGTGGAGGTGAGTCTGACTATATCAAGTGAAAACTTCTCACCCTCCCTCACACACCAGCTCAGGCTCCCTCCCCGCCAGAGAGGTGACCTTCCATGTCCCTAAAGCTAGTTTGTGTAGCCACGGATCGGTGCGCCAAGGACCCCGATCCATTTGGCCCCTTCCACAGGTGGTGACCACAAGGGAAGAGGGACCCACATTGTCCCTTCGAGCTGTGCCCGGCCTGACACCCTGCGCAAAGGGCCGGCCATCAGCTGCACGGCAGCAGATCCTACCTCCGGGCCTGGCCCCAGAGAGAGGCCCCAGTAACCTGTGTCAAAGCCGGGAAAATTGTGTTGCAAAGTTATTTTTCTTTGAAGGTGTCTGAGAGCTGCTCTTTGTCTTCTGGACCTGTTTGTCGTGGGGGATTGTACCGAGGGCTTGAAGCCCCTGACAACATAGCTCCAAGAATCACACACACTCCTCCACCAAAATAAGGTCGGAGTTGGATCGCTTCCTTTAGAATACGATGAGAATACACCCAATTAGATTCCAAACCAAGGAAATAGGAGTTCAAGCGCATGGTTTTACAGCAATTAGCGCTAACAGGAGGCTAACATCTTTAGCGGAGTCTTACCGCATCTTTGAAGACGGTGTCGTTGCCACGGGCAACGGGAGGCGGCCGTAACCCGGGAGGCGGCGGTCGTCCCGTCGGAGGCCGCGACCCTCCGACCTCGTGGTTCTCCGCCGCGCCGTCGGGCCTGGCGGGGAAGAGTACGGCGCTTCAGCGTCTGCTCCGATCTCACCCGTCGTCCGCCTACCTGTATGCCTGAGAAGCGGCACGGGGCGCCATGCCCAGGCGCCGCAGCAGCTGCTTCCGGCGCAGGAAGGCGAAAGCGGCCAGTCCGGCCAAAGGGAGCACCAACAGAAAAAAGACCAGCAGGCCGTCTCTCAGAGAATGGTCGTTCTCTGGAGGGAAAAACAAAAACCGTTAGCGAAAGTTTTCGTCACCGACCGGGCGACTCACCGTCCCAAGCGGGCCCGCTGTCCACGCTACCGCCGTAACCCGGCAACTCGCAAAATGGCGGCGCCCAGCCGGCCTCGCAGTGGCAATTTTTGTTGTTGTTGCACACCTAAACACGGAAAAATGAAACAATCATGGGTTGCCCTCCGCCCAGTCTAATCCCGTTGTAAACGATCGACGATCAATGCCGAAAAGGACTTCTATCTTATTCGATTCTATTCTATAAAAAAATAGCATCCGAAGCAGGACCGATCCTATGAAAAATCATGAACGCAGGTCAGAAAATTGTGGGATGCTCTTTGACCTCGGCGGACGTTCTCTTTTTGGACTTTTCAAAGAATCAAGTGCAACTGCACTCCACGACACTAGGGAGCAGCGGCGCTTATTGGTAGCATTTAGTTTACTCCAGTATAAGCATCGAGTGCAAAGTGTAAAGTAGATTTTCAAGCGATCTCATGAAAAAAATAATTAACCTCGATGAGGAGACAGACTCCTGGAGGGGCGAGACGGGGTTTTTTTCTTCCGACGGGGGCCGTGACAGAAAACAATTGAGGAGTGCTGCTTTAAGGCGAGAAAATATTCTGAGGACCTGACAATCCTCGCTGGTGGAAGTTTCAGGTCCAGAAAAACAGGAGGGGAGAAAGCAAGCGAGAGAGAGAAAAAGAAAGAAAGAGAAAAAGATAAAGAGAGAGAAAACACAGAGAAGAAACAGAGACAGAGTAAGAAAGACTATGAGAGAAGAAATGGAGAGAGAGAGAGGAGGGTAAAGAAAGAGAAAGGGAGAGAAGGAGATAGAAAGAGAATGAGAAAGAAATACAGCCCCAGTTGCCTTGTGATCGGTGGTGTGGCTTTGGCGGCATCCAGTGGGCATATTTCGGATTGCAAGTTGTAATTTATTCTCGCGGGCCCGATTCAAACCATTGAAGGGCCTGAACCGGAACACGGCCCGCATCGTTGAGACCCCTGGTCTACGAAAGGACGCGAAATTCCGTGCGACTCACCCCCCGAGCGTGGCACTTATTCTCGGTGTCGCAGTCAAAGTCCAGGACTTTTACGCTCTGGCACTCGAAATCCACGCACACCTGGAAAGGGGGTGGAGTCAGAGGCGTCAGGTGAGCGGAGGGCGGGAGAGGGCAGGAGAGGGCGGGAGAGGGCGGTCGAGGGCGGTCGAGGGCGGTAGTGGGCGGGAGAGGGCGGTCGAGGGCAGGAGAGGGCGGTCCTACCTTGTCCCGCCCGCATTTGGTGCCCGGGTCAACCATGGCGGGGTCGGGGACGTCGGAGCCCAAATTGAAGTCCACGCCGGTGCAGACGGCGCCCCCGATGGTGGTGCTGAGAAGCGCGGGCTGCACCCCGAAGGGCTTGATGTCGGCCACGTTGGCGCATTGCAGCTTGCCGCACAAAGCGTTCCTGTAGGCAGGGGGGGGCGGCGGTCATCAAGCGGGGCGCCCTCCGGTGGCGGGAGGGCGGCGTGGCGCTCACCTGCTCTCGCACTTTTTGTGTCCGTTTCGAAAGCCGCAATTGCCGAAGCGATCGCCTTTGCTGTTCACCTCTTTGAAGCAGATCTCCGGCGCCATCTCCGCCTCTGAGGAGCGGGTTAGCATACGTTAGCGCACGTTAGCATACGTTAGATAATGACGTGATAATGAATCCTGGGTTGAATTTATGTAGGTTTTTAGGCATCAAAGTGCATAAAATGACGTTGGTAATACCGACATAGGTCGTGTCGTTTTTTTCCAATACAGGCCCTCGTAGGGGGCAGCACGGCGGCGCAGTGGTTAGCGCATGTGCGGCAGAGTTCATGTCTTGGGAACCCCCTGCGTTGGTTCAAATCCAGCTCCAGACTTCCTGTGCGGAGTTTGTATGTTCTCCCCGTGCTTGCGTGGGTTTCCTCCGGGCACTCCGGTTTCCCCCCACATTCCAAAAACGTGCAAGTCAGGTTGATTGGCCTAACAAAAATCATCCCTAGGTATGAATGAGCGAGCGAGTCGTCTGTCCCCGTGTGCCCTGCGATTGGCTGGCAACCACTTCAGGGTGTCCCCTGCCCACTGCCGGATGATTGCTGGGATGGGTTCCAGCACCCTTGCGACCCTACTGAGGATAAGCGGTGTAGCTAATGAGATGAGGCCTCGTAGGTTGTCACAGGCTAAGGACTGTGAAAAAAGCTTGCAATTGGCTGAGAGTGGTGTCAATGGAAAGATCGGAGGCCAACGGCCATATTGGGAATGGTCTGACGAGTCTGTTCTGTCTTTGATCTGTGCAGCTCTTTGAGACGCTTTGTGATTAAGGGCCAAACAAACAAACATGACTTAAAAAAGAGTAAGAAAGCGAAACAAATTGATGACAACAAGGATTGTCAAATGATGCAAAAATGCTTTTAGGCGTATTTTTTTGTCTTAGGTGTCGGCACGATGGTGTGTTTCGGGGTCCGTATTTGACACTGTTGGATAAGCAGACCGTGTTTGCGTGTCACGAGTGGAATACGGCAAGACTTTTTGGTGAGTTATATCGACTTGAAGGTTTTGGGGTATGCTGATGTCGATGTTCCCGCGATGAGTAGGTTTTGAGTTTCCGACGATACGCGGCCCGACCCGTCTCGAATGTCGGAAAAAGAAAGCAGCCGTTTCGATTTCGTCGAGAAAACGGGTCGAAGAAAGGAAAGGGGCGACGGGGAAGGAAGGAGGAAGAAGAGGAAAAGGAGGAAAACTCACGTTTGCCGAAGATGCTCTTGCATTGGTCGGCGGCGTTCCGGCATCTCCCGTCGTAGCAGTAAGCCCGCCGGTCGCGGCACGGCTGCCCGTTCTGAAGAAGGGACGGGAGAATTAGGCCGGGGAACGGGACGGGGGCAAAGCTTTCTCGGGCGGGACCTGAACAAAGACGTCGTTCCGGCAAAGGGCGGAAGATCCGTCGCAGAATTCCGGCAGGTCGCATTCGTCGACGCCGGCCCGGCAAACGCTGCCGCCCGGCCGGAACTGAGGGAGACGGCCCGTGAGTCCTTCGCGAACGGAACGGCCCGCCCGGCTTTCGGGCGAACGGCCGGTCGACGGGGAGCCGGCTCCGTTCCGGTTCGTCTCTCTGTCCGGCTCTTTCTTTTCTTTATCATTTATTTCTCTCTCTCCCTCTCAGTTTTCCTTTATTCGACCATCTCTCTCACTCTCCCTCTCTCTATAGCTCTTTCTTTTTTCCCTCTTTTTTCTCTCCAGCCCTCTCTCTTATTCACTCTTTTTCTTCATTCTTTCCAACTCTTTTCTCTCCGTCTCTCTCTCTTTCTTTCTTTTCTCTCTCTCTCTCTCTTTCTTTTTCTCTCTTTCTTTATGCAGTTCTTTTCCTCTCTCTCTTTCTCTTTCTTTTTCTCTCTTTCTCTATGCAGTTCTTTCTCTTTCTCTCTCTCTTTCTCTCTTTCTTTATGCAATTTCCCTTTTTCTCTTTCTCTCTCTCTCTTTCTTTATGCAGTTCTTTCCCTTTTTCTCTTTCTCTCTCTCTCTCTCTTTCTTTATGCAGTTCTTTCCCTCTCTCTCTTTCTCTTTCTTTTTCTCTCTTTCTCAATGCAGTTCTTTCTCTTTCTCTTTACCTATGCAGTTCTTTGTCTTTCTCTTTACTTCTCTTTGGATTGCTCTCTCTCTCTCTTTCTCTCTCGGTCTCTGTCTTTCTGTCTTTCTCTCTCTCTATTTCACTTTGGTTTTCTCGGTCTCTCTCTCTTTCTCTCTCGGTCTCTCTCTCTCTCTCTCTCTCTTTTTCTTGCCAAGCCAAATGAGCCAGTTCTCTAAACAGGCCCACGCTTCCCATCGCGACAAGGGCACCTTGCGGGTAAGATTGGCACGTTGGAGCGTTAGCATACCCGGCACTTGTAGCAGCATTCCCCGTGGGCACATTGGGCGCCCGGCTTCAGTTGACACGTCTTGGCCTGGCAGCAGGGGTCGCTCTCGCACGCCTGAACCAAAAAAGGAAAGCCTTTTTAAACTCGGAGCACAGACGATACAGCATTTTATTGGATTGGCTATGCGCGAGGGACGCTAAAGGGAGAAGCGAAATCGCCATAACGATGGAAATTAAAAATGACAAAGAAAGCTCAATATCGGCCGGTAGCGATCAACCCTCTGGACTATTATGAAAAAAAGGAGGCCATTCACGCTGGGCAATCTTCAAAGGACAAGACAACCCTTGAAAGTTGAAGTTTGAAAATCTGTTTTCATTGAAATCCACCGTTTCCACTTCCCTCTGCATCCACCCGGCACTCCGCCGCGTCAGCTCGAAACACATGACACCAAAGCTCAATCCAATTTCATTTTTCCCGGACATGTCATGAGATGGAACGTCCTGTGTGGAGTTTACATGTTCTTCCTGTGCTTGCGTGGGTTTCCTCCAGGCAGTACGGTTTCTTCCCACATTCCATGCATGTCAGGTGGATTGGCCTAACCGAAATCTCCCTAGATGTGAATGAGCGGGCGAATTATATGTCTCTGTGTGCCCTGCGATTGGGTGGCAACTAGTTGAGGGTGTCCCCTGCCCACTGAAGCCCGAAGATAGCTGGGATGGGCTCCGGCACCCCCGTGACCCTACTGAGGATAAGTGGTGCAGATAATGGAGGGATGGATGTATATCTTTGCATCATGTTATTGAATCCAATGCAAGCAAATGCCACATAGGCATTCAAGTCTAACGTTTTGATATATCATTTCACATTTTAACACTGAACCACAAGAGGGCGCTGGAAGACCATTTTAATATTGGCGGTAAAAACAACGAAAAGGGACTTGATGCCTTTTGCACTCATAGGTAGCAAAAAGAAGCTCGATGGTTGCACTGTAGATAAATGCACCGGTGGTCTCCTGCTTTGCAGTATTTTGAGACATTTTAACTAAAGAGCTTTGCTGGCACCTCGAGTATTTAGGGAAAATGCGACTCCAAATACGCGGTGCGGAGAACGCGAGAGGGGTCGGAGACCTTTTCGTCGCCGCAGTCGCACTCCTCTCCCAGGTCCAGCAGTCCGTTCCCGCAGTAGGGGGCGCTGTAGGCCTCCTCGGCCCTGGGCACGTTGAGCAGGCAGGCGCCGCCGCCGCTCAGCAGCATCCTCTCCAGGTCGTCGGCGCTGCAGCTGCTGAAGTTGCGCGAGCCCCTGCCGGCGTCGCGCGCAAAAGGTCAGCGCCCGGCGCCGGAGCGCCTGCCGCGGCGAGACTCACGTGGCGCTGGAGTTCATGATGCAGGCGGGGGCGGGGCAAGCGCAGGCCCGGCTGTCGTCGTGGTTCATGCCCAGGTTGTGGCCCAGTTCGTGCGCCACGATGGACGAGAAGGCGTAAACGTTGTTGCCGGTAAACTGCGCGCCGGAGGAAAACAATTTGAAAAAATTCGACGATTCCCGAGGCGATCGTCACGGTTGGCATGTAAATGTTGCCCTTTAGCACGAATCGTTAGCATTCGCTCGTTAGCGTCTACTTGTTAAGATGTAGGTGTAAGCATGTAGTTGTTAGCGTGTAGCTTTAGCATGTATTCATTAGCATCTTCTCTTTAGAATCTACCTGTTAGCATCTACCTGTTAGCATCTACCAGTTCGGATGTAGTCATAAGCATGTAGTTGTTAGCATCTTCTCTTTAGCATCTACCTGTTAGGATGTAGTCGTAAGCATGTAGTCGTTAGCGTGTGGCGTTCGCATGTATTCGCTAGCATCTTCTCTTTAGCATCTACCTCATAGCATTTACTTGTTAGGATGTAGTCGTAAGCATGTAGTCGTTAGCGTGTAGCTTTAGCATGTATTCGTTAGCATCTTCCCTTTAGCATCTACCTCTTAGCATCTACTTGTTAGGATGTAGTCGTAAGCATGTAGTCGTTAGCGTGTAGCTTTAGCATGTATTCGTTAGCATCTTCCCTTTAGCATCTACCTCTTAGCATCTACTTGTTAGGATGTAGTCGTAAGCATGTAGTCCTTAGCGTGTAGCTTTAGCATATATTCGTTATCATCCTCTCTTTAGCATCTACTTGTTAGGATGTAGTCGTAAGCATGTAGTCCTTAGCGTGTAGCTTTAGCATATATTCGTTATCATCCTCTCTTTAGCATCTACCTGTTAGGATGTAGTTGTAAGCATGTAGTCATTAGCGTGCAGCCGTTAGCATATTACCTTAGCATGTATTTGTTAGCATCTTTTCTTTCGAATCTACCTGTTAGCATCTGCTTGTTAGAATATAGTCGTAAGCATGTAGTTATTAGCATGTAGCTTTAGCATGTATTCGTTAGCATCTTCTCTTTAGCATCCACCTGTTAGGATGTAGTCGTAAGCATGTAGTCGTTAGCATGTATTTGTTAGCATATTCTCTTTAGCATCCACCTGTTAGGATGTAGTCGTAAGCATGTATTCTTTAGCGTGTAGCTTAAGCATGTATTCGTTAGCATCCTCCCTTTAGCATCTACCTCTTAGCATTTACTAGTTAGGATGTAGTCGTAAACGTGTAGTCCTTAGCGTGTAGCTTTAGCATGTATTCGTTAGCATCCTCTCTTTAGCATCTACTTGTTAGGATGTAGTTGTAAGCATGTAGTCATTAGCGTGCAGTCGTTAGCATATTACCTTAGCATGTATTTGTTAGCATCTTTTCTTTCGAATCTACCTGTTAGCATCTGCTTGTTAGGATGTAGTCGTAAGCATGTAGTCATTACCTTGTAGCTTTAGCATGTATTCGTTAGCATCTTCTCTTTAGCATCTACCTGTTAGCATCTGCTTGTTAGGATGTAGTCGCGAGCATGTAGTCGTTAACGTGTAACTTTAGCAGGTGGCCGTTAGCATCTTCTCTTTAGCATCTACCCGTTAGCATCTGCTTGTTAGGATGTAGTCGTGAGCATGTAGTCGTTAGCGTGTAGTCGTCAGCATGTAGCCTTAGCATCTATTCTTTAGCGTCTTTTCTTTCGCATCTACCTGTTAGCATCTGCTTGTTAGGATATAGTCGTAAGCATGTAGTCGTTAGCATGTACCTGTTAGCATCTACTTGCTACGGAGTCTCCATCAATGAATAAGGACGACCCTTCCTGCCCAATTTTCTCCTTGGTTTTCTTCAACACTACTTGTTAGGATGTAGTCGTTAGCATCTCCCTTTTAGCCTATGCCCGTTAGCATCTCCCTGATAGGATGCGCCTACGAAGGGGCCCGTTCATTCCGGACGGGAGAAATCGGTCGGCACTACGGCTAGTAGGGGCCACTCGGCTCGGGGGCCCGTCGGCAACGCCGTTCCCAAATGCCGTCCCCGAATGGTGGAGGGCGAGCGACCTACCGCGTTGATTCCGCCGCCGTGACTCCGTGAACAGGCGGTGCCCACGTACGCCATGCCCGCCGTCACGCCAAAAACTTTGGTCCTGCACAAACATCAGCAGCAGCATATTTTTGTCCGTGAAATCCATCAACCGGGATTCATTTATTTGAATTCCCATCTTAACAACTGATCACGTTATACGCTATGTTGTTACTATGTTATTCCCAGGTCCAATATTTGAAGATGGGGTTCAATCGACTCAGTCAGGCGCTAAAAAAATCATGTGACTAGAAAATCACAATGACCTAGCGCTGTTTTCAGAACGGGTGCCACCTTGGAGACCCCTGGTGTACAATGACGCCTCATGATGACACCGTTTTGTTACTTCCATTGTGTTCTGCATTCTGATTGGCTAATCTACATTTCATATTTTACAAAAACAAAAAAGGAAGTCACAATAATTTCAAAAATCTTTTGTTCCACTAGCAGAAATATTTTGGTGGTATTATTATTTCAAAATGATTCTCTCATTTTGATCTCCAGTGTATATAGTGCCTGCCACAGTCGTATCCCTCCACATATAGTGTAAGTCCATGCTTCCGAAAAGCCGGCAATGGGATCTTTTCAACATTTCGGGTCGCGATCGGACGGCGCTCACAGTACGAGTTGAGCCGAGTCGTGTCGGCGACGAGGGAGCAGTTCCTTCTCCCGCCACTGGGTGAAACGTCCCAAAACCTCGCCGGCGCTGCCGTCCGTGTCGATCTGGTTCTGTCGGTTCCAGATCTCCAGGCCCACCAGGACCACTCGAACGTTCAGCTGCGTGTAGATCTGACGGCACGGAGCAAGTGTCGGTTTTTCCAAAATAAGACTCTCTTTTCTCCGCGCTCTTCGTTCTGGACAGCGAACCCGGAGGGGGGCCTGGTTGGCCTTTGCCCCCCCCAGGGACTCGGAGCTAAATCCATCACCCTGATCCATCAAAAGTCAAAGCTTGAAAGCCCCTCGATTATGCCTCCCGTTAACGCTTCCGAGAAAATAGGAAGTTTAACTTAGCTTGAAGGTAGAGAGTTAAAGATTCAGAGTGGGTTTAGAGTTGAAGGAGATCTAAAGAGTTAAAGCTTCTCGAGCTCTCGGGTTTTTACACACTTTGAATTAAAAGGTTTAAATGTTACGATTTAAAAATTTCCAGGAGATTAAACTCTCGAGTTAACACTTTAAATAAGCAACTGATCTTAAACTCCCGAGCTTTGACTGCGTGTTTTTTTTTTTTTCAAAAAGCAACTTATAAGGTTTTCCAAAAGTGGTCATTTGGAGAGGACCGGTTTACAGCTCTGAAACCTCTGCACCCGTGTATCGGACATTGTGAAAAGTCGTAAATGTTTGACTCGTCTTTCTCAAATCATTCAATGATTGTACACACTTGCGCGTGATGATCACGCGTAAAGATGGACTCCGGGTTCCGTTTACGCACGTGCGTTTTCGGCTCAGATTTCAATACACCCCGGGAAAATGTCATCAAGTCATGTTGAGAATTTCATTGGCTAACCAATGTGTCAATTATCATTCCAATCGAAGATATTCGGACCTATTGGAGGCAATATCTGTTTTGTCAAACTAATGCGGGCCGCGGGCCGTGAAAATAAAGCCTGCTATTGGCCAAGAAAGGTGTCAATCGAATGGGAGAGGCTAACTACCGCATCGGAAATCATTTTACAAGTCTTAATCGATAGCTTTATAGACTTCGTTACGTTGAAAAAGGAATTCATCGATGAAATCTGACTCTGATGCCGATCACCAGGGGGCGCCGCGTGGATCGTTATCGTGTCCGGGAATCGACCGAGGCGGCGTCGGTCGGGAACGCTAACAGCGAGGCTAACAATTCTTAAGCCACCGCTGCCGAACGTAGCTACAAGTCGCCGCCGACGCCAGATCCGTTACCTGTGAAACGGAAGACATTCGTGACTCTCGCGTTTCAATCGAGACCACGCAGAAGTCAAGGTTACCGGACGCTAACGCGTGGCTAGCCGGCCGCTCTCTAAATCTCTTTCTTACACTGAAAGAAGACGCCCTCCCATTTTGTTGTACCTTTGTATCGCGCCAATAAAGATCATTTATTCAACTGCAGATCTACACTTGTTATTCCTTTGCTTTTATCGTCGCCGAAATCAGGTATGCTTAAGGACCGTACCTCCCAAATTCATTCAATACGTGGACTGTGCAACCAGGGGGGAAAAACACCGGACCGTGTGTACAGTAACATCAAACATGCGTACAGAGCTTCCCAGCCCCCCCCACCTCGCTGGATCCGACCATCTCTGTCTGTCCCTCACCCCCTTCCGGAGAAAAACAAGGCCCGCAACAAGGACAATACAAACATCTTCTTTGTTCTCTTCTATCCTCACTGTAAAATGTGAAGCTGGAGTGCCGCGTCCAATTTCGTTGTCACGATGTTTAACCCATTTTGACAATAAAGGTACATTCTATTCTATTCTATAGTCGTATAGTCTCAGTGGGTGACCGCGTCATCTCTACGATGAAGTCCTCGCATAAAAACTAGCAAGGGAAAGGTGTGAAACACGGAACACGGAGGGTTTTTTTCGATAGGGTGCCGCCCGAGTCCACCTCAATAGATCCCGGTACTCACAATACGGACGGAGTTCATGCCGAGTTAACTAGATTTGGCGAGGACTCGGTGGGTACTCACGCCGTCCACCAAGTTGGCCAAGTCGATCATCTGTCGGCGCACGGCGCTGTCGTTCCTCCGCATGACGTTGTACTGCGGGAAAAAAAAGGCGGCGCGTGATTGGTCGGGGGCCGGCCGGACGCCACCTACGCCTTTCTTACCCTTTCGTGGTCCACCACCAGGAGGAGCTCCACGTAGTGCGTGCGGGGAAGGACCTCTCGCTTGGCCTGCAAAGTCAAACGCGCTGATAGTCCATGGTAATCATAGGTCATCATAGGCGCCGGCGCGAGCCGCAGCCTTTCCAGCGGCTCCTTGTTATACCACCCTTTTTGTGATTTCTTGTTTGAAGTGTCTGCTTCTATCTTCCGTGTTTTTTGTCCCGTTTGACAACTAGTCCTGAAGAATTCTCGTGCCAGCGTGATGAGGGGGCCCTATCGTGGACGCAGACCCTAAGCTAGCGAAGCGCCTAGCGCCGTTATAAGTCTTCAGTACCGTCCGTAATCATGGTACGAAATAAGACCGACGATCTGGTTGTACTGGTGAAAAACATCAAAGCGTACAGGGAGTGCAGTTTGCTGTGTTTTACGGAAACGTGGCTCACGTCTACCGTCCTAACGTGGAGCTACCCGGATTCAGCGCTGCTAAGGCAGACAGAGACACTTTAGCCTGCGGGAAGCGGAGAGGAGGCGGACTCGCTATCTCCGTGAACAGTAGGCGGTGTAACCCTGGACACAAAGATTTCTATCTTCTGCAGGGACATTGAACTTTTGGCCTAGCGTGTGACGTCATCCACTCCGCTATTGCTAAACTACAACACAGCACCCCGAGGCCATCCTGCTAACCTGTTAATAAACAACAAAAGGATACGGCTGGAAGGGTGAATTTCCCTACGGGGATGAATAAACTATCTATCTCTCTAAGGGACTGCATTTTTACAGCGCTTTTTGAGTCACGAGAGAGCTCCCGAAGCGCTTTACGATGTGCTTCGCATTTACCCATTCGCGCACGCACTTACAGACCGTTACAACTCACTTTTCAAGTCACAAAAATAGTGACTTTCCCTGGTAACTCGTTCATTTTACTATAGAGTCATTCAGTTACTAACTCAGTTACGTTTTGAAATAAGTAGTGAGTAACCATAACGAATGACTTTTTTCAAGTCATGTGCAAAACACTGGTTTTGAAATTGCTGCCGCTAAATGTTCTTGCACTTCTTTGCACCATTGTTACAATCCACTATTCTTTTTCATTGCATTTTCATTATTTTAACTTACTAAACGTTACTAAGCGCCATCCGTCCATCATCTGCACCGCTTATCCTCAGTAGGGTCGCGGGGGTGCTGGAGCCCATCTCAGCTGTCTCCGGGCAGGGGACACCCTCAACTGCTTGCTAGCCAGGGCACACAGGGACAGACAATTTGCTCGCTCATTCCCACCTAGGGAGATTTCAGTTAGGCCAATGAACCTGACATGCTTGTTTATGGAATGTGGGAGGAAACCCGAGAAAACTCACGCAAGCTCAGGGAGAACATGCAAACTCCACACAGGAGGTTCGATCTCATGACCTCAGAACTGTGCTGCCCTATATAATAATATATAATAATATATTTCAGATAAATCCATCCATGATCTGCACCGCTTATCCTCAGTAGGGTCGCGGGGGTGCTGGAGCCCATCCCATCTTGTGGCAGAGGACACCCTAAACTGGTTGCCAGCCAGTTGCAGGGCACACAGGGACAGACAACATTTGCCCATTCCCACCTAGGGACAATTTGGACCAGCCAATTCACCTGACATGCATGTTTTTGGAATGTGGGAGGAAACCGGAGGAAACCCCTACACGCCAAGCAGAACATGCAAACTCCGCACAGGAACGTTCGATCTCATGACCTCAGGACTGTGCCTCGGACGCACTAACCTTCCTAAGCACTGTGTTGTCATTATATTTTCGGAGCCTATTCACTGATATCTCGATTCTCTACAAAGCCTCTATATTCTATATTTTAGGTTGGAGCGCCGTGTCTAATCTCATACAATGTTTCACAACTTTGATATCAATGACAATAAAATGAATTCAAATTCCATCTCTTCCTTTTTGGCATTCCGAGTTGGTTGCGTGACTGCCCTCACCCTGAAATGGGAGCGGATTTCGTCTCGTGGGCCGTCTCGTGGCTCGTCTCGTCCGGCATGAGGCGTCCCGCAACCCCGAGGCTGCGACGTGACGTCTCGGAGCCGATAAAGCAGATGTCGCTCGGGGTCCCGGTCCCAGGGCTCCACGGCGTAGCTATCGTCCCGCAGGTGTAGAACGCCTCTGCCGCCCAAAAAGAGAGAGAGAGCGTCTTTTCCCGACTATTGTCGGTCGAACGAGAGCCGTGACGGAGGGCGAGAAGCACCCTAGCGGACGGCGCGTACGAGTTCAAACGCATGTCGATAACGATGTCGATTCAATGCCGTGCCGGGCCAACCGGCAATGTTCTAAGCCTGATTTGGAATTTTTCCATATCCAATTGGATGAAGACAGAAGACGGAGTCCTCACGTATTCCAGGATTTGCAGCAAACCTTTTTTCCAAGGTACGCCGGATGTACTTCCGAACAAATTTTAGTGAAGTACGAGTCCCGTCTAAGATACTCAATATAAAAGGTTACCGTCGCCATTACTTATGACGTCAACATGCTATTTCTATTGCGTGATTCAAAACAGTCGAGAAAGGGGGATACCTGAGAAGACCGTCGCAGACGCTGAGGGCCACCGAGGAGCCTTCCATGCCCTCCACGTGACCTTGATACTGACAGTGATTCTACACAAACAAAACATAACGAGAACAGGGTCAGTACACCCTTTTCAAGGCCAAATTCAAGCACTTTTTCAGGACTTTCACAGACGATTTTTCCATTTCTCCAGGACTACGATAAGAAAACATCCACGGTGTGTCAGAACCAGAACGGAGACAGGACCCACTTGCGTTACGTTTCTCACAAGTTTTATTGAGGGAAGAGAAAGGGTTGCGCCCATGATCCGGTGATTGCCGAACGCGGGAAGCAGGTCGCTCTGAACGCGGAAGTGGGACTTCCGTGGCGAGCGAAGGCGGTGTCGGAAACTGAAAAACGGGTCGGTCGCCGGTCGAGATCAAAAACAAGTCGAAGCCGGGGCACAGACAAACACAGGTGGGAGTCAGGGTCGAAAAAGCTTGCCTAGTGTTAACTGAGGTTGGCAGACAGACTGACAAAAGGAGACAGATAGGAATGGGTTTAAAAAGGGACAGGGAGCCAATCAGAGTCCAAGGTGATTCCCATCAGTAATCACGGTGTCTTTTTCAAACCACAAATATAGCTGACATTTACATTTAGCATTTTTAATCTCACGTGCGCATTTATCAAGACGTACTGATTTGGACTCAATGGCAAACATATTTGTGGATCTGAACAATACGTGTCAAAAAAACAATCTTACCCTCATTGGGTGTTGCGTAAAAATGACAATAACATTGAATTGTAAGAAATCTGTCCCATTATCATTTTTCATGTTTTAATAATAAATGTCCAAAACTGATACATAATCCTTGATGAGACACGCACCCGTCCTTTCGGTTGGACGACGCTATATAGGACAACGTCATACAAACTCAGGCCGGCTGCCGTCAATAAGAAGGGAAGAAGAACTGCGATGGCAAACGGAAGCCACCAGAGAGCAGTGTCGGTGTCAGGTCCTGTTTGTTTGGCCCTGAATCACAAGGAGTCTGGAAGGGCTCTAAAGACGATGACGCCGCCGTCCCCTGATCTCAAAAGCGACATGAGGGCAAGGGAAAACCTCAGCGTGAAGAAAACGGAATCGTACGTTTTCTTCGACAACCACAAACTTACTTTGCGATTTAGAATTGAAAAATTGTGAGGACTGACACGATGGACACTGCGATAAAAGAATGGAGGTGTCAAAACCTCCGAACCAGCACCCGCACGAACCCTGATGCAGAAATACATGAGAGCGAAGTGTAGGCTACCTTAAGATCCGGCGTATCGGCGATCACTCGGCCGTCCTGGCCGTAGGAGAAGACTTTGAAGTCGGCGGGCAGCAGCACGCTGGCGCCGGACAAACAAAGATGGAAGTCAGCTCGACGGCGCCAAAATCTCCGAATCGCTTTTATCGGCGCCTCGCCGCCGCTGTTATTCCGCAACTCACCCGTTTCTCTCCAGACGCAAGACGTGGCGGCGTCCCGACACCTCCAGGGCGTACCGGAGCTAAAATCAAACGCACTCGGGAGGGTTAGCCAATGAAAACGCCCCGCGACGGCGGAGAGGCCCAGTCCGAGCACCTGATGGGGCGGCGAGCCGTCCACGCCCCTCCGAGGCCGGCCCCCGATCGGTCGAGGGACCGTCAGCTGATAGGACGACAGGTGCCGTGTCTGCTCCCAGCCTGCGCCCCAGAAAACGAAGGGAGGATTTTTTAGTATCGCTCTTGTAACTTTTTGTAGTATTTCCGTAGCGTTCCTGTCGAAGCACTTTGAAGTTTTTCGTATGTGTTTTTGCAGTATTATTACAGTAGTCAAGTCATGTGTATTTGTTTGGCCCTTCATCACAAGGAGTCTCAAAGGGCTGCACAGATCAAAGACTATTGCAAACTACAGACCATTATGACACCCTCCCCTCATCTAAAACCTACATGAAGGCAAATAATACACAGATATTGTCAAAATAAAATCTAGGTTATTCATATGCTATAAAATGGAAGTGTGTTTTAAGCTTAGATTGAATTATTTCCACTGAGGTTGCAGATCCAATCTCAGGGGGAAGAGCCTTCCACAGTACCAAGGCCCTCAATGGAAAACACTGTCGGACTTCTTCTTGGCTCTTGGGATCTCCGTTAGACGGGCATTTTCAGAGCCTAGACTCCAGCGTTTTGCTCGTATTTCTGTATCGTAGTATTATTGTAGTATCAGCTGATTAACAAAGAAGCGCTGTGTTAGCTAGGAAAAAGTCATTGGTAAGCGTAGTATTATTTTTGTAGTATTACCGTAGCACTATTCCTGTATTGTAGTATTACGGAGTAATAATTATTTGTAGCATCGCTGTAGTTGTATTCTTTGTAGTAATACTGTAGTATTTCCATAGTAATATTTTGCAGCATTTTTTGTAGTATTCAAAAGTATTGCTGCATTTTTTAAATAGTATTTCTATAGCACTCTTTTTGTATTTTTTCTGTAGTAGTATTCGTAGTACCAAAGTAGCATTTTTTGTTCCATTACTGAAGATCTAGTTTTGCAATATTACTTAAGTTTTTAGCAACAGCGGAGTGGATGACGTCACACGCTAGGCCAAAAGTTCCACGTCCCTGCGGCAGATGAAAATCTTTGTGCCCAGGGTTACACCGCCTCGTGTTTGCGTAGATAGCGAGTCCGCCTCCTCTCCGCTTCCCGCAGGCTTTCTTATCTCTAACAGCGCTGAAGCCGGGTAGCTCCACGTTAGCGTCCGGGATGCTAGACGTGAGCCACGTTTCCGTAAAACACAGCAAAGTGCACTCCCTGTACGCTTTGATGTTTTTCACCAGCACAGCACGTTCGCCGGTCTTATTTGGTAGAGAGTTCACATTTTCCATGATTACGGACGGTACCGAAGGCTTATAACGCCGATAGCTAGCTCCGGCTCTAACACCACGATAAGGCCCCCTCATCACGCTGGCACCAGAATTCTTCAGGGCAAGGATTTGATTTCTCGAATAAATGCATTTTTGTGCATTAAAAGCCATAACCATAGGATAGAAAGTCATTCAAAGTGTCGTTGTCAAACGGGATGAAGATAGAATCAGACACTTAAAACAAGAATTCACAAAAAGAGCTAAATAACACGGAGCTGCTGGAAAGGCTGCCGCTCGCGGCGTAGCCAATGAAGCCAAGATGATTGGCAACACCCCGACGTTGAACTGCAGTACAGTGGCCAACATTCTCCAGCGTTTAAAAAAAAATCAGGATGCAAAGCGTCACATCCGACTGCTATCTAAGAAAGATAGGGGCAAGAGTGCTGTCAACATGGGTGCAGAGATTGAAGAGGTCGGGGGCAGTCTGCAAGTACTCAGACCGTACACTCCAGGAACTTTTACTTAAGGGTGCAGTCACTTTTGTTACCAGGGGTTTAATTACTAATGGCAATAGTTTAAGTTTTCTGTGGGGAAAATACATTTTCACTGCTATCATGGTTTACACAGACTACTTTTCATTGCGTCTAAGACATGCACCTTCATTGTTTTTCAATTAAATGTTATGAAATCTCTGCAGACATTTGAAGGGTGTACTCACTTTGGTAACATACTCTATAAATATAAACATATAGCTGGACAATGGATTTGACCCGGGGAAAACACTGGAATGTTTTGCCTTGGTTGATGCAACAACCCGCCTTTGAGATCCAATTCCCGTATCTTTGAGGGACATTTTATGGATTCTTCGAGGAACAGATTTGAAATGTCGTCCACGACTCTCTCCAGACCGGCGTTTTCCCTGCCGCCTTTAAAACGGCGGTAGTGAGGCCCCATCTGAAGAAGAGTCATTTAGACTAGAGTATTTGGAATAATTACTGTCCAGTGTCCGACCGACTGTTTTTAAGCCAAGTTGGGGTTTTTTCAGCGGCATTCTTTTTTAGAAGAAAACAGCATTTTGAAGAAATTTCCGTCCGGTTTTAGGAGCAACCACAGTACAGTGACTGCCCTTTTAAAAACGTAAACGATATCAGTATTAATATGGATTTTAATAAACACACAGTTCTGGTGCTACTGGATCTCAGTGCTGCCTTTCACACAGTAGATTAACACATTTTATTAAACGGATTTAAAAACCTGGAGGGCATCTCTGGTACTGTTTTAAACTGGTTTTGTTCCCATCTCACGGACTGACATTTCTTTGTAGGTATGGATGCATGTTCCTCCAGAACCCATGAAGTGACATGTGGGGTTCCCCAAGGTTCAACTTTACGCCCACTACCTTTTCATCTTTAAATTCCTCCCCTTTGGGGACGTCATCAGGAGACACGGAGTCCACCTTCACCCAGCTCTACATTACCGTGTCCCCTGATGACACAAGTCCTATTGATCCCCTTTAGAAATGCATTTCAGATCTCAAGTCATGGAGGGCGGAGAACTTCCTCCAGCTCAACCAGGACAAAAGAGAAGTTTTACTCATGAGTCCTGAAAGTCGGAGAGAGAAACCATTACAAAGGATTTTAGACCTTTAGATTATATTTAAAACCTGGGCTTTATCTTAGACTCCGAGCTCAATTTTATTCCACCTGAAGAATTTAGCCAGTTTTCACCCATTTTACTCTCAGGCAAACACTGAGGGGTTGATGCATGCTTCTATATCTTCTGGTTGAGATGATTGTAATGCCCTGCTCTCACAGTCTCTGCAAAAAGAGCATTGCTAGTCTGCAGCTATGACAAAACTCAGCAGCGTGTCGGCTTACCAAAACCCACCAATGGTGAAGCAGCATTCGGCCACTTTGGTCCTCATCAGAGGACATCAGGCTCAAGACCCACATTTTTAATATGGCTTTTAATGGTTCATTTTTATTCAGTTTTGATCGGTTTAACTTCCAATCTTTTGCAGTATCATACTTTACTTTTTCTATATTTTGTTCCACAGTTGTTGCCATTTCCAATTTCATATTTCAGTATTTCTTCGTTTGGGGCTACCACACCGATAGGGTGTTGTTCAATGGCTGAAAATTCTGTTTGGCTGCCATCCCTATCAGTGTGTAGTATAGGTCCCTTTCCTCACACGGTTAGTCTTTGCCTTGCCATAATCCTATTTTATTTTTATTCCTATTTATTTTTATTGTATGTTAACCAATGCGCGTGTCTGTGTACGATGTGTTTCGGAGTGGAGCGGGGATTTTAATGTCTTGGGACCAGGGTTGGGTAGGGTTACTTTAACTTGATTACTTTCGATTACTTTTGGATGACTCCAATACCAAATATGCTAATATAAGACAAAAGAAACTAAATAGGAATCCAATGATGACACACAAAACGTGGTAAGCTTTCTCTCCCGGCTTTGATCTCCGGCAAAACGAACATCAAATGCGACAGAAACAAAATGAAAATCAATCCGAAAGTAATCAAGTTAAAGCATCCCTACCCAACCCTGCTTGGGATACGCAGAATGCTTTTATGCAGCACACAGCACTTTGAGAGGCCGCTTTTTTTCCTGAAAAGTGCTCAACAAATACATTTGATTTGACATATATTTTTAAGATAATTTTCAACATTTGAATTGGACTTGACTCTAAACTTGATGCGTTTTAAAAGTCATCTTTATAAAAAAAAAAAAAGACAGCGTCACTAGCAGCGGTCCACTTCCGTCCAGTCCTCACCTTCGCCGTGTCCACTTCCGGCCGCCATCAGAAGCAGAAAAGAGCAGATTTCTAGCAGCTTGACCCTCGGCGCCATCGCCCTCCTCCTCCTTCTTCTTGCGAGTCCAAAAGACCTGTCAGTCGCCTCCTCCTCCTCCCTTCGGCGGGGCCATTCGAGTCGGAGGCGGCGGTGGTTTGGTCCTGCTGCTCTTAAGTCGTCTGTTCGAATCCGAAGCGAACGTTTTACCCCGCAAAGACTCGCTCCGACGGTTGGGTTTTCCGAAAAAAAAGCCCAAGTTTGCGTCCTGGCCCAGACCGGACCTCCTTGCGGGGTTCCGCTCCGGTTCCTGGAGCGAGAGCGGGTCACGTCGCCTCGACTCGGCCCCGGGCGAAGGTTCGCTCGCCCGGTCAGCTTAACTACGACTAGGCAGGTCCCGAAATGACGTCACCGGCCTCTCATACCGGAAATGCATGCCGCGCCTTCAAATTAAGAAGCACATTCCTGTCTCGACTTAAGGAATCATTTCGATTACAAAAACGAAGAAAAGAACGTTAATAAGAGTCTAAATCGATCATTTTTTCACTTTCAAGGTTTCTCATCCAATCAGCACACACAGTTAAGTGATATTGTCACGTTTGGCTAAAAGCAAGACTTTGAAATGAAATAAAGCCCCCAAAATCAGTTGTCCAACAAGCAGTCAACCAAAAAGGGCGACGTTGTCAAAATAAGCACACGAAAAATTAAGCTGCAGTGTTTAATAGGACCACTTGATGTCGCCAAAGAGGCGCCCTCACAAAGCAAGCTGCATTTTTCTCTCAGTCCCCTCTTCGTTTTTTTTTTTATTTCTCAACCCCTTTCCATTTCTTTGTTTCACCCCCCACTCTTCTCTCATTCGTTTTATCTCTCACCCTTTCTTTATCCATCAGTTTCTTTACTTTTCTTTCACCATCGTGCTCTCAATTTTTATATCTCCCTTCTTTTCTATTGCTTTCCTTCTCTTTATTCGACTGTTGACCCCCGTGAAGAATTTGTTCCTAGTATGTGGGGCCCCAGCTCAAATGAGTTTGACTCTCCTGGAATCCAACATATAACACTTCTGAGGATCCCGAACTGAAAATGTCATTAAGCAGGGGAAAGAAACCTAGGGTAAATAGTCCATGCGCTAGAAACCCTCGATTGAACGGATAAACATTAAAATAACAAAATAGTAAACAGCCAGCATGACTTATGTGTAAAAGATTAAAATCAAATGAATATACATCTAAAGGAAACAGATATTTTGATCTACTTTTGGTTTAATGTGACATGAACTGGTCCAGTTGAGTAGCAGGTGGATGCAAAGGTATATCGCAAACCAAAAACTGATATTAAATCTTCCATTTATGAGGGTAGTCACGCCCTCATAAGATTTACATACTTTAATCGCTTCTGTGTTTGTAATAGTCCTAATAGTTATGAAGACGTTTTGAATTTGCTTCTCCCTTTAGCATCACTGGAAGGCTTGGGACCCATAGCAAACAAATACATGACAATTTTTTTTTTTCTATCGATCTTTAAGTCTTTAAGCAGCAGATAAGATTCTGAAATTAAGACAATAGCTTAACGGCACTTTTATGATGCCTTGACGCCAACCAATAGCAGACCAGCATTTTAGACCCAGTCAACCAATAGCAAACGGGCATCTACGAGATTTTACGGACCAACGCTGCAAAGCTTTTTTGGGGGACACGCAAAATACTTTGTTGCTGGTTTTGTATAGCGGGTAAGCGGCAAAAAGAGGGGCTGAAAAAACCTCTAAATAGAGCTGTCCTCTAGGGAAGGATGCTTCCATGACAACGCCATAATGACATTTTCACGCACTTCTTTAAAAGAATGTATTCAATAGAGTCAGACTGCCAAGAAACATGGCAACAATTTCAAGCACTTCACTCGATTTCTTTCCAGACCATGAAAATTCAAACATTTAAGGATTTCAACCACCTGTACAAACTCGGTATTAGTGAATAACGCGTCTCTGGCTGGAAATATACAAAAGGCTTTTTATTTTGTCATTTTGAGTTGTCCCGTGGGAATTGTCCGGCTCATTTGGAAGAACGAACAAAGCTTAAACTTGCAACGTGGAAATGAAGACGTTTCCATTTAGGCACAGTTGAGCTTCCTGTAGAGGCGGATGGTCATGGCCTGGATTTCCGGATCTCCGGGCTTGATGTCCATGGCCTGCAGGAAGGAATCCAAGGCCCGGTTGAGTCGCCCTCGTTCCAGGTACCGTCGGCCCTGCGCCACGAACGCCTCGTAAGCGGCGATGGCGTCCGCCTCCGTCCGGGCGCCGCACGCTTCCGCCATCTCCGAGGACGTCAACTCCGGCTCGCTGGACCACTCTTCCGACACGCCGGCGGAAGGAACTCCTTCCTTCGCCGGCTCATCCTCTTCGTCCTCGACCTCTCCGTCCGAGTCGTCGGGTTCTCCGGCGGCAACGTCTTCCTCATCCGAAGACCCGATTTCCTTACAGTAAACGACGGAGCGGCGCGCCGCCGCCGATACGTTTCCGCCCGCGCTCCTCCTGGACGTGGCGAGCGGCGAGGATATCGGCGTGGACGATCCGTGCCGGGGGAAGTTCTCGGACGAGTACGGCACGGCGTCGTCTTCCTCGTGCACCTCGATGACGTCCGCGCTGTCATAAAGGAGGGGCCTCGCCTTCTTCTTGGAAGCGGCGATGAAGGAATCGTCCGTCTCGTCGTGTCCCGGCCGCCCCAGCGACTTGTCCACGTCGAAGGTTCCCGAGAGCCGAAGCCGCGATAAAAGCTGCTCGTCGTTATCTTCATAGATGTCGCTCTCCTCACACACGATCGGCGACGATGGCTTCTCCTGCTCGTCCTCGCTCTCGTCCAGCTGCAAATTGAAGTTCCCGTCCATTAGCTCGGAGGCGCTATCTCTCATTCCGCACCATTCGTCCACTTTTGGCGTAGACGAATGGATGCCAGACAGTCTTTGTCCCCCGTCCAAGTTGGAATTATCCAGCCTCAGGTCGCTGAAGTGCATCGGAGACTCTGGAGGAACGTCAGTCACGTCGTCGACGAGAACACTTTCCATCCCACCAATTTCCTGAACCTCCGGACTATTTGCCCGCTTCGAGGATGTCCCGCTGCGGTCCGGTTTTTCTTCCCCGTTACGTTCAACTGGACTTTTCCACAACGGAGACGTGTTACTACGTCGCGGTGAGAACTTTGGCTCGGCGAGCTTTTTCTCCTTGACCGTTTCGCCGCGCTCGCTCACTAAGTTTCGCCGCCACGCCGGTTCGGTGCCGGACTCCACGGCGTCGGCGAACCTCATATGCAGATCCGACTCGGCCTTCACCAGCTCCTGGGCCTTCTGAACCCGCCCTTCGATGTACTGCTGCTCTTCCTGGTCCTGCGGTTCTTCATCGAACTCCACGTTGAGGGAAAACATGAGGTCGTGATCGGAGATCCCGAACATGTCCATGGTGTGAAGATGAGCCAGGTGCATGTCCAGGTCCGGGTCGGTGCTCCGGTGTTTGGTGTGCATAGATTGCAGCAACATCTGTGTGGAGGAAGACCTGGTATCTTCCAGACTGAAGAGCTCCCGCAGTTCCTGCTTGCTAAAGTAGCGGAAGGGGTTTTTCTTGTCTCCGGTGGTTTGCCGAATCAGCGAGTCTTTGAAGACCTGCCGTCGGTAGATCTTCTCTTCTACCGTGCCGCACGTAATTAGTCTGTAGATGACCACGTTTTTGGTCTGACCGATGCGGTAGGCCCGGTCCACGGCCTGCGCGTCAGTGGCCGGGTTCCAGCTGGGATCGTAGATGACCACCCTGTCCGCCGCCGTCAGGGTGATGCCGACGCCGCCCACCTGGGTGGTGAGAAGGAAAACGGAGTATTTGTCGTCCGTCTGGAAAAGAGTGATGAGTCGCTCTCGCTCGGCCACTTGTGTGATGGTCCCGTCCAGACGGAGAACTTTGAACCCCTGGTTCCCCAGGATGCGCTGGAGGATGTCCAGCACCATCCGGTAGTGGGCAAAGACCAGTGTGCGGTGGCCTTCTTCCCGAAGACGCTTCAGCAGAGTGATTAAGAAGCCCAGTTTGCCGGACTCTGCGATCAGGGTTTCGTCAGGAACGTTGGCGATACTATGGCCGCTCCCTTCTTCTTCGTCGACAGCGTGCTGGGCCTCCCAGAGACCCAAGGTGGCGATGGCTCGGGTCGAGAGGAGCCTGGGATGATCGCACAGTTTCTTGAGGATGGTCAGCTCGGCTAGGGGCGACCTGGACGTCAAGAGCAGCTCTTTGATGTGCTCAAGGGAAATGAACTTCCAGTAGATATCCTCCTGGATTTTACTGAGGTAGGTCCATACGATCAGGTCGTTTTTTCTGGTCAACGTGGGCATGCCGACTCCGAGGTCCTCCTGCACCTCCGGCTTCTTCTCCTTTGAACTTTCCGAGCGGTTCCGCACGTCGTCCTTGTTGTTCTGCACTTCTGCCTTGGTCCGGCGCAAGAAATAAGGCTGGATGATGGCCGTCAGGTTTTCGGACATCCTGGAGCCGAGCGCCATCTCTCCCGGGGTCGCGTCCTTCTCGCGGGCACGAGTGATGGGATTCTCGTACTGCATTTTAAAAGTCTTGAGCGTCCCCAGTAGAGTTCCCTGGCAGGCAAAGTCGAACAAGGCCCACATCTCTCGGAGATTGTTTTGCACCGGAGTGCCGGTGAGCAGCACGCGGTTTCTGGACGGAATAGAGGAGGCGCACTTGGCCGTTTTGGTGGTGCTTGTCTTTATCTTGTGGGCCTCGTCCAGGATCACGTAGTCCCATTTGAACTCTCGTCCCTGGTAGGACGAGAGCTGCTGCCAGTTGTTCATGAGCATGGTGTAAGTGGTGATAACGACGCCACCTTTTCTCTGAATCTTCTCCAGGTCCCTGGTACGCTCAGCCTTACTGGTGCCGTGGAACTCTCTCACTCGCATGCCCGGCGTCCATTTCTTCAACTCCTTGGTCCAATTGGTGATCAGCGAGGTGGGCATGACCAGCAGGGTGTGCTTGATCAGCTCGCTGTCGTACATGGCCGATAGGAAGGAAATGACCTGGATGGTCTTGCCCAGGCCCATGTCGTCGGCCAAGATGCCGCCCTTGCGCCCGTCCCGGTAGAGGCCGTACAAAAAAGCCACGCCCTCCCTCTGGTAGTCGTACAGTTTATGGTAGAGCTCCTTGAACAGCCCTAGACCGCAGTTGTTGACGTCCACAAACTCGTCGTCCTCGTCCTCTACGTTTTGTGCCAAAAACTCCTCGATTTTCCCGATTCGCTTGTGTAGTTTTTCACTGCGGTGGATGTTGTAGGCCGTTTTGAAGAGCTCCAGAGCTCTGCTCATTTCTCCTTTCCGGGCCGCATCTTTTCCGTCTTGGACGTTCCTACGAAAAAAAAAACGAAACCCATTTATGACATCGCCGGCGTGTGACTATTTTACAACCGACATGGAGTGGCGCAACCCCATCGGAACTCAGCGGCATCTCAAAAGTCGACGGGGCAAACGGTCTTTACCTAGGGCCTCATTTAGCAAACTGCGTAGGAAAGATCACTAAAAGTAGCGCGTAGAGGAAACACAGCACGTGCACATGCAGGTCTGTTATGTTGGAAAAAAAACTACCTTCTGTGTAATAACATTGTAGTTGTGTAGTCATACAATGTATAGGTCGATCATCGACTGCTGTATCCGTTAAAAAATTGATCAAGCACCCAGTAAAGTCACGTAAACTGCACGCCGTTTTCCCCGTCTATTTCGTTGATGAGAACACAACAACATCCCATCCCACAATCAACTCTAAACTTGGCGCATGTGAGGGAACTGCCCCTTTATGCCTAGCGAAGGCCGGGGGAACGCCCTTGATAAATATTCAAACTCACTAAACGTGAAGAAAGCTAAAGCGAAGAATCAAAAAGTGAAGATTCTCGTTGGAGAGGAGAATTGATGGAAACAATTTGTATTTAGGGGCTTGGTGTTTGCATCACAAATGGCAAAAAGGCAGAGGAATGGTGTCGTGTCAAAAAAATGCAGCCACCGAGTGTAACGTCTCTCTTGGCGCAAACGCCACAAAACAACTTTATATCCTTTTTTTCTGCATCGTATTTTCCTGACCTTACGGCACACATTAAAGTCGCAGATTTTCTTCAAATTGTGCGGCCTGCCCTGCGTGTCATGTGGCGGGCGTAAACCAGCTCGGTGACCAACCGACCAACCACCCGAGACAGGGAGGTCACATGTGAACATGACAAGTGTCCTACTTGGTTGATGTCTCAAAACGTCCACAGTTTGTGAAAGTACTCATAGATGCTAATGTCGAAGCGTACCTCGCAATTTGTAAGTTATTGTAATCATCTCGGTTCTTTTGTTTCATGAAGCGGTGTCATTTTTTCCACCCGGACTACGGTGGCAGAGAAACTTCCAGCGGATTAGAAAGAATGGATTCTAAATTCTAATTTCATCTCAGAGGATATGACGGTAAATTATTTGCGCCACTATTTTGGAATGCTTCCACCTGACAGCATAGTACAATGGACCCGGATGTCGTGCGATCAAGAAAATTGGATCACACCAACCCCATTTTGGCTGCCTGTCAGTCTAAGATGCGATCTTAAGGTGGTGTTGGTTTTATGAAAAATGATGCACCGACTTGGACCTGCGGAAGGGATGAGCAGGTCCAAAAGCGTTCTCCATCGGGGCCCCGGCGCTGTGGAATGCTCTTCCCCCTGAGATCCGATCTGCAACCTCAGTGGAAGCGTTTCAATCTAAGATTACAACACACTTCTATTCTATCGCTTATGACTGACATATTTACCTCATGTACGGGTGTAGTCATAGTCAGTCGTAATTAAGGGAATCAGAAATAAACATGACTCGACTTCCTTCATTACCTGTGGTAGACTTCCATGTCGTTTTCCTCCTCCGCTTCCTCTTCATCTTTTACGGACAAAAGCCTGAGAGGATAGGAACAAAGTCAAACAATGATCCTAGAACGTTGTCTCTATCAATCGTGACAAGCCAAATGCTTCCGTACAATAGCAAGCAAACACGTTTTTTTTTCCTCAAACGATGGAAACTCCTCAAAAAGGAGGAATAAAACAAAATCCACTGTGCTCCACCACAAGCTTTCCACAATCTCTCCATTTCTCGCGTGCAGATTTTTATTTGGGCTGCGACTCACAATTATTTTCACCATGGATGAATTGGTCGATTTTTTTTTTCAAAATGATTGATGAATCGGATTTCTTTAGGACATTTTTAACTTCCTCTTCTTTATTCAAATATTGAAGTTTCAAACGGATGGAAAAATAGTGATTTTTTTATTTTTATATAAAACGATAAAAAAAATCCAAGAATTTGTCAATCAACTTGACAGTAAACAAAAATACATAAATATATGCGATACACCAGCAAATATGCAAAATACTCCTTTTCTAACACTTTATCCAAAGATCCTATTATATTTGGAATTATCATACGAAACATAGAGCAATACATTTCCTTTCACTTGTTTTATTGATATAAATTAAAAATATAAACAGACTTTTTCGAAATATTGTCAACAAATTAGTTTCTTTGGGGTTAAATCTTGGCATATGACAAACATTTCCAAAATAAAAATAATACATAATAGGCTCAAGAATCTGCTCCTTGCGGAGAGTTAAACATGTCTTTATGATTTTTTTTTAACAATATTTATTTCATTGACTTATTTTCTGATATTTTCTTCTTTGTCCTTCTGCAGCACTTTGTTTCTTGAAAAAAGTTAACTTTGTTTCACCATGAAACGGCGCAATATTCAATAATAGAAAAGATAAAAATGGTGCTGCAGCCTCTGCGGGACAAAAGTGATACTCCAACTTTCAGCATCACAAGGGAATGATGTGCACTCTTATTTGCATTGATTAATTGTATTTGGCTCAAATCACGTGATACAACCACTCCACCATCTGATGAGTTGCCAACGCTTCAAACAATAGATTTGAATCGATTTTATCGATGAGTGGTTGCAGCCCTCATTTTTAGAAAGCTATTTGATATGAAAAAAGGCATGCAGGAAGTTAGACCTCAAAAACGAGCGATACAGCTGTTCCATATCAAAACAAGCTGCATGACTTGACATTCATTGGAACTTTTAAAGAGTTGTACGGAATTTGGAACTTTTACGGGGAAAGACAACAAAAAACAAATCATGATACAATAACAGTATACAGAATCCCTGAAACAAAGTACATATTGACCAATCACAAAAGGGGGGAAAAGCGTTTCCAAGGGAACTGGCTCTTGATTTCCTGTGGTGTGTCATTGGCAAGTAAAGCCTGGTGGAGCCCGTCCATTTCCAGGCCTTTTAAAGTATTATTGTACTTTTATTTTGTAGTATTTAGAGAGACGTGTTTATACCTTATTTTTTCCATAATATATTTTGTAGTATTTTTGTAGTATAATCTTGTAGTTGTGTTTCTGTCATAGCATTTATGTAGCAGTATTCCGGTAGTGGTATTTTTGGAGCATTTCTGTAGAAGTATTTTTGAAGTATTTTCATACTCTTTAATTTTGTGAATGTTACTGTTGTTGTATTATTGTAATATTTCTATTTGATTTTTTTTGTAGTCGGAATAAAGACAAAATAATATATAATGTCCCAGTTTTTAAGCACTGAATTTGATGTTTAGTGTTGTAGTCACAAAAAGGGACAATTAAGACAAATTTGGTACAAAAAAACAATTTGTCGGAAGTACTAATTTTATGTATATATATATATATATATATATATATATACAGTGGGACCTCGCTACTTCGCGGTTCCACGTTCGCGGGTCTAAAAAATAATAATAGTAAATAAAAAAATAAAAAAAACATTTTTGTAAGCATTTTTGAAGGGCCGTCGCTACTTCGCGGGTGGTTTTAGTCCCCATTAACTGCGATAACTGATGGATTACTGTATATATATATATATATATGTGTGTGTGTGTGTATGGCAGGGTTGGGTAGGGTTACTTTAACTTGATTACTTTTGGATGACTTGAATACCAAATATGCCAATAAAAGATAAAACAAAATGACTAAATTTTGTGCAGGCTTGGGGATTAACGGAATACATGGAACGGCAAAAATGATGTTTGGATTGATTTGTTTCTGTCGCATTTGATGTTCGTTTTGCCGGAGATCAAAGCCAGGAGAGATAGCTTACCACGTCTTGTGAGTCATAATTGTATTCATATTTAGTTTATTTTGTTTTTTTTTATGAGCATATTTGCTATTGGAGTCATCCAAAAGTCATTGAAGGTAATCCAGTTCAAGTAACCCTACCCAACCCTGGTGTACAGTAATTCTCTTTTAACCCTTTGTGTTTAGCGGGACGGATGTCCTGTATTAGACCAATGTAAATTGTTGATAAAACAAATCATAGTTGGGTACATTTATATTTCTTTCACATCGTGAAATCCCGACCAAAAGTCGCCGCCATGTTTGTCTGCCATCTTGCTGCTGCGCCGTGCTCATTTGTGACTGGTTTTCGTTCGTATTAAGCAAAACAGTTCCATTTAGCGGTCCAATTTAACACACTGGGGTTTTAAGGGCTGGGCAAAATCATAGGACTTGACTAAAAACGGACCAAGGAACAGTTATTTACATGAAAAAGCAGCCCCAAACCGGTTCTGACTTCGGAACCGAAGCCGTTATCGAAGAGCGTTTGGAAATGTTTAAATCTAGGCTTAAAACTCACTTCTACTCTATAGCATACGAGTAACCTAATCTTCTTATATGTAATAACTTGTGAAGCCCTTAGAGACTAATTGTGATTAAGGGCTATACAAATAAAAATGACTTGACTTGACTAACCCGGCGAGCTCACCGAACCGCATCAAACTCACTTGTCCATTTTGTCTTCGAGTTCCGCCACGTCGCCATCGGTGTGGTTGCCGTTCATATTGTCGTAAAATGTCGCCTAGACGCTCTTCAATTCGAAGCAACAAATAGGTTTAAAATGAGAGAGCAGGCCGAGAAAAATGGAGCGCCATTTGTTATTAGCCACCGCTTCCGCCCGCCAATTTCCTCAAAGTCGGTGACGCGAGGCGGCGTCATCACCTCAGTAAAAAGCCATCCAATCATTGGAGAGGACAAAAGGAGCCAATGAGATGAGGTGCACTTTTTGGACGGACGTCAATATGGAAGCCCGCGAGTTTCAAAGCAAATAAAACGACCATTTTCACACACAATTCTTTGCAAAAATAACGAATCTAAAATTACAAATGTAGAATTACAATGGAATTACAAATATGAATATACTCACCGTGAAAGTTAAAAATAATACACCTTCAGTTATTCAATTATATATTGTTGCAACTCTGTTGTAGAGAACAAAAGAGAAAAAGAAAGAGAGGGAGTGAGAGAGAGAAAGACGAAAAAGAGAAAGAAAGAGAAGGAAAAGAGAGAGAGAGAGAGAGAGAGAGAGAGAGACAGTGAAAGAGAAAAAAGGAAGAAAAGAGATGAAAAAAGAGATCAAAAAAAGGAAAAGAGAGAAGAATGAGAGAAACCGTCAGAAAGGGAGTAAGAGAAAGAAAGAATGAAAGTGAGAGAAAATAACAAATAATGAAAGAAAGAAAGAAAGAGAGAAAGAAAGACAGAAAGAAAAAGGGAGAAAGAAAGGAAAAACGAGCAAGTAAAAAAAAAAGAAAGAAAGAAGTAGCAAAAGGAATTGGACTAGAAAATCCCAATGACACCATCAATTTGAAATTTGTTGGTTGTCGAATTGAAGAGTCGCCATGTTGAAGAGACATTTTGTTGTGTCCTGCAGGGATTCCGCTTTCAAGTCGGTATCAAAAAATTCACAGCAGAGTCAAAAATAGAAGTGTTATTTTAGAATGGAGAATATTTGAATAACGTGCAGAATTTTACATTCTTTTTAGTAATATATTGAACATAAACCTGTCTTTTTTCCATCCGTTTTCTATTTTCTTCTTTATTTCTTTTTTCTGTATTCTTTTCCTTTTTGTTTCCTATCCTCCCTAGCTTTTGACTCCCCCCCTGCTTTTTCTTTTTTAATTCGTTCTCCATTTTCAGTTTTTTGTTCTCTCTTCTTTTTTGTCCTAGCTTTGTAATTTATTTTTCCTGCCTATTCCTCTTTTTTCTTGTTTTTTGTTTCTTGCTTCATTTATTCGTATGTGTTTTTTTTCCTAGAGTTTTACTTCTTTTTTCCCTTTTTAAAAAAAATATTCTCTATTTTTTTGGTGTCTTTTTTCATTTTTTCAATCGAACCAAAACACAGAGCAGACTGGATGATGTTGCAGTACACCACATGGCCACTAGAGGAAAGCACTTGCACAGCGTTGAGGAAGAAATGAAAAGGAAGAGATTTTTTCTTTCGATTGAAAATAATTCAGGTGCTGTCAAAAGTGGCGGAGGAGGGATGAAGGTCTTATCACAGAGAGGTTTTTGTTCCCCCTCCAGATGTTTTTGTTGTCCCAGGTGCCGTGAAAAGTCCCAGGGTGACCTGGCCCCTGAACGCAACACCTGCGTCTTCTATTGCAGCATTTCATCTTCCTTTTTGAGGGTCCATTTACTGCACTCAACCTTAAATGTCAGGACCTTCAATGAGGAGCTTCTCAGCACCTTTCAAATGTCACCTGAAAGCAACACCGGCAGGAAAAAAATGCAATCTGCTGATTCACAAAAACTCCCTTTTTCCGCGGAAAAATCCGCTGACGCGAGTTGTCGATTCGGTCTGGGGAGGCAGATGCGGTTGTGCCTCACTTGTCAGCATGGAAATGTCAAATGAAAAATCTTCTATTCATCGTTCAGGTTTTGGGGGATTTTTTTTATTTCTAAACGGCTGAATTTTCACACGATATTATTATGAATAATATCAGTATGTAACATATTGCAGAGTGAGGCACGCAGTTCTCTTGGCTCGCAGCAGAGGGCGATATTGCGTCAAGGGATTCTGATGAGCTACCCCAAACAATAAAATTAGTGATAGTATTAGCAAGCTACCTGCAAGTCAAGCCAATTCTGTAATTTTTTTTCTCAGAAAGTCCATACTTTCTGTCAGGGTTGCCACGGCACCCAATTGGCCCCGCCCATGTGGCACCAGCTGCGGCTCGTTAACAGATTGACTTTCCTTCTGTTTAAGTTCAGTGTTCTCACTCTCCGTTTGTCAGCCCGTCAACGAACCGCTGCCCCGCAAGACTTGGGTTCTGACTCGGTCCTGTTTTCCTGTTGGATTTTCCTGTCTGGTATTTTTGAAATGATCTGCAATTCTATAGCGCTTTTCAAGTCAATGAAGACTTCCCAAAGCGCTTTACAATGTGCTTCACATTTACCCATTCACACACACTCTCACACACCAATAGCAGCTGTGCAGCCACGCAAGGCGCCGACCTGCTTATTGGGGGCATTGGGGGTTCTGTGTCTTACCCAAGGACACTTTGACATGTAACACGGAGGAGCCGGGATTCGAACCTGCGATCTCTTGATCCCAAGGCGAGCGCTCTACCTCCTGAGCCCCATTTATTTTATCCTGTTTAACTCCGGTTTCCAGTTTTGTTTACGTCTATTCTGGTCCCGTTTATTATTTTCTCCTGTTGATTTTCGATCCTGATTCGTTATCTCTCCTGTCTGTCCCTTCCCGTCTGGTATCGACCCCATCTATCTGATATCAAGTCAGGCAATCGAAATCGGTCTCGTTCGTCTCTGGCTTCCTGTCTTTCCACGCCAGACCGCTGCCTTACGTGCATGACAAATAAAAGGCTTTTGTGAGAAGGTCACGCGTTTGGGTCCTGATCCTGTTCTGGTTCATGACACTTTCTGCATATCTCTCGACGCGCTATTCTATCTGACAGTCGCTATTGTGCTTTCCCTGCTCTGGTTTCCGTTTTCCCTAAAAGCTGTTTTGTCCGATCAGAGACCGTGGACAGCATTTCAAATTGAGAAGAGCTGTCCCTTTAAGTCTCTGTCTTCCCGTGTCTTTCCAGTGTTTTGTCGGTTTTGCATGCGCGTTGCGTGTATTTGGCGTGTCGGATGCAGGTCACGGGCTGTCAACAATCACGTCTGCATGAACGCTTCAGTAACTCACGTTTTTTTTTTTCCGTTTATTCGGCACCGCACGCCTCTTTCGCTGTTTTTGTGCCACGATTGACCAGTAAGTTACAATTGCTTTGATTATTCCACCGTCTTCCGGCACTTGGAAACGTGATTTGAATGAGGGATGTTCCTCGAATCCCATGACATCCTTTCTTTTTTGTCTTCTGGTTCGGGGGCCGCATGCTCGGAAGAAGGACTCTCACAGGGGCCACGTCTCTCGATTCAAGGGAAGAGGGGAAAAAAGAGAAAGAGAGAGAAATGAAAGAGAAAGAGTAAGAGAGACAGAGAGAGAGATAAGGGAAGAGATCAATAGAGAGACCGCAATAGACAGACAAGACCAGAGAGAAAGAAATAGAGAGAGGACGATAGAGAAAAAGAAGGGATACACGACATATAAATTGAGAGACAAAGAGTGAGTCGGAAAGAGAGAGAGAGCAAGAGAGAGAGGAATAGAGAGAGAAAGAGTGAGAAAAAAGAACGGGTAAAAGAGATAGAAATTGAGAGACAAAGAGTGAGAGTGAGAAAGAGTGTGAGAGAGAAAAAAGAAAGTGAGAAAGAGAGAGAAATTGAGAAACAAAGAGTGAGAAGGAGAGAGACTGAGGAAAAAATGAAAGTGTGAAAGAGAAAGAAATTGAGAAGCTAAGAGTGAGAAAGAGAGACAGAGAGAGAGAGCAAGGGAAAGAGAGAGAAATGAAAGAGTGATTGAGAAAAAAGAACGAGTGAAAGAGAGAGGAATTGAGAAACAAAGAATGGGAGTGAGAAAAAGCGGGAGTGAAGAATAGAGAGTGAGAATGAGAGTCAGGAAAAAATGAAAGGGCGAAAGAGGCAGAGGAGGATGGAGAAAGAGAAAGAGAGAGAAAAAGGGAGAGAATGACAGAATAGAATGAGGGGTGAAGAGAGAGAGAGAGACAGAGAGAGGGTGAGTGAGAAAAAGAACGAGTGAAATAGAGAGAATATGAGAAACAAAGAATGAGAGTGAGAAAGAGCAAGAGTGAAGAAAAAAGAGTGAGAAAGAGAGTCATGAAACAAATGAAAGGGCGAAAGAGGCGGAGGAAGATTGAGAAAGAGAAAGAGAGAGAAAGAGGGGGAGAAGGACAGAATAGAATGAGCGGTGAAGAGAGAGAGAGAGAACAAAAGTGAAAAATAATGAGTGGAGAGAATGACAGAAGAAGAAGAAAAAAAGAGAGAAAGAAACAAAGGGAGACAGAAAAAGAGAGTAAAGGAGTAGTTCTTCATCATTTTGGCCATTGCAAAATCTTGGTCGTGTATCTCTAGTATTTTTGTAGTATTCCTTGAGTTGTACTTTTGGGGTATTATTCTGCTATTTCTGCACTCCGATTTGGGCAGTATTTCCATAATATGGTTTTTTTTTTCCGCTAGTTTTTCCAAAGTAGAATCTTGCTCGTGTATTATTGGTATTTCTAGAGTATTCTTTCCGATTTTGCTCTATTTCCAAGTGGGCCACGAAGCAGGTGCGTCCCCTTCGGGTGTCCTTCTTTTCCCGTTCCGAGCTCTTAAAAGTGGGGACCTGTGGAGGGGCGCCCCCAGGTGTGCAAAAGGGGGGCGGTGGGGGGCGCAGGTGCACGCAAATGTCCGGCGGGGGTCGCCGCTTTGGCTTTCCTCCGCGACGCAGGTGTGGAGCGCGCAGCCCGCGGAAAACGCCGAGAGAAGCGCGAGAGAAAAACGAGCTGCGCTTTGAAATACGTCCGCTCGACGTCGCCCAAGCCGGGAGCCACTCGCGGAGCGACTTGACCAGGATTTCTCTTTCTCTCTCTCTCCCTCTCTCTCTCTCTCTCTCTCTCTCTCCTCTCTCTCTTCTCTCTCTCTCTCTCTCTCTCTCTCGTCTCTCTCTCTCTCTCTCTCTCTCTCTCTCTCTCTCTCTCTCTCTCTCTCTTTCTCTCTCTCTCTCTCTCTCTCTCACTCTCTCTCTCTCTCTCTCACTCTCTCTCTCTCTCTCTCACTCTCTCTCTCTCACTCTCTCTCTCTCTCTCTCACTCTCTCCTCTTTTTTCTTTCTTTCTTTCTCTTTCTTTCTTTCTTTCTTTCTTTCTTTCTTTCTTTCTTTCTTTCTTTCTTTCTTTCTTTCTTTCTTGATTTATTTATTGATTTATTTATTAGTTTTTTTCCGCTCTCTCTTTCTTTCTTGATTTATTTATTTATTTATTTATTTATTAGGTTTTTTTTCTCTCTCTTTCTTTTTTTTCTTGATTTATTTATTTATTAGGTTTTTTTCTCTCTTTTTTCCTTGATTGATTTTTTTTTCTTCCTTGATTTATTGATTTATTAGGTTTTTTTCTCTTTCTTTTTTTCTTGATTGATTTATTATTATCTTTTCTTTCATTCTTTCTTTCTTTCTTTTTTTCTTTCTCTTTTTCTTTCATGATTTATTTATTTATTAGGTTTTTTTCTCTCTTTCTTTTTTTCTTGATTATTTTTTTTTCTTCCTTGATTTATTTATTTATTAGTTTTCTTTCTCTCTTTCTTTTTTTCTTGATTGATTTATTGTTATTGTTTCTTTCATTCTTTCTCTCTTTCTTTCTTTCTTTCTTTCTTTCTTTCTTCCTTTCTTTCTTGATTTCTTTCTTGACGTTTTTTTCTCTCTTTCTTTTTTTCTTGATTGATTTATTATTTTTTATCTTTCTTTCTCTTTCTTTCTTTCTCTTTCTTTCTTTCTCTTTCTTTCTTTCTTTCTTTCTCTTTCTTTCTTTCTATTTCTTTCTCTTTCTTTCTAGGTTTCTAGATTTCTATATTTTGTATGTTTCCAATTTTTCCTTGTTTTTTGCATTTGATCTTTTTTACCTGTTTTTTTGTCTCTTTTTTCCTTGCTTTCTTTTTTCTTGCTGTTTTATATTTCCCTTGTTCTTCTCTGTTCCTTTATCTTCTTGCTCATACCCTCACTATGTGTAAAACTGGAGTGTCATGCCCAATTTCGTTGTCACAATATGTTAGCCCATTTGTAACAATGACAATAAAGGTATATTCTATTCTATTCTATTCTATTCTTCACCCCTTCCTCCTTTTTCTTGTTTTTCTCCTTTCCTCCAGTTTTCTTTCTTCTTTCTCTTTCTCGGGTCTATTTGTTTTTTCCTCTGCTATTTCTTTTTTTTTCTTTCTTTTTTTTGGCTGTGCTATCACCGTCCGATTTCGGTAATGACTGTCTTATTACTATGTTATCATTCCCCCGTGATCTGCTACCTTACCGTGGTGGAGGAGTTTGTGTGTCCCAATGATCCTAGGAGCTATGTTGTCTGGGGGGGGGGCTTCCCTGCTGCCTTTAGGACCCCTCCCCAGGTGAGCCAAAGAAAAAGGATGGATGGGTAATACTCTGCTATTACTGTGTGATAACTGTGTTATTATTATGTTCGTACTGTGTTCTTACCGCAACAGAGCCAACCCCCGAGCGATCTTCCCTGTCATTTTCACACAAAGTGGGTGAGCAACGCTTGAAACAACAGTGAGCAACGGCAATCCCAAGTTTGGCAACTAAATCATGAGCAAACGTGTCCAAAACTTGACATCAAGTTACATTTTGCTGAGTTTCCGGCAATGCAAAAAAAAAAAAAAAAATTCACTTTTGAATGAATTGACTCATGTTCTATTGCAAAGGTTGTACGGCCTACAAACGTCGTTTGTTCTTACAACAATTCTTTCACAAGATTTCCATTTCTTTTTTTTTCCTGGTATCTTTTGTGGCATCGTACTCACATTTTTGGGGGCTTATTGAGTCGGTTGCACGATACACAACTGTATTTTATCACATTTTTCCGGTGGAAGTACAATGTTGGCAACAAGATTGACTTGGTATCATTGGGAATGATTTGAATGCAACACAAACTTTTTCTTCTTTTTCCCTATTTTTTTTTAAATTCCTTTAAAAAAATCTCATTGTGTTTATTTTTTCCTAGCTGTTACTTTTTTCTTTTTGTTCTCTGTTTACTTTTTTTTCTTTTGTTTCTTTCTTTTCTTTTTTTCTGGCTTTTTTCTGAAATTTTCCTTCTTTTTTCTCTTCCTTTTTTTCTCAGCTTTTCACTACTTTTTCATCTTGGTATTTTTTTCTTTTTCGTTCTATTTCCCCCCCTTCCTTGAAGTCATTTTGTGCACACTTTTACATCATATTTGGTCGTGTAGGGATGAAAGAAGCAAAAACAACCCGAAGAGCCGTTTGGGACCCGAAAGAGCCGGTTCTCTATAGTGAGCCGAGCCGAAGAAGCCGGTTCTCGAAAAACTCTATTGACTTTACTTTTCAACTTCTTTCGACATTGACTTCAAAATACCGCATTTAAAAACAGCGTCAGGGGAACCCGTGTATTTTGACCTTCATGCACGGTAACTTTGACTTAAGTTGCTTCTTAATTAGTCATTTTGAGTTCTCATTTCTTTGAGCTGGCTAGATTTAGAGGGAACATTTCCCCCAACCACCACCATTTTCGCGGGAATCGTACCGCGCCCGGGCACGTTAGCTCGTTAATGCTTGTATTTCAATTGACGCTAACGTCCCGAACGCAAAGCTAATTGCGCTCGGCCAGTCCGTAGCATTGACGTTTAACGAGAAAATCTCCGGAGCGTCGGCGACACGCGGCGCCATTTGAGCAAATGTCATGACATTTTGACGCGCATCCTCCCCCTCCCTCGTCAAGACGTCGCCGTCCTTTATCCCAACGTGCAACGGTGGCGTGGGCGGTGGCACCAAACCATGCGAAATCCAAAATCGGAGTTGACGTTCGTACGACAAAATCGAGTCAAATGCCAAAAAAACCCAAAGAACAAACGGCCACGTGCGGTGACAGTCAAAGCAGCGTGCGAGCATCGGGCGTGAGCTGTGATCTACAGCAGCCGGGGTCATTTTTTCTTACGCGCTAAAGATCCTTACCATCGTCTCTATTTTGGTGCAAACTGCCACAGGAGGACCGATAACTTTATTTTCCGCTCTTTGTCGGAGTTCAGACGCAGAGAAAGTATTTTGGCAGCCGTCAAATAGCAACACTTTTCCCACGTGGGACGTTGTTTTTTTTTTTTGGTACGTTATTGGCAAGAAAGCACAAACACGGGGGGTGGGGGGGCTTCAATATGGAGGCGCGGGCGTGGAGGTGTGAACATGCAAATGACAGCCATGTTTTTATTTCTGAGGGGCTGCCACGCTATGAATAAAACATCCACTCGCGTGTCACATTACTTTTGCGCCAGTAACCGATGCTCTATTTTCTACTCCTATTAGTTTCCTATTTCCTTTTTTTTCTCTTTTTCCCGTCTACTTTCTTTCACAACTTTCTTATTTTTTCCCTGTTTCCCTCCACTTTCTCCCTTTTCTCTTTTTTCCTCTTTCTTTTTTCTTTCTTTTGGGTCGACTGGGACACCATCTATGAAAGGCGTCTATGAGCTTTGAAAAAACAAATCTTTTTAAAAGTGGTAATTCACAGTCTCAACGCTCTCTACCATGCCCGCAGTCTCCTGTTGGATAAAACAGCTCCATTTTAGGAACTAAATAAAATGATCTGCATTTCTAGAGCGCTTTTCAAGGCAAAACTTCCCAAAGCGCTTTACAATGTGCTTCACGTTTCCCAATAGCGGCCCTGCAGCCATATAAGGCGCTAACCTGCATATTGGGGGTATTGGGGGTTCAGTGTCTTACCCAAGGACACTTCGACATGTAACACGCAGGATCCGGGACTCGAACTGCGATCTCTTGATCCCAAGACGAGCGCTCTACCTCCTGAGCCACTGCCGCTGCCCCTAAGTAAGACTAAAATCAGAATGATGTAGTCCGCAGCCTCCGATCTGTTACACGTCGCCCTCAATCTCCCGTTGGAAGAAACAGCTTGGTTTTGGCAAAATGACAACTCCGAAGCGAAGAATGCCAACCCGCACGCTTCAGCCTTTGCTGACACTGTAGCCCACAGTCTCTGATTGGCTGCATGTTGGCTTTGGTCTCCCGCAGAATTAAGATTCCTCCTGAAGGATTTTATATTTGATTTATTGGACCATAAGGGATTTTATACAATTTTATACAAATCACATTCATTGATTGCAATGAAGATTTTTCACAGAGGAGGCTTAAGTTCGATGACAGGTCGCGCCGTTCCGAGTGCGGAGTGTTTTGGTCGGGGAATTTTGATAACGGGGTGCTGACGAAGGACTTAGGCCTTGTTTTGATAAAGGCTTGGCATTGTTTTGAAAAGCGCTGATATGAGTTTTCCTTAGACGTGGCGGCGCCTTTCGGCGAGAAGGTGGTGAAGCTGGCACCTGACCCTCCCAATGGGAGGAATCACCACACCCCATGGGAGGGGCCTTCGCGACGCACCGGTCCAGAGGAGGTGGCGACAAGGTGGAGGCCACGTGGGGAGTTCCTGGCCCGCCCATGGGGAAGGAGCCAACACTCCAGCATGTGAAAAGAACTTCAGAAGACGGAAGAAGAGATGAGAGATCGATCGTGAGAGGGAGGCTCGACGAAGTCTAATTAGACTGATTCCACAATAATTCGGCTAAATTCACTCAGTTAAATACTTTAAGAAAATAAATCTGCCCCCGTGTGAAAATGCCGGCTATCTTTGTTCATTTTCCCATTAAGAAACGAGCATGCATTGTTAGGAGAATGAAGTTTGTGTTGGGTAATGGAGTCAGATAATTCATTCGAATGAATTGGTAAACGCTACATTTGTAATGTCGTTTTTTCCCAAACACTCCAATAAATAACGAAGACTCCACTTTTCCAGCTTGCGTTTGCGTCAACTGGGACACAATAAATGCTCAAATGTAGCCCACAGTCTCCGATTGGCTGCGTGTTGCCCTTAGTCTCCCGCATCATCAAGTTTTCCTTAATAAATAAAAAAGATTCCACTTTTTCAGCTTACGTTAGTGTCAACTGGGACGCAATATATGCTAACATGTAGCCCACAGTCTCCGATTGGCTGCGTGTTGCCCTTAGTCTCCCGCAGAATCAAGTGAATAATAAAGACCCTGCCTCTTCCTGGGTGGGGTTCCATATTGACACTTTGAATGGAAAGGTAGGTGTCCCGCCCCCTATAAAAAATATATAAACGTTGTCCTTGTTGTCACCCACAATCTCCATTTTGCTGCACTTTGCCCTCAGCTGCCAAAAACGTTCAAGAAAAACTGACTACAGAAGCTGACTTTCAACCAGGGGCGTCACCAGTTCGTATTTGGGTTGTGCTCTTGCACCCCCCCCCCATTCAAGCCAAGCACCCCCAAAATGATATTCTTTTATAAAGGACAGGAGAGGCTCAACTATCATGAAAAACGTGACGTCAATAAAATAAAACAAAACAAAAATATTAACAATGTAGCGTTTCTAAACATGTCACAAGGCAGAGACGGAGACAGGACCCAATAGCGTTTCTTTTTACTCAGCTTTATTGATAAAGAGAGAGCGGTGCTTGCTTTCACCATCCCATGATCGTCAGACACGGCTAGCTGATGGCGGGAACGCGGAAGTGGCACTTCCGTGTCGAGCGAGGATAGTCGTGGGCGGGTGGCAGGAAAGCTGGTCGGTAGCCGGGACGGGAGAGCAAGGGCGGTAATCGAGTCCGGAAAAAAGGTCGGCGACGGGTATCGGGCAGGAAACAGGGCAAAACAGGTCGATGGCCGGGACAGAGGAACAAAAGCAGAAACGGGTCCGGAAACAGGTTGGCAACGGGTATCAGGCAGAAGAAAACAGGGCAGGAGATTGTGGGAAGGTACAGAGCTTGCCTAGCTGAAAGCGTAGGTTCGCAGGACAGTCTGACACCTTCCTCTTAGAAGGCGGGGGTTTAAAAATAGTCCCTGAACCAATCAGCACCCAGGGCTGATGGCGCCAAAGGGGTATCTGCAGGTGCCCCAAATCAGCAAGCATGACAAAATAGTCCACTGCCTCGAAATGGTTCAGTCCATTTCATTCCTAGCACTGCATGGTAGTATTTCTGCAGAAGTATTGTTGTAGTATTTTATATAGTAGAATTTCTGTACTATATATAGCATTACTGTCATTGTAGATTTGTAGTATTTTCATAGTATTTCTGTAATCATAAGTCATGATTCATAACGTTGTAGTTTCGCTGTAGCATTACTGTCGTTTTATTTTAGTAATATTTCTGAAGTTACATTTTTGTAATATTTCTATAACTTTGTTGTTTATCCGTACTATTTTTGTATTATTACTTGAGTTGTATTTTTGTGATATTTCTGCTGTCAGATTTTTGTAGTGTTTTTGTACTCCCTTTATAGTATGAGTGTACTTTTTTGGGTAATATTTCTCTAGTAGTATTTTTGTAGTATTTCCAGAGTAGGGTATGTTTGTAGTAGATCTTTATGTTGTTGTATTTCTGACGTGATATTTCTGGAGAACTACTTTTGTAATATTTCTGTCATAATATCGATGCAGCAGAATTTTGGAGTCTTTTTCTCACCGGGCCACTCAACGCGCTATCCCCATTGTCCACTAGATGGCAACAGAGAACCGGGATGGAAAATTCAACGCCAAAATGAGTCTGGACAAAAACTATTTCCTCCCTTCCATTTTTGTCATGTTTTGATTCTTCAAGTCGTATTTTTTGTAGTATTTCTATAGTAGAATTTGGTTTTAATATTACCGGAGTGTTTTGTAGTATTTTTGAGTATTGGTGTAGTCCTCATTTTGTAGTATTGCTGTGGTATTACGTACTGTAGTTTCATTTAGTAGTATTTTTGAAGTATTACTTTAGTTGTATTTCCGTAGTATTTTTTATAGTATTACTGTCATTTGTTCGAAGTATTTTGTAGTCATTTTACAGTACTTTTTGTAGTATATCCACAGTACAGTATGTTTGTAGTATTATTTGGATGTATTTCCATACTTGCATCTTTGTAGTATTTCTTTTCTATTTTCTAATATCACTGTAGTTGTATTTTTGTAGTATTTCGGTTGTAATGTTTCTGTAGTAGTATTTTGTATCATAGTATTACAATGGTAGCAATTTTGGAGTATTTCTCTAGTATTTGTGTTCTTGTCAGAATGAGGACAAACGAATACGTCAAGTCCCTGTTTTTATGCAATGCAAACATTGGACATTTACTTTTGTAGTATTTTTGTTGCATGCAGACACACAAAAATGTTTTTTATGACTAATACTATATTTATTATTGTATACGTTGAAGAAAGTAAGTATTTGAACGCCTTGCTATTTTGCTATATCTCCCACTTGAAAATCACAGAGGGGTCTGGAATTTTCATGGTAGGTGTATGTTCACTGTGAGAGAGATAAACTAAAAAGAAAAATCCAGGAATCACAATACATGATTTTTTAAGAATGTATTTGTGTGATACAGCTGCAAATAAGAATTTGAACACCTGAGAAAATGAATGTTGATATTTGGAATATTTGCCTTAGTTTGCTTTTACAAAAATAAAACGTTTCCTGTAGTCTTTCACCAGGTTTGCACACACTACAGGAGGGATCTTGGTCCACTCCTCCACACAGATCTTCTCTAGATCAGTCAGGCATCTGGGCTGTCGCTGAGCTCCCTCCAAAGATTTTCCTTTGGGTTTAGGTCTTGAGACTGGCTGGGCTATGCTAGAACCTTAATATGCTTCTTACCGGGCCACTCCTCGGTTTTCCTGGCTGTTGTTGTCGTGTCGGAGGACCCACGACCCGTCTTCAATGCTCCGACTGAGGGAAGGAGGTCGTTCCCCCAAATCTCACAATACACGGCCCCAGTCATCCTCTCTTGAATGCGGTGCACTCGTTCAGTCCCATGTGCAGAAACACACCCCCAAAGCATGATGCTACCACCCCAATGCTTCACAGGAGGGATAGTGTTCTTCGGATTGTACTCTTCATTCTTCTTCTTCCAAACAGTGGAATTTGGATCAAAAAGTTCTATGTTGGTCTCATCTGACTACAAAACCTTCTCCCATGACTCCTCTGTATCACCAAATGGTCATATGCAAACTGAAGACGGGCCTCGACATGTGCTTGTTTAAGGGGAGGAACCTTTCGTGCCATGCGGGAATTCAAATCGTGTATTACCTACAGTCACCTTGGAAATGGTGCTCCCAGCTCTTTTCAGGTCATGTAGTTCCTGGGCTGATTCATGACCTTTCTTAGAATCATTGAGACCCCACGAGGTGATATTTTGCATGTTTAGCTTCTTCCATTTTCTAAGAATTGCTCCAACGGTGGACCTTTTTTCACCAATCTGCTTGGCAATGACTCCGTAGCCCTTTCCAGCCTCGTGGAGGTGTACAATGTTGCCTCTGGTGTCTCCGGACAGCTCTTTGGTTTTCTCCACGTTACAAGTTCAAGTCTTACTGATCGTACGGGGCGGACGGGTGTCTTTTTGCAGTCGACGACTTCAAACAGGTGCATCTGATTCAGGGTGATACGTGAAGTGACTTCTTAAGGGGCGGAGTAACAGGTCTTTCAGGGTCAGAATTCTTGATGATACTCGGGTGTTCAAATGCACCTAAATTGTTAAAAAAATCACGCCTTGTGATTTCGGGATTTTTCTTTTTAGTTTATCTCTCCATGATTTCTAAGTGGGAGGAGTAGCAAAATAACAGGGTGTGGAAATTACGATTATTTTTTGTCTGGCAGGCCGGATGAAGAAGCCTGACGCCCAGGATAATTGGGCACAAATTGGACCAACCTCTGCCCAGTTCAAACCCGGTTAGGGCCCCCTGGTGGCAGGAGGTATGTCAGACACAATACAAGTTATAAAAAAAATTCCTTATGAAAAACCGATCCATCGTTGATAAAGAAATGAATGATTTGCGTGGGTCGCGGTGATCGAGCCCGAGGTTTTACACGGGTAGGGAGACGTTTTTGCCAGCCAAGAGGTCGTGAGCGGGTTAGCGGGGTGCGCGTCCTCCATTCGGGAAAAGGCTGGCTTTGGGAATAAAAGGCCTGGCAGGATAAGTGAGGACGGCGCTGAGAAAAAAAAAAAAGATAGGTGCTAATGCACAGAGGTGTGATTAACACCACGGCGCAGCACGCGCTCTGACAGCGCTAGCTGGCTAGCGAGTGAGTTAGCTAGACGCGGCAAAAGAAAAACCTCCTTGACCTTGAAGGCGTCGTGAACATTTCAAGGTCTCTTTGAAGTTGGGCTCTCCAAGGGGGTCTCCGTGTAGCTATATCGCTCGCCAAAGCAGGGTCATTGTGATTTTCTGGTGATTTTGTCGTTTTTGTGGTTGCTCTTTTAACCCTACTTCCTACCTCTCTCTTGTTTTCTCTTTCTTTCTCCTGTTCTTTCTTTCTTTCTTTCTTTCTTTCTCCTGTTCTTTCTTTCTCTCTTTCTTTCTTTCTCCTGTTTTTTTCTTTTTTTCTTTCTTTCTTATTCCTGTTATTTATTTCTTTCTTTCTTGCTCTTGTTCTTTCTTGCTTTTGTTCTTTCTTTCTTGCTCCTGTTCTTTGTTTCTTCCTTTCTTTCTTTCTTTCTCCTGTTCTTTCTTTCTTTCTCTTTCTTTCTCCTGTTCTTTCTTTCTTTCTTTTTTCGCCTGTCCTTTCTTCCTTTCTTTCTTTCTTTCTCCTATTCTTTCTTTCTTTCTCTTTTCCTCTTTTCTTTCTTTCTTTCTTTTTTTCTTTCTTTCTTTCTTTTTCCTGTTCTTTCTTTCTTTCTTTCTCTTTCTTTCCCTTTCTTTCTTTATTTTTTCTCCTGTTCTTTCTTTCTTTCTTTCTTTCTTGCTCTTGTTCTTTCTTGCTTTTGTTCTTTCTTACTCTTGTTCTTTCTTACTCTTGTTCTTTCTTGCTCTTGTTCTTTCTTGCCCCTGTTCTTTCTTTCTCCTGTTCTTTCTTCTTTCTTTCTTTCTTTCTTTCTTTCTTTCTCCTGTTCTTTCTTTCTTTCTTGCTCTTGTTCTTTCTTGCTTTCTTTCTTTCTTGCTATTGTTCTTGTTGTTAAAAAAGGTAAGATCAAGGAAAAGAATCAAGATAAGGGCATTCAATATTCGGTTTCTCCATCATCTCGATAGTCTTACAACGACGCCTTATACATTAGTTCTGTTCTAAATCCGTCAACACGAAACGTAGCTCCAGCTCGGGGAACCAAACGTTTCTTTCCACTCGGCAACGGCGATATTTCAAAGTATGAAAAGGAAAACACGAGCGCTCAAATTTTGTCTAAAAATGATCCGGTCTTTGGGAAGCGTGACCGGCCAATCGGAAGGAGACAGGAAGTCAAATGTCGGCGGCCGACCTAACCGCATCATCTCCTCGTTTAAGAGCCAGAAAGACGAATGGATGTCGGACGGGAATCCTTTGCGTCCCGTCGCTAACGTCTGGGCTAACGTCTCCGCTAACGTCTCCGCTCCGCTAGCGCAAAAAGTCAAATCGAAGTCGTAAACGCCATCATCGCTCAGCACGCCGCTAATTAAAGCCGAGGCGGACGCAAATGAGCCCGTCGCTCGTCTCCCAAGAAAAACAAATTCGTCCCGAAAGATCCTCTTCGTCCTTGTCCGGAAGATCGCTCGCTCCCGTAAGCTCGAGCGCGGAAACGACAGCTCTCCTTTACTTCTTTTCGTTTCCGAGGCTTCTAGAAACCGGAGAAACTAGCTCGTTGTGTAAAAAGTAAGGAGAAATTGACAGGACGCTAACCTTACATACTGTCACGGAAAGATCTGCTAACGGTGCCAACTGTCACAGGAAGTTCTACTCATTGTGAAAACCGCCACAGGATATCTCCTCATCATACAAACTACCTCAGGTTGAGCGCTCACTGCGCACATTGCTAAATGTCATGATTTCCAAAGTGAAGACACCTGTGGCCATCGTTTGGCTCTCCGATCGGCTGACGTTCTCTTCTTAAGCGGTCGGCGTCCAGAGAAGGACGTCCGATCGTACTTCTGTATTCCTGTGTTTTGCCAGAGACTACCCTTGCTTGATTCCTGCCTGCCTTCTGGTTTTGACCTGTTTCCGTTCTACGTTTTGGACCCGCTCTCCTGCCCTGGCCGTCGACCCGCCCGCTAAGCTGTACCGATTCCACCTACCTGTTACGGAACTGCCATTCCGTCCGAAGCGGCCGATGACCGACAGACGCCGGCGTCCAAAACCAGTTCCCACAACTCTCTCTAATAAAGATTCCTTTGAAACAAACGCAATTGGGTCCGAGATTTCATCCTGGTTCGTGACACTAGAGGGTCTCTGCCAACCATACAAACTGAAGCATGATGTCCGCTAACCGCCTGAGAAGGTCCGCTAACAGTACAAACTACCATAGGATGTCCATCACTGTGCAAACCGCAACAGGTTGTACACTAACAATGCAAACTACCACAGGATTCCGTTAACTCTGCAAACTACCATAGGATGTTGTTGGGAATTAATGATCAATATGTAGCGTTTACCAAATTATTCGAATGAGTTGTCTGACTCCATTAACCACACACGAGCTACATTCATCCAACAATTTATGCGCGTTTGTTTCTTGAGAGAAAAATGATCAGGAAGCCGACATTTTCACTAACAGAAGAACTAAGTGTACTCCGCAAAGAAGGCCGAAATGAAGTCTGTGTGAAGCCTTCTTCTGAAGTGCTTTAGCTTTCTCTTATTGGCCCACATCTCCCTGCAAGACGGCGTCTCGGCTCCTCCCGTGGGCGTGCCGAGCAAGCACCCTGGGCTTCGCAATCTCATCCACAAGCGCCTTGATGTCTGGCTTCCCAAAACAACGTCGCCTCCACGAATCCTGTTATCAAATTTCCCTAGACAAAATATGATGCATTTGGAACAGCCTGCCCTGACCTTGTACATTGAACTGAAGCCCACTCCGTGAAAATCTTCATTGCATTAAACTGAGTCAATCGTATAAAATCCTTTATAGTCAAATGTATCAAATCCTTTCATGTCCATACCTGTACAAATTGCACTAACAATACAAACTGCCACAGGATACCTACTCACCATATAAACTACCTCAGGATGACCGCTAACTGTACAAACTGCCATAGGATGTCCATAACCGTGCAAACTACCTCACATACAACCGACGCATGACGTCCGCCAACCGGCACGGGATTTCTGCCGAGAAAGTTTGTTGACCATACAGCAAGAAAGTTTTTCCACTCCTTCCTTCTTTTTTTTTTTTTTTTTTTTTTTTTTGCTGCCAAAAAGTGCGGATTGAGTCAGGGCGCGGGCGGAGCTTGGCGACAGAAAAAGCCGACTCTGCCAAGTTTTTGTTAATGACTTCCAGGATCTGACATCTCTCAAAAGCGCCCGCTAATCGGCGCCATCAAACGATTTAATTAACGTCTTTTTATTTCCACAAAGCCGCCGCGCGCTTGCTAGCTATCGCTCGAGATGCCCTCCCGCTTCCTTTTAGCGCTTTCGGGAAAATCACCATCTTGGCGGCGCACCTGTCTCCTTCTTTCCCACATTTCCGCCTTCTTCGCTCGCGACGTCGCCGATAAGGAAAACGTAAACGTCGGCGCCGTTTCAATAAACGATATCTCGCGTCTGATCGGTAAAATAGGATGTTTTTGTCACTCGTCGTGACACACCGAGGCCACCCGGTGGCAAGAAAAGGTCCTGGCACAAAATGACTCAAACTGGCGAATCAAATTTCTGCAAAACAAGAAGTGAATCAAACGGTAGCCATCCATGATCTGCGCCGCTTCTCCTCAGTAGGGTCGCGGGGGTGTTGGAGCCCATCCCATCTATCTTCGGGCAGTGGGAAGGGGACACCCTCAACTGCTTGCCAGCCAATCACAGGGCACACAGACAAGTCACTCATTCATTCACACCTAGGGAGATTTCGTTTTGGCCAATCCACTTGACATGCATGTTTTTGGAATGTGGGAGGAAACCGGAGTGCCTGGAGGAAACCCACGCAAGCACGGGGAGAACATGCAAACTCCACACAAGAGGTTTGATCTCACGACCTCAGAACTGTGCCGCACACGCGCTGCCCCTTCAAACGGTAGCCGTATATGGATATTTTTATGCAAACTGCCGCAGGATGTCTGCTAACTGTGCAATCTGAAAACGTATCAAATATCTGATGAGTAAAATAGCCCGTTCCTGTCACTCGTCATGACACAACGACGCCACCCAGTGGTATGAAACACGTCCAATACAAACCAATGACTCAATCTGGGTGGTGAAGCTTTAGCCATATATGACTATTTTCCGAAAAGGGTGCTCGCTAACTCGCTTGCTACAACACGCTAGTGTCAGATTATAACCTCGTGTAACTCGCTAGAGTGTCCAGAATATTTGGTCATGAAATTCCAAGCTCAGATTTGACCTCCCACCCAAAATTCACACTCAAGTCCCTCAACTCTAAGAAGGCAAAATGTCAGTCGCTAAAAAGCAGTTCGCCAGCTTCAATCGCTCAGCTAGCTACCAAAACAGTTAGTTAGCTTGAGTCAAACTAGTTAAGCAGAATGTTTTCATGAATAGCTTTTCAAACATCGCTCAGTCAAGTCCTCTACAGTTGAAAGGTTTGGGGTCGCTTAGAAACGTCCATCCATCCATCCGTTATCTCCACGGCTTATCCTCAGTAGGTTCGCGGGGGTGCTGGAGTCCATCCCAGCTATCTTCGGGCAGTGGGCAGGGGACACCCTCAACTGGTCGCAGGACACACAGGGACAGTCACACCTAGGGACAATTTGGACCGGCCAATGAAGCTGACGTGCATGTTTTTTGGAATGTGGGAAGAAACCAGAGTGTCCAGAGGAAACCCGTGCAAGCACGGGGAGAACATGCAAACTCCACACAGGAAGGAGTGCCGCACACACGCTAACCGCTGCGCCGCCGTGCTGCCCTAGAAACGTCCATTCTTTGGCAAAAGCAAAGTTATTTTTTTTAAAGTGAAAATCATTTATTTCTGCCCCTCTCAACCACGTTCTTTTCACGTTGCAACTCCTGTGTCGATAAAATAGTGAGGCTTCATGGAAAAGTGGTCTGGGTGACCCCAAATTTGAGGACGGTACTGTAGTTTTCTATGTGTTTCGATACATCATCTAAGACGCATGTGTCGGCCCGCGGGCCAGATCAGGCCCACCAATGGTTTAAATCCGGCCCGCAAGACAACAGTCAGAGAAGCGCAAGAGGAACATGAGCTGTAGTTTTAAATATTTCTACCAGATGTCAGCAAAGCCATTTAACACTTGCAAAAGAATTGTGGTAGTATTTCTCCATTTCTCTCTGACTCCTTTCTTTTTTATTTATTTCTCCCTCTTTTTCTTTCTCCTGTTCACTCTCTCCTTATTCTCTTTCCTCTATTTCTCTCTCACTCTCTAACTCTTTCTTTTTCTCTGTCTTGCTCTCTTTCTTTTTTCTCTAATTTACACTTTAATTCTCTTTTTTTCTCACCCTCTTTCATTCCCTTTTCTGACCCCCTCTCTCTCTCTCTCTTTCTCTCTCTCACCTCACTTTGTCTCTTTTTCTCCTGCTGACTCTTTTTCTTTCTGTCGTTTCACTTCTCTTATTCTTTTTATCTTTCTCTTTTATCACTTTCCCCCTTCTTCTCCATTCATCTCTCTATTCTGCTCTCTCTTTTTCTCTCACTGTTACTCTGTCTCCCTTGTTCTCCCTGTTTATCGCTCTCTCTTTCCCTCCCACTCTTTCTCTGTCTTTTTCTCCCTCTCTCTTTCCCTTAAACCTACGAGTCCGGCCCCCGTGAGATTTTTTTATAGCATTTGTGGCCCCCGGCTAAAAGGAGTTCGACACCCCTGATGTAAGACGTGTCACTGAATATGTCATCATAATGGGAGGAATTTTCCAGTCATATGAGTTAAATCATTTCATCCAAAAAAGGAATACTTTGATCATCACATGACTCATTTAAGTCTTAGAAATGAAGGTATTTGAATGAAGTATTTCCTTGAATGTACTTTCCCGGCGACGGTCTTCCGAGGAGTCGGCCCTTATCTTATGGTACAACCTTCAAAATCCAGTTAACGAAGGTCTCTCGTGAAGACGGGAGTTCCTTTCTTTGCCCGTTTCTTCGCCCCTTCCTATAAAAACTGTGCGCGGCCCGCCGTCTACCCTGTTTCATTCTATTTTGTACCCGACTGAACTCATTTGTCGATGAGTTGCTCAGTCGAGTAATTTGAAGACTATATTTGCTGCTTAGTAAGTCACTATTTCCACCATCAAACATCACACTTTTTACGATGGCAGTTTGCACGGTTCGTATCAATTCCTGCGGCACTTTGTATGTTTAGCAGACGTCCCGTGGCCGTTTGCACAAAAAATGTCCACATATGACTAAAGCTGGATACACTTCGAGTAGAGTACCGTCTTTGCTAGCTCGATGGCTAACTTACTCGAGCAAGTCAATTCAATGCTGTTCTTAGAGAACGTGGAGGCTTTGTGTCTCTTTTGAAAGGAAACACTCTCAAGGGTTTGCGAGCGCTACTAACATCGGGTCGTCAGAGTCGGAACACGCCGAAACACAAAGGTTTTATTTTCTCGCCCGAATGTATATTTTGCAATCGAATGATTGTAGCACGAGCATCTTAGCCGGAAAACAGCTAAGTCAATAGCATGAAGCCTCACCTGGTCACCGGTCAAAACTAAACATCGTATCGACTATTTGGAGACGACCGGTTTACAGCTACAAAAACTTTGCAAGCATGCCTTTTACTTTGGCCAATTTTAAGACATTGTGAAAGAGTTGTAAATGTTGGACTTCTGTTTCCAGAAGTCAATCACTCATCGCGCGTGAAAATGGATCCTGAATCTGATTTTGCATGTTTATTTCCGGCTCTGATTTGAAGACACGTCGTACGTATGAAAATATTGGCTAACCAATGTGTCATTTATTTGAAATAGATTTTTGAAGCCAAAGTCGGTCATGTCCGTTTTCTCAATACAGGAATTCATAGGCGTTGGCTGGCTAAGGGCCGTGAAAAAGAGATTGGGATTGGTTGAGAGCGGTGTCAATGGAAAAGTCCTAACAGCCATTTTGGAAATCAACTGAAGAAAGGGGAGTTTTGGAGCCAAATGAACGGATTGCAATGATTGTCAAACAACGCAGGAATGCTTTTAGGCGGATTTTTTTCTGTCTGTGGGCATTATGGTGTGTTTTGGCTGAGTTGTACCGTTTTGGGGTATCTTGGTTCAGTCTGACAGTGATGTTTCTGCCATGAGTCCATCTTGAGACACGGTACGGACACACGGTGGCTTCTCAACGGTGGGCCGTCGGAACCTCGAGGGGCCAAACATGTCGCTTGCTGACTGACTGACTAATTGGAAGACAATTCGCAAATGAGATTGAACGGATCGTTCGTCGGAGGAACGAACCTAGCAAACGAGTCATCAAGTGCTCTGCTAATGACGGCTAATCATCGCCCTGAGAAAAAACAAACAATCTCTCCGTCGCGGGGAGCGCTCGCTGCGACAAAACAAAGGAATATGAGAAGACGAAACAAAGCCAAAGAAAGAAAGGCACTTGTTATTATTCGCGATTGTCAATTAGAGGCTCTTCGACGCGAGCCGAGCGCTATTAGCGTCGAGAAGGTAAACTCCGCGCGCTGCCGATCACCCGAAGAGTCGGCAAATGGGCTTTTTGATGAGCCGGATTTCGGAAGCGCCGGACAAAAAACTCACTTACGCCACGTTGTTCGGCAACTCGCCGGGCGTTTGAGACATTCGACGAAGAGAAACAAATAGCCGACTTAAGAAACAGAGAAATAAATAGAAAAAGATTAAAAGAGTGACAGAAGAAGAAAAAACAGAGAAGGAGAAAGAGACAGAAAAATACAAGTACAGTCCCTCCAGTACTCTCCTGAATAAACTGCCTTCTATGCTACACTTTAACACTCAACTTTAACACCCTTAATAAACATCGATTGTATAGAGTGTTTGTCACGTTAAGAAAGGATTAGTTCTCGTGACTCACTACTTCTTCCCAAAGAGTCAGGAACGGAATGACTCGATAGCAGGGAACTCCAACTACTCTTTGCTAATTATTAGCATAAAGGGCACACACTTTCAGGTACACATTTAAGATAGCAACTTATAGACGTCTCGCCAAAGAGATAAACGAAAGTAGCTCGATTGTTAGCCAGAAAGGTAAAGGAAAATCAAAATACAAGCATTAAAGGAAATCCAAATATAAGCATAGAGTGTTTTGTTAGATGATGCTGCTTGTCGTATGAAAGTATGAGGATATTTGCATGAGCGCGTGACGGGTGGAACAGGATGTGTGGTGCGAAAAAGTGCAAGAATGGAATGTTGTAGAACAGACGGTAACTACCACAAGCAGGGTTGTGACTCAGAGGCAGTTGGTAAACAACTGCCAGGAAACCACAACCAGGAGGGGCCAACACGTGATCCTGCAGGGGAGGAAAGACCAATCAGAGCGAGCTAAGGATAACTGCAATATACACATAGCCAATAGAACTATGCTAGGATGTTTTTTTGCTGTGCTATTTGCATATTGTATAGTATAAATTAATGCTGGGCTACTCGGATGAGGGGTGCGCCTGCTGGTTGGAACAGAGACGCACAAGATTGTATTAAGAGGGACCCGAGACCCAGTTGTTTGTATTAGATTTGTGTGTTAGGAATGAATTAATTTGTGTGTGAAATGCCGGCTTCCTGATACCTTTCTATTGCAGAACGAGCGCGCGTATTGTTGGATGAGTGGCGTTTGGGTAAGATCAGAAATTGGAGTCAGATTACTAATGTATTGATAAAGTAATAATTCCAACAAAGGTAAATGGGTAAAAAAGGGAGCAGCCAAAGGAGCAAAAATTCACCCAATTTGTCGGCTAGAAAGCTAAAAACAAAGCTAAATAGCTATCTGGAAAAGAGCCCAAAATGTAACTTCATAAGTAAGAAAAAGATCAAACATGAGCCAGATAGCATGCAAAAAAATCCAAGAAGATTGCAAGATACCTTGCTAAATAGCTAAAAGGGTAGCAAAAAAGTTAGCCACGAAGCTAATAAGGTAGCTAAAAGAGTAAAAAGCCATCTAAATAGTCTGAGAGAAAAAGCTAGTCAGCTAGCCAATATTTAGCTCGATAACTAGCAAAAAAGGTAAAGCTTTAGCGAGATAACAAAAAAGGAACAAGATTGCAAGATACCTTGCTAAATAGCTAAAAAGGTGGCAAAAAAGCTAGCGACAAAGATAAAAAGGTAGCCAGATAGCTAGCTAAAAGGGTCAAATAGTAAATAGTCTGAGAGAAGGCTAAAAGCAAAGGTAGTCAGCTAGCCAATATTTAGCTTAATAACTAGCAAAACAGGTGAAGCTAGATAGCATGCAAAAAAAAACTTAAAAAGCTAGCTAGATGGCTAATGGCTAAAAAAGTAGCCAGACAGCTTGCTACGAAAAAGAGAATTCCGCACAAGCACCTCAACGGTGGGGCTCGGAGACCACTGCTTTAAAAAGTATCGGTATCCGTGTGTGGCTAGAGAAGCGGAACGTTATCCTCAGTGTGAAAACTTCAAATGAAGATGTGATGAGTAAACGGGGAAAAAGATGAGACATTCAAGTGGATGATTAGGAGCGTCGGCATCAAAAGGAGGAAAAGGGGGACGAGAGAAACGCGTTTGGCAACCGAGACGCTCTCCTGTCGAAATCGAATGCTTCCGACAGGGATTGGCTCTCGCCGTTCCCGCCGCAATTGTGAGAGTTGAGGCCGGCCTGTCGCCTCCGTGTAGTCACTAGCGTGTAGCCGTTAGCATCTGCTCTCTAGCATCTGCTCGTTAGCATGTAGCTGTTAGCGTGACTCGTCAGCATGTTGCGTTCAGCATGTCTCGTTAGCATCTACTCATTAGCATGTAGGCGTTAGCAGCACTGCTTAGCATGTAGCGGTCGGCATGACTGGTCAGCATCTGCTCGTTAGCATCTACTCATTAGCGTCTTCTCGTTTGCATGCAGCTGTTAGCTTGACTTATTAGTATGTACTGTTCAGCATGACGCATTAGCATTTGCTCGTTAGCATCTACTCATATTTGCAGCTGTTAGCACAACTTGTTAGCCTGTAGCGGTTAGCATGACACCTTTACATCTTCTCTTTAGCATTTACTCATTAGCATGTAGCGTTCAGCGTGACTTGTTAGCTTCTACTTGTTAGCATGTATCCATTTGCATAAATTGTTAACAAGTAGCCTTTAGCATGACTCGTTAGAATTTAGTGGTTGGCATGACTCGTTAGCATCTACTTGTTAGCATGTACCAGTTAGCATAAATCGTTAACAAGTAGTCATTTAGCATGACTCGTTAGAATTTAGTGATTGGCATGACTCGTTAGCATGTAACCATTAGCATGCAGTCATTAACATGTAGTCGTTAGCATCTACCTGTTAGCATGTAGAAGTTCGCATAAATCAATAGCATGTAGTCGTTAGCGTGACTCATTAGCATGTAGCGTTCAGCACGACTTGTTAGCATAACTCGTTAGCATGTAACGGTTAGCATGACTCCTTTACATCTTCTCTTTAGCATTTACTCCTTAGCATGGAGCTGTTAGCGTGACTCATTAGCATGTAGCGTTCAGCGTGACTCATTAGCTTCTACTTGTTAGCATGTACCCATTTGCATAAATTGTTAACAAGTAGCCTTTAGCATGACTCGTAAAAATTTAGTGGTTGGCATGAATCGTTAGCATCTACTCGTTAGCATGTATCTGTTAGCATGCAGTCATTAACATGTAGTCGTTAGCGTCTACCTGTTAGCATGTAGACGTTAGCATAAATTTCGAGGATGTAGTTGTTAGCATGACTCAATAGCATGTACTCGTCAGCATGTATCCATTAGCGTGACTCATTAGCATGTAGCGTTCAGCATGACTCGTTAGCATTTACTCGTTAGCATGTCGTCGTTACAGCACTGTTGGCAATGAGTTGCGGCAGCCGCTACAAATGAAGTGGTCCAGTCCAGTACAGGCTTCCGAGCAAAGTTAATTTTTGGCTGTAAGAATTTCAGCCATTAAAGGGACAGCGTGTATTATTCAGCTCCTTCTAGTGGTAGAGAAACCCCCCTTTTTTCTTTTCTTTTCTTTTCCTAATTCCTAATTTCCTAATTGTTTCTCATTTTTCCTTTCTTTTCCACTTTTCTGTTTTTTTCATTCTTTTCATTTTTTTCATTCCTTTCTCTTTCTTTTTCTTTCCATCTATATTTCTTTCTGTGCTTCTTTTTTCCTCTGTTCCTCTGTTTTTCCTTTTTTTCTTTTCTTTTTCACTTTTTCAACCCCAAAAAGGAAAAACCAACAACATTTGACCAGAAAATCCCAATGGCCCAGCCCTACTGGGGAATATTCAGAAAGTACCTCAGCTGTCCTCAGGGGGACGCCACCTCGGAGAGCCCTCACTTTGTCATTTCAAGAAAGCTGACATTTTGAGATCGTTTTGAGAGCGCTTCAAAAGGAAGTATATTGTGACCACCAGGGGTCGCTATTTAAACGCGGGGGGAAGAAGACATTTTGTCACGTCCCCACTGGAAGGCCAAAACAATAAGCTTCATCTTCTTCCTATTCTTTTTTTGGGGGGGAGGGCTCATTTGATGTGTGAATAAGTGCCTGGCAATATATCACCGAAGACAAGAACGGGGGCCCTCGTCAGACCCCCCCTCGGGCCCCCGGGGAGCCGGCAACCGCCGCTCGGCCTTGTGGGAAATGACCACAACGCTAAAAAGTGTCTTACTCGCTCTTTTTTGTCCTCATTAAGTGGAAGAATTGGAGTGGCCGTCCTTCCTTTTCCTTTCATTCACTTCCTTGTTTCCTTTCTGTCTATTTTCCTTTTTCTACTCCTCCCCCCTTCCTTGCTTCCTTCCTTCCTTCCTTCCTTCCTTGTTTTGTTCCTTCTTTCCTTCCTTCCATTAGTCCTTCTTCCATTTATTCTTTCCATCCATTTTCTTCCCTTTCCTTTTCGTTTCCATTCCTTTTTCCTCTTCCATCCCCTTTCTTCATTTTTCCTTCTTTACATCTCATTTTCTACCCCTTTTCTTTTTTTGTCCCTAAGTCTCTCCCTACTTTTCTTCCCTTTTTTCATTTTATTTTCTTCCCATTTCAGTTCCTTTCCCTCTAATCACATTTGTCCTTTTCTTCATTTTTTTCTACCTTTCTTTTTTCTTTTATCTTGTTTTTTTCTTCCTTTCCCCCTTTCCATCCCCCTTTCCTTCTTTCATCCACATTTTTGTCCCTCTTTTTTCTTCCTTCCTTCCTTCCTTTTTTCTTTTCCCTTTCCTTCCTGACTTTCAATCCCCTTCCTTGTCTTCCCTTTCTTTACTTTTGACCCCTCCTCCCTTCTTTTCCCCTTTTTCCTTCCCTTTCTTCCTTTCCCTTCTTTGTTTACATATAGCCCAAGTTGTCAGGGTCCGGCATACCTCCCACCACCAGAGGGCCCCAACCGGCGTTTTGAACTGGGCAGGAGTGTTTTTCGGGTCCCTTTGAGTTTTTCTGTCCTCCTCTCTGTCATTGTCATTTCCACCCGCAGGTCACGTCGGTTTCAGTTCTTTGCTACGTTTCCCAGTCCGGGATATGTTTCGGTTTCGGGTTCCCGGTTCGGACTTTTGGTGAGTTGCCTTGTGACTTTTCGTTTGTTCGGCACCTCGGCCCCTGTTTTGAGAAACCAGTTCCTGCCTCCCCCGCATGGGTCCATCATCTGCTACCAAACCTTGATACTGGGAAGGAAATCCTCGCCAAAGATTTTGTGTTCATTTGGATTTTTTCACGGACGGAATGAGGAAAAACGGCTCCTCATCAAGCGCCCATCTATTTTTGATTTAAGGCCGAGTCGGAGGACGCCAATTAGACAAAATCACCGGAGGCGGCGAGCGGCTCGAGCGCTAAATTGGAAAAAAAAAAAAGGAAAAGAGTCCTATCTGGCAGACGCCCGGAGATTCCACGAAGACTCGGAAGGATCGAAGGTTTTTTTTTTTCCCTTTTGGTCTTGGAAGCCCTTCCCGTTCCGACCTCGCCTCTCGCCGAAACGGCTAAAAACGGCTTCCGATTCGAGATTTGAAAACGGAGAGGAAAAATCGCTCTGAAACAAAATAGACAAAAAGCAAACGACTTCCCATGACCCTCATCAAATGAGTTCATGTTCTGCAAACAGGGTCTGGTTGAATCCAGGACCGTCCAATAAATCCAAGCCTGTCAAATATGGACTCCAAACGACAGCAGATGAACGGAAATCTGCGCGCCTAGTTAGAGGTCGCTTCTCGTCATCCCTGGTTTCGGCCATATTAGTCCCGTTTACTCGTAAAACCGTTCCCGTGATGACAGTTAGCCTCTGAACCTTTGATCGACACCGCTCTCGGCCAACGGCGGGCTTTTTTTCACGGTCCACAACCCGCATTAGCCAATCAAGGCTTGTTTGATAAACGGGAGAACGCCCCCTCTAGCTCCAAATATCTTAAATTGCCAGGTACCAGAACAGGAAGCAGAACCCACTCACTCGCGTCACGTTACTCACAGGGGGATAAGAGAAAGGAGCGCACACTCGATCCAGGGATCGTTGGACGCGGGGAATAGAATGCTCGGAAGTGGTCAAAATCAAAAAGAACGAGGCGAGAGCAAAACGAGGGCAAAAACATTCTCAGGGCGTGATGTGTAAAAACAGAGATCGCAGACGGACCGTCCAAAGGGGACTGACGGAACAGAGTTTAAATACCGACAGGGAACCAATCTGTCAACGCGCTTCAGCTGGTGTCCATGGGCGGGGCCAGTTGGGCGCCCTGGCAACCGTGACAGAAGCTGGCGCCACACAGCGAGGACCAATTGGGCGCCGTGACAATTCAAATGATCGACACATTGGTGAGCCAATGACATTTCCAACATGATCTGAAATGATCTGCATTTCTATAGCGCTTTTCAAGTCAATGACTTCCCAAAACGCTTTACAGTGTGCTTCACATTTCCCAATAGCGGCCTTGTATTGCAGCCACGTAAGACGCTAACATTTCCAACATAAAGGTATACCGTTTTTGTGTAGTCAAATCAGAGCCAAAAATAAATTCTAGAAAGAGAAGTCAAACATTTACAACTCTTTCACAACGTTTTACAATTGACCAAGGTCAAATACACATTTGTAAAGGTTTCGGTGTTGTAAACTGCTCGTCTCCAAAGGGTCACTTATAGAAACGTCGTGATGGATGGATGGATAGATAGATAGATAGATAGATAGATAGATAGATAGATAGATAGATAGATAGATAGATAGAAGGATGTCTAGATAGATGTCCAGATAGATGGATAGATGTCTAGATAGATATCTAGATTGATATATAGGTGTCTAGATAGATAGATGTCTAGATAGATAGATGCATAGATAGATGGATAGATACTTTATTCATCTCTGTTGGGAAATTCACACTTCCAGCAGTATCCTTGAAAAATAAAATAATAAAATGAAGATCTAGAATACAAAAATAGCCATTATAACGTTCTGCTATAGAGTATTTCAATAGTGCTACGGAAAATACACACTTTCATCAAAATAGGGGAATATGCAAAGGTGGGGGCGGGGTTTCATGTGGGCTTTTACTCCCTCAGGTGGAGTTCAAGAGCCTCACGGCATGAGGAAGAAATTATCTCCTAAGTCTGAAAAATGTATCAATTCCAAAGTGTCATTTTTCAGATTGCGATGCAATTCGACAATGGATCAGGTAAGACGTCATGCTATCGTCTCACCATCTCCAGGTAGGAGGCACATGTTACGCTCATACACTCATTTGGCTGTGTTCCAACCCAGATGACTTCATGCGAATGGCGCTTGCAGTTTGGGATCAATAGAGAACAAAAGCCTCGGGATTCTCCGAGAAGAGCATTCCATTGACTTTGGGTGCGTGGTGGATTGGGTTTTAAGCGCGGGACGCTGCGGGACCGGCGTAGAGCGCCTCGCGGTCTGCATTTTTCTGATTGGGGACTCACTTAAGCCCGCTTTTCCCGCATTCATTTTTCATGCCATTATTTTTCCAGCGAGGCAAAATATTCTCTTTTTCATCCGTCCTCTCTTTTTTTCAATCTGACAAGCGGCCATTTTTCTTCTTTGATTTTTACTACTTTATCACGCACTCGCTCGCTGGCGGCTGACAGCCCTGCATTAATCCTGCGGCGCGCCGCTGCGTCGCGCGCTATTTAACTAGCCGCGCGCTAGCAGGTATCATCTTGTTTGGACGAAAGCCTGCGGGTCCGTCCCGCGCAAACTGCTCTTCGCCTTCACCGTGTCCCCGGTAAGATCGAGGACCTGATCCTGGATTATTTGACCAACTTCGGGCTCAGGTTCAATTCCGGGTCAGTACCATCAGGCTGGAATTACCTTGGAAATGTTATCAGTACGGGTTGTATTTTCTTTCTTGTCTTTTCAGCATTGGCAATTTCCCAAAGACCCAAGTGAGCCAGGCCTGGGTTAGAGTTAGGTGATGTCAGGTTTTAACATTTCCAAAACTGAAATCCGACTCCATGAGACACTTCACGTGTCTTGGTCGAACCCTTACAGTCAGAGCATGTCCAGAAGCCGGAGAAGTTATTGAGCCGAGTATAGTCCACATATTCGTTGATTTAGACGAATCAAAGAGTTGAACAAATCAGTTCTCTGCCTGTGCAAATCACAACTGTGTGCAGGAGACCAAGGGGGCTTCTGCGTTGCCCCTTTTACGCCACATGGGATGAACTGTCCCCGCCCCATGATCAAGCCTCTGTCTGATTAGTCCGCGCCGTGTTGATGACATTTTTCCAATCATCCTATGAAGCATTGGGAGAAGGGTGATCACCAGACACACTGAAAACAAAGAAAACATTGCGAGGCAAAGTGCGGTTCATGACAAACCTTCTCTCATAGTTTGCCCTCAAACACCGAAGTCAGATTTTAGAACAAATATATTTGACTGTATGTAAGATGAAACAGTGTATCCAATAGTTTATAACTTCAGTGAATTTCGTGCAGGCAGACCTCATCTCATCAGCTGCACCGCTCATCCTCAGTTGGGTCGCAGGGGTGCTGGAGGCCGTCCCAGCAATCATCGGGCATTGGGCAGGGGACACACCGAACTGGTTGCCAGCCAGTCGCAGGGCACACAGGGACAGACAACTCACTCGCTCAGTCACACCTAGGGACAATTTGGACCGGCCGATTCACCTGGAATGCATGTTTTTGGAACGTGGGAGGAAACCGGAGTGCCCGGAGGAAACCCACGCAAGTACAGGGAGAACATACAAACTCCGCACAGTAAGGCCGGGAGCTGGATTTGAACCCACGCAGGAGGTTCCCACGACCTCAGAACTGTGCCGCACACGCGCTAACCACTGCCCTGCCGTGCTGCAGGCAGACCATATGCACTTTATGATTCATGTGTCCGCACTGTCTATTGACGTGTGGTACTGTCTACCTGTGTGTCTTAGTGTAGTGTGTCCTTGCAACGTCATTTCAATTCTCCATTTGTGCTGCAGAATCGACAATAAAGTCGACTTTGACTTTGACTCACGCCGCATTCGCTTCCTCGTGCTGAAGGATTTTATACATTTGACTATAAAGGATTTTATACGATTGAATACAACTTACATTTATTGAGTGCAATGAAGATTTTCAGCGAATGTGCGGACAGTTACGACGTTGTCCCGAGCTCGGCGAACCTTCGTGTGCGGTGGAAAAGAAAGACATCTCCTGAGGCTCCTCGTTAGCGACCTGGCCGACGGTCGCTAGCGTTGGCGCCCGAAAGCTTAGAGCGCAGTCGGGACAATCGGTACAAGCGAACGCCATCGGTCCATTGAGCGAGGCAGTCCCTTCCGTGGAGGCAGGCTACTTTGCTAACTAGTTAGCCTGCTAGCTAAAATTGCTAACCTCGACACTTCTTTTGGGCGTCCGAATAACATCCGCCTTTGGCAGTATTGCGTAAATCTGATGACTGCCAACGTTTATTTTATCCGGGAATAATATATCCAACCTCTTAACGATGCGCTGACTGACTTACTGTTGTGCAACGAGGACGCGATCGTTATTGTTTTGGTCATCCGAGTTCTTTCATACACGGTGGAGAGATGTTTCCAGAATAAGAGTGGAAAATCATCTGAAAAAGGTTTGAAGGAACCGTGGCTCATGTTACCCATCTGCAGACCAAATACAGCAGGTTGGCGCTGGAGTACTCTAAGCTTCGTGCCCAGAACCAGGTGCTGAAAAAGGCCGTTGTTGAGGACATGTCCAAAAACGACAAGAGGACCCCTGCGCTCTACCTCCGATGGGTTGTTGCAGGCCGACCAGGAAAAGGATTGAAGTTCGCCAAACCATTGAATCGGCTGGCAAAAGAAAGCTACGAGGTGGCTACAGCTGACAGATCCGTGGAACGCCACCAGAATGCGAGCTGAGGCCTGTGTCTGGCGCGGTTGCCATGGCGCCCAGTCGGTCCCAGCCAAGTGGCGCCGGATTCTGGCGCGGTTGCCTCGGGGCCCAGTTGGCCCCGCCCATGAACACCGGCTGAGACGCATTTGACGGAGTGCTTCTTTGGGTACTTAAACGCGTTCCTTTGAACTGTGCTTGGCTGGAGCGTCTGTTATACTTGTTAAACTTCTGTGAAACGTCTGTGAGACTTCTGTTAAATCCCGAGTTCTGTGAATCCGCCCGTATTTGATCCTGTTTTGTTCTTTGGTCTGATCCGTTTGTTTTTGGAGATTCTTTTCTGCGACCATCGATTTCCGGACGGATTGTGCGCCCTCCTCCTCCTCCCCCAATAAATTGTGAGTACGTTTACGCGAATGGGTCCTTTCCCGTTTCCCGTTTTCCGCTCCGTGACAGCTCCATCAACCTGGGCCAGAAACATTCGATGCACCCGGGACACGTGGCCGATGCCGGGTTTCTTTCCAGTGTTTGATTTTGGTGTTATTGTTGATGGAATTCTACGAAAAGGATTCTAATTTTAGAAAAAGAAAACAGGAAGCATTGCATCCCGGCACAGTTTGTTTCGGCTTTTGTGGCTTGGTTCTTAAGCATGATGGAGCTTAATCACGAGGTTAACCTGGGTTTTTGTGATACGTCGAGCCCGTTAAAGAAGTGCTTGTAAAGAAAGCTGCTTTCAAACATCTTATTGTGGGGGGACCGTTTTAGTCAATAAGTGTCACGAAACGAAACGGGACTGTTGTGAAACGGGTCAGGAAGCAAGAAGTCGGAACCCATTTGCGTAGACGATCTGTCACTTTAATCGAGAAAGAAAAGTTGTCCGACACACAAACGGACCGAAAACAAAACAAAGCAGGCTCAAATGCAGGCAAAACTACAGACTAGGCATTTAACGGGATTCAACAGAACAAGCAGGAATCTCTCAGAATGTTACACCGACGTGCATCAGAGTCCGACAAGCACAACAAGAATAAACAGGTATCAAACAGGCATGAACAGGTTTTCGACAAAAGTAAACAATGATCTGGTCAGGGGCAGTTTCAAAAGGTGCGTTTAAGTACCCATAGGAGTACCGTATTTTCTGCACTATAAGGCGCACCTAAAAGCCTTTATTTTTTTCAAAAGCTGACCATGCGCCTTATAATACAGTGCGCCTTATTTATGGATCAATTTTAAAATTGCAAAGTTTTCCAACTAACTTGCAGCCGCCGACTCGATTTTCCCCCCAACGCCAAGTAGTCTGCGGTGTATGCTGGGATTAATTTACTGGCGTTTCATAGGCTAACCAATGTGTCAATCATCATTTGAATCCATCACTATTGGCTAAAGTTATTCGGAGGTCAAGGGGCGGATCCTTTTTATCATTTACAGGCTGGCATTGGCTTAAACGGCAAAACAAAGCCCGCAATTGGCCGCAAAAGATGAATATGTATAGCACGTGGCTGACGGCATAGAGAAAGCATTTTTTTCTATTCTGTATTTGTAAATATTTTATTCTCCTGGATTTACTACCCTCACAGATATAAGAGGACATTGGCTGCACATTATTATGATCACCACGACTTCGGTGAGCTACTCCGGGTTTTATATTGTTCCTGTATCTTGTTTCAGACTGAACTCGAGGTTTCTGTGATAAGCGGTGCAGATAATGGATAGAATGGAGTGTCTATTTTGAAATTCAACTCAATTCCAAGTGTTTGTCATATATACAGTAAAGTTGCGAGCGAAAAAGAAAATAGAAACTAAGGAATGGTTGGCATTTCTTGAATCCCGAGACTTTAACCTTCCGATTGATATTCGGAACATGCATTTGAGTGACATCGTACGGACACCGCATCCGCACTTGTCTACGACACGTATTTTTTTCTTTGCAAGCTTTGGGAATGTTAAGGGGGTAAGAAGTTGGACTGAACCATCTGACTGTTTTGTCCACGTTCCCATTGTAGCGCCTTATAATCCGGTGCGCCTTATGAATGGAAAATATAGGACCGAAAACTATTTTTTGGGGGTGCGCCCTATAACCCGGTGCGCCTTATAGTGCGGAAAATACGGTAATCAGGAAAATGCAGGTCAGCCGGTGTCAAGGGGCGGGGCCAGCTGGGCGCCATGACAACTGTGCAGGACATGACAGTAAAAAAAAGGCTTTTTTTTCCTTCACGAAATGACATCCTGCATTTCTTACACACCATCCCTTTAAAAAAACATTTCACCCCATGTTAAAATCCCCTTTGAAATGGCACTCATCTCCTTATTTCTATTGAAAAATGGAAGACGTTTTGGACAAAAAGGAATGTTTTGGAACACTCTTCCGCTCTCGTTTGCTTTTTTGGAAAAAAAGGAGGTTTTGAGTGAGAGCGCGAAGGTGTGAGACGGGCCAGCTGGCGGACGCGCTTTGGCTTCTCCGTGGCGGCTGTCGCTCACCCTCGCACTCTCTCTTTTTAGGAGAGTGTCTTGTCTTTTGGTTGTCACATCCAACGTCAACATGGGCTCGCGTCTTTTCGCAGCTCCGTATGTTATAGACATCCGCATATGCGGGCTCCTTTTCATGCGCGTCTTTTTGAGAGAGAGTGAGAAAGAGAGAGAGAGAGCGATATTGACAGAAATAGAAAGAGAGAGAGAGAGAGAGAGAGAGAGAGAAATAGAAAGAACAAAGAAAGAAAGAAAGAAAGAAAGAGAGCGAGAGGAAAAGATTGACAGAACGAGAGAAAATTGAGAGAGAAAAGGATAGAGGAATAAATGATTGAATGAAAGTAGTGGAGAGGGACAGGAGAACAAGTAGGATGACGAAAGAGAGAGAGAGAGAGAGAGAAATTGACAGAAATAGAACGAGAGAAAGAAAGAAAGAAAGAAAGAAAGAGAGAGAGAGAGAACGATTGACAAAAATAGAAAGAAAAAAGAAAGAAAGAAAGAAAGCGAGAGGAAAAGATTAAAAGAACAAGAGAAAATTGAGAGAGAAAAGGATGGAGGGAATAAATGATTGAGTGAAAGTAGTGGGGGGACAGGAGAAGAAGTTAGATGACGAGAGAGAGAGAGAGAAAGAGAGATTGACAGAAATATAAAGAGAGAAAGAAAGAAAGAAAACGAGAGGAAAAGATTGACAGAACAAGAGAAAATTGAGAGAAAAAAGGATAGAGAGAATAAATGATTGAATGAAAATAGTGGAGAGGGACAGGAGAAGAAGTTAGATGACGAGAGAGAGAGAAAGAGACAGAGAAAAAAAGAGAGAGAGAAAGAAAGAAAGAAAGAAAAATATTGACAGAACAGGAGAAAACCGAGAAAGATAAGGATAGATGGAACAAAAGATAAAGGGAAAGAAAGAATGAGTGAAGGTAGTGGAGAGGGACAGGAGATGACGTTAGATGAAAAGAGAGAGAAAGAAAGAGAGAGAGAGAGAGAGAGAGAGACGCAACTCTAACTGAACTCAACCTACTGACTTGAGAGAATAAAAAGGAATCAAATGATTCTTTGAGAATGCTGCCCTTTCGTATGTACGCCTTAGGACATTTTGGGCTTTCAGGTCAAAGCAAATATGTCCTCACAGCTCCATTTGCAAACGCGCCTTCTTTTTCAACTTCATTGAGGATCTTTGCCAGTCTCAAAGACAGCTGAGGTCACCCCCCCCCTCTCTCTCTCTCCTCCTGTTCGCCCCCCCCCCCCCCCCCCCCCCCCACAGTTTTGCAATCTGGCTCAACACGAGCGAGTCGGAAGGCTTCCGCCGGCAAGACAGAGGTCGGCCAGATGTGCCCGGCAAGCACTTCCTGTCTGCGCCAGATGTGGCCCCCAGACATACTTCCTGTCCGCGCTGTGCACGAGAGCACCTGAGCACTTTTGCCACCTCCACTCCGCTCCCCCCCCATAAAATGTTCCCACCAAAAGCCCCCGCGTTGTCGGGAAAGGGGCAAAAGCCATGAGAGAGATCGCCAGGGTTTGGCATATAACACCGGGGATGCAACAACTCATCGGCAACATCCATTTAAATCGATGATTTTAGATGGCGTGATTTCGAAGGTACGAAGTACGTTCATTCGATGCCGATAAGAAAGTTGTCGTGCCGCTTTGGCCCGGCAGATGGCGCCAAGACCGTTTAAAAAAAAAAAAAAGTCATCTTACCGTATTTTCCGCACTATAAGGCGCACCTAAAATCCTTTCTTTTTTTTCAAAAGCTGACCATGCGCCTTATATTACAGTGCGCCTTATTTATGGAACAAAATTAATTTGCAAAGTCTTGCGAATTAATTTTGTTCCATAAAAAACGCCAAGTAGTCCGCGGTGTATGCTGGGATTTATTTACCGGCGTTTCATTGGCTAACCAATGTGTTAATCATCATTTGAATCGATCGCTATTGGCTAAAGTTATTCGGAGGTCAAGGGGGCGGATCCTTTTTATCATTTACAGGCTGGCATTGGCTTGAACGGCAAAACAAAGCCTGCAATTAGCCGATTAAGATGAATGCGTATAGCACGTGGCTGACGGCATACAGAAAGCATTTTTTTACTATTTTGTATTTGTAAATATTTTATTCTCCTGGATTTACTAAACTCACGGATATAAGAGGACCACGGCTGCACATTATTATGAACACAACGACTTCGGTGAGCTACTCTGGCTATATATATTATCCCTGTATCTTGTTTCAGACTGAACTCGATGTTTCTGTGATAAGCGGTGCAGATCATGGATGGAATGGAGTGTCTATTTTTAAATTCAACTCAATTCCAAGTGTTTATTGTCATATGCACAGTAAAGTTGCGAGCGAAAAAGAAAATAGAAACTAAGGAATGGTTGGCATTTCTTGAATCCCAAGACTTGAACCTTCCGAATGATGGAACGATGCATTTGAGTGACATCGTACGGACACCGCATCCGCACGTGTTCTCGACACGTATTTGCTTCTTTGCGAGCTTTGGGAATGTTAAGGGGGTAAGAAGTTGGACTGAACTATCTGACTGTTTTGTCGACGTTCCCATTGTAGCGCCTTATAATCCGGTGTGCCTTATCTATGGAAGATATGGCGGCGCGACTATACGCAGCGGCTTCACGTGGCTCTCCAGTAAATCTTTTTACTTTAAGTGTTCTTTTATCTCTCATCCTTTCTTTGATAAATACCTGTTCGGCAACTATCACCTTAAGTCGCCAGGAACTTATTAACCTGGGTCTAAGATTAGATTTCGACTCATTTCACGATTACAACACCAACAACAACATCCCAAAGGACATACGAAGACCACCGGGATCTCCCTGGGTTACCTGCCCGCCCAACAAGCGACGGAGACGGCGGAGGGAACGTAAACAAAAACGAGGTTCTCGGGGAGGCCTAGCGAAGAAGCTAAAAAGACTACCACACCGACAAGCGCTTCCGAGTATCTTCCTGACCAACGCCAGATCCATCGTACACAAAATCAGTGAGCTTGAGCTGCGGATAGCTACTAACAACTTCGTACGGAATAGCAACATTTTTGTGATCACGGAGTCATGGCTTGACCCGCGGATCCCCGACGCTGCAGTTCAGCTAGCAGGACGCACGCTACACCGATACGACCGCAACGAAGACTCCGGCAAAAAAAGAGGTGGGGGACTATGCATTTACGTACATAATGCGTGGTGCAATAACAGCAGAATTATTGATGCACACTGCTCGCCCGATCTAGAGTTTCTCGCGGTATCGTGTAGACCATTCTATATACCGCGAGAGCTAACTGTGCTCATTGTGATAGCTGTTTACATTCCTCCGGATGCTAACGCTAGCACAGCGCTAAACCTTCTACTCGCTGCCATAAACATTCAACAGCTTGCACACCCCGACGGAGCTTTCATTATCGCTGGCGACTTTAATAATGCATGTTTAAGGACTGTTCTTCCAAAATTCTATCAACATGTGAACTGTGCAACAAGGGGTGAAAAAACTTTGGACCGCGTTTACAGCAACATCAAAAACGCATACAAAGCTTCCCCCCTCCCCCACCTAGTAAATTCGGATCACATATGCCTATCCCTTACCCCCTCATACACCCCCATCCGAAGGAAAACAAAACCTGTAACGAGGACAATACAAACGTGGCCTGAGGGAGCCCTCTCCAAGCTGCAGGACTGTTTTGATCAAACTTGCTGGGAGGTATTTGAACACCATGACCTCCAGAAATTCACTGACACTGTTTTATCCTACATCCGTTACTGCACGGATGAAGTCACAGTATATAAAAAAGTCAAAAACTACCCAAATCAAAAACCCTGGATGACCAGCGAGGTGCGCACCCTCCTCAAACACCGCAACACCGCCTTCAGGTCTGGAGACAAGGCTCTTTACGGGGTGGCCAGGGCTGACCTGAAGAGAGGCATCAAGGAAGCAAAATCAGCCTACACAAGGAGGATCGAGCACCTCTTCGCTGGAAATGACCCGAGGAGGATGTGGCAGGGCCTCCAACACATCACCAACTTCAGAGGCCACAACCTGGCAACTGTTGAGGCTGAGGCTTCACTAGCTGAGGACCTTAATCAGTTCTTCGCTCGCTTTGAAGCTGGTAGGCCACATACAGCAACATCACACCCATCAACAACCAGCAGCAACTCCCTCACATTTCAGGAGCACGAAGTCAGGCGTGCGCTGAATACCATAAACCCCAGGAAGGCAACTGGCCCGGATGGAGTACCAGGGAGGGTACTCAGGGACTGTTCCAATCCGCTGGCTGGGGTCTTCACCACCATCTTCAACCGGTCCCTGTCACAGGCGACCGTCCCACCTTGCCTCAAAACCTCCACCATCATTCCCGTCCCCAAAAAGTCAGCAGTGGAAAGCCTCAACGACTACAGGCCTGTAGCTCTCACGCCTGTGGTCATGAAGTGCTTCGAGAGGTTAGTGTCCCGGCACATCAAAAACTCCCTGCCACTCACACTGGACCCCCACCAGTTTGCCTACAGGGCAAACCGCTCCACTGACGACGCCATAAACACAGCACTTCACACCGTGCTGAAACACCTGGACCACCGGGGGAGCTACGTCAGAATGCTCTTCCTGGACTTCAGCTCAGCCTTCAACACCATTATCCCGGAGATCCTGGTGGAGAAACTTGCACACCTAGGACTCTCTCCCTCCATCTGCCACTGGATAATGGACTTCCTCTCCAACCGCCCACAGTCGGTGAAACTCGGTACCCACGTCTCTCCCACCCTAACACTGAACACTGGCTCCCCCCAAGGTTGTGCACTGAGCCCCCTGCTTTTCACCCTCTACAGCTCCGACTGCTCACCGACCCACCCCACAAACACTATTATTAAGTTTGCTGACGACACCACCTTGATCGGCCTCATCTCTGAAGGGGACGAGGCGGCATACAGGGATGAGGTTGAGTCACTTTCAACGTGGTGCTCGGAAAACCACCTCATATTGAACACAACAAAAACAAAAGAACTGATTCTGGATTTCAGAAGGAATAGCAGGAATCCAGCACCACTCATCATAAAAGGAGACTGCGTAGAGAGAGTCCACTCGTTCAAATTTCTGGGCGTGCACATCGCCGACGACCTCTCCTGGTCTGCAAACACCAGAGCGGTGGTAGGGAAGGCCCAGCAGCGACTGCACTTCCTGAGATTGCTCAGGAAAAATAACCTAAAACAGCAGCTGCAGGTGTCTTTCTACAAAGCCACAGTGGAGAGCATCCTAACATACTGCATCACGGTGTGGTATGCGGGGTGCACAGCAGCAGACAGGAAAAAGCTCCAGAGGATCATAAAAACAGCCCAGAGAATCGTCGGCTGCTCTCTGCCCAGTCTGGAGGACATTGCCTGCTCTCGCTACCTCAGCAGAGCAGAAAACATCGTCAAGGACTTTTCTCACCCCGGCCACCATCTCTTCGACCTGCTGCCTTCCGGCAAGCGCTACAGGTCACACAAAGCAAAAACGAACAGACTCAGAGACAGTTTCTTCCCCACAGCCATTACCACCCTAAACAGACACCGCACAAAAAAACTGAAAACTGTTGCAAAAAAATACCTCACACGTATGTAAAATGGTACTCACGTACATGCTGTCTGCACTATGTTTGTTCACTGCTCAACAGACACCGCACACAAACTGAAAACTCGTGCCAACACTACCTCATACGAATATAATGTTACTCAAGTCTTGTTCTTGCACATGTCGACTGCACTACGTTTAATGCTCAAATTGCACAATGTCTGACCATTCCTTTTTTTGCACTATGATGTCTATGCTTGCACCAATGTATATGCGGACTATTTTTGCACCATGATGACTTTGCACCAAATGCAATATTGCACAACCGTTACGATACAACGTTATCACGACAACCCTGTATGTAACATCCCACATGCTGACATTGTGGTGTAAATACCATGTAAATTATAACTATAGCCTTATTCCCCTTGTTTTATAACATTATCTTCTCTGTTCCTTTATCTTCTTGCTCATACCCTCACTATGTGTAAAACTGGAGTGTCATGCCCAATTTCGTTGTCACAATATGTTAGCCCATTTGTAACAATGACAATAAAGGTATATTCTATTCTATTCTATTCTATTCTATTCTATATAGGACCAAAAACTATTTTTTGGGGGTGCGCCCTATAACCCGGTGCGCCTTATAGTGCGGAAAATACGGTACTTGTTTTTTTATTGAACATTGAATCACTGCAAGCAAAATTGCAAGTGTTTGACTCTTTCTTCATGAAACAAAGCGAACACTTTTCAAGGAAAGTGCTGCAGAAGAACAGAGAAAACAATCCGAAAATAAGGAAATCAAATCAAGAAAAATAATCCTATTGACAAGGGGCATATTATATACCATTTCCAGTTTGGATATGTTGATCTTATTCCAAGATTTGACCCAAAAGAACGCATTTTGAAAAGTGGCTTTACCATTTTTTCATTTACTTTTTGTAAATACATTTTTTTGTCACCAACCAGGAACGGAGACCGGACCCGATTGCGTTTGTTTGACTCAGCTTTATTTAGAGCAGAACGGCGCTCGCATCCACCACGCGATGATCGTCGGTCACGGCTGTCGGGCGAGGGTAGTTGTTGACGGCGGAAAAACGGTTCGATGGCCGGGACGGAGGAGCAAAACAGAAACAGGTCCAGAAAAGAAGTCAGCAACAGGTATCAGGCAGGAAACAGGGCAAAAACAAGTCGATGGCCAGGACGGAGGAGCAAAACAGAAACAGGTCCAGAAAAGAAGTCAGCAACAGGTATCAGGCAGGAAACAGGGCAGGATAATGTCGGAGAGTACAAAAGCTTGCCTAGCAGAAAGCACAGGTTTGCAGGTGATCTGACGGGTTCTTTAAGAAAGGGAGGAGTTTTAAAAGAGTCCAAGAACCAATCAGGCCCTGTGGTGTTGGCACCCATGGGGCAGCCACAGGCAATGTTCCCTCTAAGCTGCGCGTGTGCGCAATCGCGCACTACCCAGAGCTTTTCCGCACACGAGAAAATCGAGCCGGCTCACAAAAATCAGGGCTCGAAATTGCTCATTAAGAAGCCAATTAAGTCAAAGTTACAGTGCATGAAGGTCAAAATACACGGGTTCCCCTGACGTTGTGTTCTAAATGCGGTATTTTGAAGTCAAGGTCGAAGTAGAACGAAGTTGAGTCAAGTCAGTAGAGTTTTTCGAGAACCGGCTTCTTCGGCTCGGCTCACTAAAAAGAACCGCTCTTTCGGGTCCCAAACGGCTCTTCGGGTTGGTTTTTCTTCTTTCATCCCTACACGACCAAATATTATGTAAAATTGTGATCAAAATGACTTAAAGGAAGGGGGGAAAAAAGAACAAAAAAGAAAAAAATACCAAAATGAAAAAGAAGTGAAAAGCTGAGAAAAAAACAAAAGGAAGAGAAAAAGAAGGAAAAAAATCAGAAAAAGGAAAAGAAAGAAAAAAGAACACAATGAGATTTTTTTAAAAAGGAATTTAAAAACAAGGAGAAAAAAAACAGGGAAAAAGAGGAAAAAGTTGGTGTTGAATTCAAATGATTTCCAATGATATCAAGTGAATCTTGTTGCCAACATTGTACTTCCACTCAAAAAATGTAACTAAATCCAGTTCTGTATCGTGCAACCGACTCAATAAGCCCCCAAAAATGTGAGTATGATGCCACAAAAGATACCAGGAAAAAAAGAAATGGAAATCTTGTGAAAGAATTGTTGTGGAAACAAATGACGTTTGTTGGCCATGCAATAATACATGAGTCCATTCATTAGAAAGTGAAAAATCATTTTGCATTGCCGGAAACTCAGCAAAATGTCAAGTTTTGGCCATGTTTGCTAATGACTTAGTTGCCACACTTGGGATTGCCGTTGCTCCCTGTTGTTTCAAGCGTTGCTCACCCGGAAGGAAAATGACGGGGAAGATTGCTCCCAGGTGCCCCGAATCAGTAATCATGACATCTTTCTCCTTTGTTTAATACGATCAATCCAAGTAGAATATGATCTTGTGATAAGGAGCTAAGAAAAAAAACACATTGGATATGAGAGCATATATTTGATGCATTTTGGTTCATCGACAAACGCTCGGATTTTATGTTCTCGGTTGTTTTGTGCATTCTTTTTATATCCGTCCAAAACTTCCACGTTTGAATAAAGAGAAGGACATTAAAAACGACTTTAATGAATTTAATTTATGGATGCATCAAAAAAAATAAAAATAAACGATGGATCGATCGATTAACATTTTAACGTTCCGAAAAGATAGCCCAAAACTATAAAGCCGTGATAGCTCACCAAAGAGTCCCCTGGGAAGTCAGCTGCCGAGTTGATATCCTGCAAACATCCGGGACCGTCCAGTAAATCCAACCGTGTCAAATATTGACTCCAAAACACGGCAGAATGCCCACAGATGGGAAAAAAAATCCGCCTTAAAGCATTTCTGCTTCATTCCCTGTTCCTTGTCACCATCCCTTGATGTCGCCGCATGAAAATAAACAAACTCCACCTTTCGATCAATAGTCGACTATTTTCACAGTCCGCAGCCGGCTTTGGCCTATGAAGGCCCGTATTGATAAAAGAGATATGGCTTCCTTTACCTCCGAATATCTTTAGCCATGAGGATTGACGCCTTGGTCAGCCAATGCAATTCTCAACGCAACGTTGCGCAAATATTCACTGTGCGTTCCAATGAGCCCTCATAATCAAAGGGGACGACGCCCAATGCCATTCATTTATCCTGCACAAGTGTGCGCAATCAGTGATTGACTTCTGGAAAGAGAAGCCTCACCTTTACAACTCTTTCACAATGTCTAAAAATTGACCAAAGTAAAATACACAATTGCAGAAATGTTATAGCTGTGAACTGTTTGTCTCCAAATGGTCACTTTTAGACACTGCTAAAGCAGTGTTTGTTTTTTTTTGATTGTGATCCAATATGACCTGGGACCAGGTCAGGCTTCAAGCTAACAGACAGTCACACCCACTGGAACCGGAGGGCCCTCCCCTCATCCGTCCCCACTGAACACAATGCACGATAGGTTGATATCAACGACAAAATCAATTCATTTCAAAATCCGCGAAAGAGGGAACCGAAGCAGCAAAAGGTCCCTACCTTATAAGGAGAACACCCCCCTGGAATAGTCTCTTGTCAGATTGCCATAGTAAACAATGAGTGCTCTCGTGCACTCTATCTCTCTTTCTTTATGTGTCTCTCACACTCTTTTTTGACGTTTCTTTTAATTCTTACACTTTCTCTCTCTCTCTCTCTCTGACTCTCTCTCTCTTTCTCTTATCCTCCCTTTCTCCCTCTCTTTCACCGTCTGTTTGTCTTTATTCCTCTTCTCTCATTTTTTGTCTCTTTGTCTCTTCTGTTTTTCTCTTTCCTCCTCCCAATATCTCTCTTCCTGTTCCTTTGTTCTCACTCTCTTTTTAATCTTTCTCTCTCTTACCTTCTCTCTCTTTCTCTTTAATCTAGGAGTGAGATTTCTTTTCCTGGCAGGTTGCTTCTCTATTGTTTCTTTTAAGTAAAGACAATTAACAATCTAAACACAAGAGGGCATCGCGAGCCGTTGACGTCCTTACCATGCGTGTGTGCGTGTATTTGGGGGAGGGTGGTTGGGGTTGGCACGCCTGCAGGCTGTCTTTGAAATGGCGTGCGCGGGGGACGCACCTGAATTTGAAACTCCGAGCGGCCCGCCGCCAAATCCACTTTCGGGGAGGGGCCGGGGTCTTTGGCGGGGGGTACGTTACCGTGGCAACAGCGTACGACGGGGCGCCGGCGCAGGTGCTCCTCGGGCCCGGATAAATCCGAACGGATCCGAGCGTCAGCTGTCGCTGTTGATTCGGGCCGGGGGCCAAAACGCCGGTCCCCGGATCCGTCAGGGTCCGTCCGTGTCCTTCCATCTGTCCTCTCCGATCTGGCTCAGCGTTGACTTTGGAGGACCCCCCCCCCCCCCCCTTCTCCTCCGACACCTCCGAGTGGCTTTTGAGGATCTCCTCCTCTTTTTGCCCACTTTGGATGCATTCCTCTCTCCCGACGCTCTCCAAAATGTCCGACCTTGTCTTTAGCTTGGAGGTCTTCTTCCCCTCCTCCTCCTTCAACACTTTTGAGGTTTTTTGGAGTGGCGAGTCATCGAACAAGTGAAATTGGCTAGCGCCTGTCGAGCGCTTGTGTCAACTAGGCGGTGCTTGACGACTGCGGCGAGGGAAAGGAGCTCTTCTGGTCTCCCGATAAGCCCGTTGGAAAGGGTGGGTAGACGACAACCCCTGGGCCGCCTACGGCCCGTCAGGCTTTTGAACCCCTCGACGGTCGTCGTACTTAACTGAAAGCAATGTTCCCTGTCATTTTCCTTACGGGTCTGAGCGTTCACACAAAGTGGGTGAGCGACGCTTGAAACAACAGTGAGCAACGGGAATCCCAAGTGTGGCAGCTGAGTCATTATCAAACATGTCCAAAACTTGACATCAACTTACATTTTGCGGCAATGCAAAAAGATTTTTCTCTTTTGAATGAATTGACTCATGTACTATTGCAAAGGTTGTTCGGTCTACAAATGTCATTGGTTTTAACAACGATTCTTTCACAAGATTTCCATTTCTTTTTTTTCCCTGATATATTTTGTCGCATAATATTAACATTTTTGGGAGCTTATTGAGTCGGTAAGATACAGAACGGTACTTAATCACATTTTTGAGTGGAAGTACAATGTTGGCCACAAGATTGACTTGGTATCATTGGAAATGATTTGAATGCAACACCAATTTTTTCTTCTTTTTTCCTGTGTTTTTTTTTCCAATTTTTTTTATAAGTTCCTTTAAAAAAGTCTCATTGTGTTTACTTTTTCCGAGCTGTTACTTTTTTCTTTTTGTTCTCAATTTACTTTTTTCCTACGTTTCTTTCTTTTCTTTTTTCAGAATTTTTCCTTCTTTTTTTTCTCTTCCTTTTGTTTCTTTTTTTCCCTCAGCTTTTCACTACTTTTTCATTTTGGTATTTTTTTTCTTTTTTTGTTCTATTCCCCCCTTCTTTTAAGTGATTTTGTGCATCATTTTACATTATCTGGTCATGTTGGGATGAAAGAAGCAAAAACAACCCGAAGAGCCGTTTAGGACCCGAATGAGCCGGTTCCTTTTCGTGAGCCGAGCCGAAGAAGCCGGTTCTCGACAAACTCTACCGACTTTACTCAACTTCGTTCTACTGCGACATTGACTTCAAAATACCACATTTTGAACCTAGCATCAGGGGAACCCGTGTATTTTGACCCTCATGCATTGTAACTTTGACTTAAGTCGCTTCTTAATTAGTAATTTTTGTGCTCTGAATATGTGCGAGCAGTGCGCAAATGCGCACGCGCGCAGCTTAGAGGGAACACTGACCGAAACAGTTGGGATTCGAGATATGCTGAGCATTACAAAATGTACTCATCACAGAAACATCCCCATCAGTCTCAAACAAGATACCTGGAAAGTATAAAGCCAGGATAATCACCCAAAAGTCTTGCGATATTCTAGGCAGACTCATATTCCATCCAGGACTGTCCAGGGAATCCAACCGGGTCAAATATTGACTCCAAAACACACCCTCGTAAAAATCCGCCTAAAAGCATTCCTGCATCGTTTGTTGTAATCCGCTCGTTTGGCTTCGTTATTCCCCTGTATATATAAACAGACTCATTTGATGATTCCCGATATGGCCGTTAGCCTCTGACCTTTCGATTGACGCCACCCTCCACCGATTGCGAGTTATTTTCAGGGTCCTGACCCTGCGACAACCTGTGAGGGCCCGTATTAAAAGAAAACAACACTATGACCTACTTCGGCTTCAAAAATAATTCGATTGAAATCGACACGTCGGTTAGCCAATGAAATCCCGATGTATTTTGAGCGATTTTACGGGCCGTATTCAAATCGGAGCCGAGAATGAAACCCGGGATCCGTTTTTACTCTCGATGATCACGCACAAACGCACAACATCAGTGTTTGGGAAAACTCAAATACACGGTTGCAGAGGTTTTAAAGCTGTAAACTGGTCGTCGCCTGAGGGCCACTTTTGGAAAGGCTTTGACGCGGTTCGTCAGATCGTTGCGACCCTATGCTCCCAGCTAGGCCAGTTCTTTCCGTCTGACATTTTCCTGCTTTGTTTTCTCCTGCCTGATTACCTGTCGCTGACCTGTTTCTGGACCCGATTCTGCCCTGTTCTGCCATCCCGACATCTGACCTGTTTCGCCCCGCTACCTGCCGTACAGCTGTTGCCGACCTCGTTTCTGAACTCGATGTCGCCCTTGCTCTCCCGTCTTGGCTAAGGACTAGTATTCCTGCAAGTCTACGATCATCCGCGCTCGACACGGAAGTGCCACTTCCGCGTTCCAGCCACCTGCTACCCGTGTCCGTCAAGCATTGGGTCGTGGACGCGAGCACTGAGTAAACGAACGCTACTGGGTCCTGTCTCTGTTTCTGGCTTGTGACATTTTATTTAGATTTGGAAATCTTCGTTCGGTTTGGAAATTTGGGTTGGTTTGGCAATTTGCATACTCGGCAACCAATCAGAAGCCTGCATTGAATAACTTTGTGCTTCCGGACTTTCCTGAGCCTTATAAGGTCGCGCATTTTTATATTATTTTCCAAAGTAGACGCACAAAAAACACAAGAAAAATGGATACGTGGTTAGGAATCGAGCCACAACCTCAGCCCCAGAAGAAAGATTCAAAAGAAGCTCACAAAATGGATGACGCTCCAAAAGGTAAACGTAGATTAAAAGCATGGTGGAAAGAGGAGTTGTCTGCCCTGGTGTCCGCTCACTTTTTCTCACGAGTTTCAGACACAAAATGGACTTTGTGTAGGTCAGGAACGTCGCGGGATGGGCACGTTTTCTCGTCTGACCTTTTTCTCGTCTTTATTTTTTTCCCCGCTTCCTCCTTTCCACTTTGAGTCTTCTCCACATCCACTTAAGCGGCCACGTCGCGTCCCATCAAATCCAAAGGAAATATATATTTATGGCCATCTTTCCCATTTGCACAGGGAGGAACGGCGAGCAAATAGGCCGGGTTCAATTCCCGCCGAGGACGTTTGCTTTTCATCCGAGGGCTAGATTGGGCTCTTGAACCCGAACGCCCGCGTACGCGTGCCGCCCCCTCCTCCTCCTTCCGAAGAGGAGCGGAGATTTTCTCTTTCCTCTCTCTGATGAAATTGAAAATATGTCAGGGAAATATTTGCGGATGATGACAGGAAAGCGAGCGGACGTTTAGCGGGGAGCGACACGCGAGGAGACGATGCGTTCCGGGTCGGTTACAAAAGGGCCACTTTTGAAGCCGGAGCGCCGGTATTCAGACCAGAACTCTTCGGATCTCTTCCGGATTCTCGCTTACTGAAACGGAGACTCTGGTTTTCTGTTCTTGGTTTGGTCTTTCCCCCGCTCTCTCTTACCAAGCAAATAGCTCTCAAACAAATGGGATTTCTGGAGATTCAAGACGCGGTTTGGTCCAAAAGTATTGGCCCATACTCTTGGGTTAAGCCATTATTTCCTGTAGAATCTAATCTGCTGCTCACAATTTCCCGTCTGAATGAGTTCCCGAAATTGTCAGGAACAGGACAGGAAGAAGAACCCACTCGCGTAACGTTATTCACAGTTTATTGCAGAGAAGAGGAATGAGCGCACACTCGATCCAGGGATCGTTGGTCACGGAAGTAGGTTGATCAGAACGTGAAAGTGGTCAAAATCAAACAGATCGAGGCGAGAACAAAACAGGAGCAAAAACACAGGCAAAAACGAAGATTCTCAGGACTAGACGTGTCAAAACAGAGTTTCGCAGACGCTCCGACAAAAAGCCACTCACAGGACGGCGTTTAAGTAGTGACAGGTAGCAATCGGTCAACGAGCTTCAGCTGGTGTCCATGGGCGGGGCCACATTGGGCGCCCTGGCAACTGGGACAGAAATAACCCCTATTGGTCGGTATTAAACATGAAGGAAGCGGTATTTCGAATGTCTTTCACTTGGTCTGATGGAACGATGGCCGCGTCCTCCTCCCCTCTCAACTCAATGTTGGTCTTCATACCTTTCTGTGATCCCTTGCTGTGTTTCCACGGCCAGAAAAAGTCTCTTCCTCTTCTTTTCTCCTTGTCTTTGGTGGGTATCATCCTGAATGATAGCCATTCAGTGGACACGAAGAGCATGCAAACATACGCACCGGGTGGCCAGGTAGAACTCTGAAAGGCCTTTGTAACTAGAAGCGCCACTTTCCCCTTAGGGTACTTTGTAACATGAAACATTTGTATATAGAGAAATGTTTAAGTTGAGGTGCCACTTGGTCGGGTCAGTTTTGAATTCTTCTGTCCTTGTCGTTTCATTCTTTGTTCCTTCGCTCTTTACAGTTTCCGTTCCCGATTTTTGTCCTTGTTTTTATTTTGTATTTTGTCAGTTTTGGTTGCTCGTTTTTGTTCGGACATTTTGTTTGTTGCTTTGTGCCCCGCTATAGGGTTCTCAGCGTTGCATCATTATTTGGAGAACCCATGGTTGCAGTTCCTGCCTCCCTCACAGGGGTCCATTTACTCCTAAATCATAATACATCGTTTACCGGGAGATGAGCTGAAGTTGCACCTAAGAAGGAATATGTCCGTCGTAAGGCGGGGATGCTGTAACCCGGGGGTTTCCTCTCCTCTCTTGAAAACAAAAACATGTTTTTCCTCTGGATTCCTTTTAAAAACGAAAGTAAAGTGATTAGAGTTGCTACTTGACGGGCAGACGGGCGTCTTTGCGTCAGGAATCTTTCAAAGCCTCGACGGATCGACGAGGTCGCTCGACGTCGCCGCTTTATTTTTAATTTTTGCGGATTTCGAGAATCGGCGGATGGCGGGGCGCGCCGGTCACGGGGTTTGTTTAGCGAGTTTGGTTTCCGAGGTTTGTTTTCTCAGTTTGTTTGCGGCCAAATCCCACATAATCGTCCATCTGCGTTCGCGGGAATCTCTCCGAAGCGAAGAAAAACAGGCTGAGATGAATCAGTATCGAGCGAAAATTAAAAACAGAACAAAAAAGAAGAGCGCACGGCGGTGACATCCCGACGTCCTTCTTATCTCGGACTTATTAAAAGCTAAGAATTTGGGAGCCGCTGTGCAAGAGGTGTAAAAGGGCGTATTGTCTTCCGGACTGTGTCGAAGCCCAATTATTCCAGAATTGTCATCAAGGTCCAGGTTTTGCATGTCCAGAAAGACCCAGACCCAGTTCTTCACAGGGCGCTAGTTTTTATCAATCGTGGCCCCAAAAAGTCATGTTTATTCGTATAGCCCTTAATCACTAGTATGCATAGCATTTATTGAATTGTTTATTAACGTATCTCATTTTGACCCCTCAACGTTCCTGGGATCTGCCGGTGGGCAGCCGGGCTTTTGAAAAACAAATGTCTGCACGATGTCACTGGTCACTAAAATATCATTAGAAAGCCTAAACCTTTGGGATAAAATGTATCACCACAGAAGCATCACCATCAGTCTGAAACAAGATATGTGTGCAAATGCAACCCAGGAACCATTTTTACGCGCAAGTGTGCATCATCATGGAATGACTTCTGGAAAGAGAAGTCAAACCGTTACAACTCTTTCACAATGTCTAAAATTGGGTCAAAGTCAAAAGCACGAATGCAAAGTGTTGATGGCTGTCATATGGTCGTCTCCGCGGTCTCTCAAATCAAGCACATCGGGCGGGTTCGGGCTTATATACCCGCGGGTCGGGTCGGGCTGCATTTTTTAGGCCAGATATTACCTCTAAAATGCGTCCAAATTCTCCAAAAGGTTCAAGAACAGCATTCGACAGACTTTGGGTACATCTTGGATTGGGATTTTGGCCAATTTGACAGGAACGCTTAGGGGTTCAACAGTTCAGCTTTTTCTTTTTTGATTTCATTGTTTTATTCATTTAGTTTTATTATTTGCATATCCATACAAATATATACGCAGAAAAAAAAAGACAAAAAACAGTCACTTTTGTTCGCAGAGTTGAAAATCCTATTTCAGAATTAAAAAACTTTTACTGGTAGCATTTATTTGCAGCATTTTGAAGTGGAAAGTGCTTCTTAGACAATCATAATGCTGCACATTAAACCTGCTCTTACAGCAAGTGTCCAGCAGATGGAACTCAAGCACCGTAAATGACTTGGTTAACGATCAATATTCTCAATACAACAAACGGTAAATGGACCGCATTTACACATTGCTTTTCAAGCGCTTTACAATGGGCTTCACACTTACCCATTCACACACACACGGATAGCGGTGTAAGCTACCTTCTTAGCGACGGCATTCGGGGTTCCGTGTCTTGCCCGAGGACACTGTATTTTTATTTTTTATTTTTCTTGAAAAATGCGCATTATGTAGTGAACAATGTAAGATTCGTAGTACTTTCTAGCACAGTATTCATGTTTGATTTTGTGAGCGAAGCACCATTACTTTGGTTTTCTCTACTTATGCTAAAAAGAAATTAAAAATCATATTTCAGAACGTATGAAGATCATTTTCAGATGATAAAAATCTTCTCTTGGTAGCGTTTTTTGGCTCCATTTTTCCATTGAAAGCGGACAAAAAGAAACCACAAATTGAACCTGCTGTTACCGCGAGTGTCCAGCAGGCGGCACTCGTGCGTCCCGAGGAACCAAAGAACGTGTTTTTTCGTAATTAGCTATAAAATAGCGTAGTCAACTTTGGAAAATTGCGAGCATTCGCTAGCATCGTAAAAACGTCAAGCGATCCTCTTTAGCATCGACGGGACGAAACGTCGGCAAGCTTCTGCTTCCTTTCAGAAAAAAATCCGTTACGGAGAAGTGATTGAAGAGCGTGGCTATCGGCGCCTTTTACTCGCCGTTTTTGATCTTTACGGCGGGAGGTTAATCTTGTACTACGACACCCTGGGCGGCGGAAAAAAAAAAAGGAGTAGAAAACTCTTCCCGGGAAAAGGGAAGGAGAGGCGCTATTTAATTAGCCTCGGATGACTAACCAACTGGCAGGGCGAGCGATAGGAAAAAAAAAGGAAAAGAAGTCCACTTTGGCGAGCTGTCAAGCAGCCTGTTAGTCCTAACCTCCGGAGAGTGACGGGCGGATGCCGGCGGAGGGGGCGTGGAAAACTGACAGATACGAAATGACAAAACCTGGAAAGGTGGGCGCCGTTACCGGGGCGACCGCTCCCGAGTCCGTCGAAAAAATGGCGTTTTCGCGACTCTATTTGGACGGAAGGGGCTAGGTTATTCGACGCGACGAACATAACCCGAAATCAGACATCCGTTTTGTCCGGGTTTGGCTCCCGCAGTCCCTCTTTTACCCAAAAGATGGCGGCTTTAGCCCATTTTTCAGTCCCCTTCACTTTTCCTCTCGCCAGGTGTTTCAAATGAGTCAATCAGCCACCTGGATTGTAAATACCCCGGGCTCCCACCTCACTTTGCTGAACCGTTTTGATCCCTTAAGACTTTCACCCGCAAAAAAGACAAACTTCTCCTCCCACGACCTTTCTACACTAAGATCCCTTTTCAAGTCTCCCTCTGGAGTTTTCCCTTCTCGTCCCATGTCCTGCCACTCCAGTTCTCTTCTTAAAGGTATTCCAAAGTCAAGTTTCCCTCTCTAACTCCCCTCTCAAAATTGCCTCCTCTGCTATCCCATTCCCCCTTCTCACCTGTAAAGTATTTTGTTGTGACTGTTTATTCAAACGTCCCCTTAGCGGGGTTAAACCACATCCCTAGTGTCCTGCGTTTGGGTCCGTCCAACACCTCGTGAAACATTTTTGGACTAAAGCGTGTCTAAAAGGGGTTGGAATAGACTTAGCTTGAAACCCGACGTCCACGTTTTGATCCGGTCTCCCATTTGGACTAAATGGAGGACAAAACAGGCTGGACTAGCCCAAAATTAGATGTCCATTTGTGGACTTGATCCTGTCTAAAACGGGTTGGATTGATTTAGCCACAAATGCAGTGTCCATTTTGGGTGTAAATCATGTTGAAAATAGGTTGGACTAGATTTTGCTCAAACTGTTCATTTTGTCTTAAATCCTGTCTAAGAGGGCCCTGTATTAGCAGCCGGCTAGCAAGTGGCTCGCTACGGAGGGATTCCATTGACTCGGAAAGCAGCTAGCTTTCGATAGCGGCTCACAATAGTGTCAAACATACTGTTGCTGTTGCTACCGTGCACCAATTAAAAGCGAAGATAATGAAGCAAAACCAACGGATTACAACAAACGATGCAGGAATGCTTTTAGGCGGATTTTTACGAGGGTGTGTTTTGGAGTCAATATTAGACCCGGTTGGATTCCCTGGATGAAAAAAATGAATTTAAACAATTTTTGCGTAAGAGTATCCTTCGTGGAGACAGTACTTTTGATTGATTTTAAATTGAAAAAAAGTCATATTGGACTACTTTTCCCATCAAAAACTCAATCGATGAAGAGAAATCTGGACGTCACCGGGCAATTACGAGTACATTTAGGCGAACCTCTTTCCCGACTCTGCTGCGATACCATGTCCCTTTAGCAGCTGTTTGACATTTTTCAAAGGACACCGCCACCTCGGGGGGAACGGCACGCACACGCACGCCGGGAAGGATTTCCAATCCGCCAAAGTAAATAGTCAAGTGAGCAAAGGCAAGATGGCGCGCACCTGCCGCTTTCGCAACCCGACAACTAAAATACCTTCCCGTTGCACCTTATTTGGAAAAGAAAGTCAATCGTGCAAATGAAGTCAAAACACAAATAGAATCAGAGTTATCTTTATGGTCGTTGATATCAACATTGTAAAGCATTGTCTGCAACAAGATTAGACATGGCACTCCGAGGTAAAATATGGAATCTAAAGCCTTTAAAGACAAAAAAGACAAAAAAATATAAAAAAGACAAAAAAGATAAAAAAGACAAAAAAGACAAAAAAGACAAAATAGACAAAAAAGACAAAAAAGACAAAAAGACAAAAAAAACAAAAAAAGACAAAAAAGACAAAAAAAAGACAAAAGGACAAAAAAAGACAAAAAAGACAAAAAAGACAAAAAAGACAAAAAAGACAAAAAAGACAAAAAAGACAAAGAAGATAAAAAAAGACAAAAAGACTATCAGGATAATTAGGCAAATAAATAATGACCACGTAGTGTTTGTAAAAAACAAATAGAGTGAATTTGAAAGTCATAAAATGTATGTACTATGATGAACTAACATTATTATTTAAAAGGTTTAGTTTGATTTTCAGCTCTTATGTTGAGTTGCACTGAATGCCCAAATTGAAAAATTCCATTTTGGCAAAAGTGCTCTCATCATCTTGTATATATTGATCGGTGGAAAAGAAAGTCAGTCAATTAACAGGAAGACTCGATCAATGCCGAGGAAATAGAAAAGATCCGATCCGACGACTGGCCCGGGATCAAAAATATCAATATTTGGATCGATCCGCCCACCCTTACTCGATAAATATCAACGCTGTTTTTCCTTTGCCCTCGGTGGACATGTTGAATGACTCTTAAAGGGACGGTGTCAAAAAGGGAATGAATCCTGGCGGTACAAAAACTTTCATTCGGTAAAAACCAAATATTGATTTGAGGATATTATCAAAAATCATCAGATGAGATGTTTGGATCGGAATCCCTACCTAGAGGTCACTGCTACGTTCGTCTGGAATCTCGCTACTACGCCGTGCTCTCGGCACGTTGGACGATACGGTGCCGTCAAGCGGTGACATAATAAGCATTCGGGCTTCAAGGCGTCGACGGTGAACCGGCTAAGACGGGCCATTCGTCAATGTCGGCCAAAAGGACCGAGGTCCGAATTTTCGAAGGACAGACGGTCCGGGACGTTTTCCGGCCGCGGGTGAATTGTGGGTTTTGCCGTCGAGCGCTAAAAAGCGAAGCCGAGCGCGCGCTTTACGGGCGCGACGGCTATTGTGTGTGGATTTGTGCGCCTGTCGGCCATTTTTATGGCGGCCGCAAGTCATCCTCTTCTATTTGTTGGCTTTATGTCCCCCGCCTCCTTTTTTTATTTCAATCAATCGGCGCTTTTCTTCGGATCGGACCCCGGCCGGGCTTTACCGACGCTATTCGAGAGGACGGGGCCGACCCGCCGACCGCCCGATCGGCCGGCGCTTGACTTTCCCGCAAAGGCGACCTTGCGGGCGACGCTCGTAAAAATCTTATAGACAACGGAGGCACTCTGTCAACACCCCACGAGGACGAAGCCCGACCGCTCGCAAAATGACACCAACTAGCCGTTTTCTTCTCTTCCTCGCATGATTACCCTGAAAGAAAATAAGGAAAAAAACGAATATTCTGGGCCGGTCGACAGGACGAATATGCAGACAATACGCAGGGTTTGTAGAGGTGCTTGAAAATGCTTGAATTTTAATCTTGTGTTTTCAATGCTTGAATTTTGGGTGAAGTGCTTGAAATGGTTGACATTGCCGTGTTTCTTGCCTTCTGACTACTGTATATGTCACGAAGCGGGTCGGGAAGCGGGAAGTCGGAACTCATTTGCGTAGACGTTTTGTCACTTTAATTGAGAAAGAAAAGTTGTCCGACACGCAAACGGACCAAAAACAAAACAAAACGAAATCAAACGCAGGCAGATTTACAGACTAGGCATTTAACAGGATGAAACAGAACTTGCCGGAATCACACAGAATGTTACACCGACGTGCATCAGAGTCCGACAAGCACAACAAGCATAAACGGGTTCAAACAAGTGCAAACAACGATCTGGCAAAGGGCAGTTCCAAAAGGCACGTTTAAGTACCCATACAAGTAATCAGGAAATGCAGGTCAGCCGGTGTCAAGGGGCGGGGGCGGCTGGGCGCCACGACAACCGTGCAGGACATGACACTATATATGACAAAAAAAGTGCCTGAAAATGACACTGACACGTCTGCTCCGGTAGCTTGTCGTCAATGCATTGTCACGTGACGCGTCACCGCCCCGTACTGGTGGCTTCCAAGAGGACGGCTCTATTTAGAAAAACGGCTCTTTCGGCTCGGCTCACCGAGTTAATGGCTAATTAATAATATTAATAAAACATTATGCCAAACTATTCATTAGTTATCAATTTCATACGTTCTGCAGGGGATCCCTGAAAAACACATGAAATATACATTAAAATCTTCACAGATCTACAAAAAAAAAAGGAAAATACCAAACAATTTAAACTTTTTACACAATGAACAGATAGAAAGTCAAACCACAACACAAAATCCCTGAAAATGCAAAACAATAAAATATAAATTCAAAATATGAACTCTTCATTTCTATAAATAAATGAAGTATTTATATTTAGACACAGATCGACGAAAAAAGAAATGAAAATAAATGAGTAAAAAAGGAAAAGATTGGAAAACGGAATGCACTCTGGGTTGGTCCAATCATGAAAATGAGTCCATTTTTCCTATTTTTACACATAGAGTCATTTCTTTCTTTTGGAACTCCATCATTGGCCAACTTCTAGAGATCCCTTTCCCCGTTTTTAACAAGTGTTGAGGCAGAATGGCGGAATTCATGTCACTTTCTAGCTGCACATTGACACAAAAAGATTGGAGATCATGAAAGTGTGTGTGTCACAGTTGCCATGGCGCCCAATTGGTCACCACCGTGTGGCGCCAGCTTCTGTCACGGTTGCCACAGAGCCCGATTGGCCCCGCCCATGGACACCAGCTGAAGCCCGTTGACAGATTTCTCTCCTACTTAAACGCTGTCCTGTAAGTCGTCTTTTGTCGGAGCGTCTGCGAAACTCCTGAAAATCCCCGTTTATGCTTGTGTTTTTGCTCTTGTTTTGCCAAGCTCTGTGAATCTCCGTTTTTTTCCTTTGTTTTTGCTCCTGTTTTGCTTTCGCCACGATCTGTTTGATTTTGACCTCTTCCGTGTTCCGAGCAATCTACTCCCCGCGACCAACGATCTCTGGATCTATCTATCTATCTATCTATCTATCTATCTATCTATCCATCTATCTATCTAGACATCTATCTATCTCTCTCTCTCTCTCTCTCTCTCTCTCTCTCTCTCTCTCTCTCTCTCTCTCTCTCTCTCTCTCTCTCTCTCTATCTATCTATCTATCTATCTATCTATCTATCTATCTTTCTCTTCTCCCCAATAAAACTGTGAGTAACGTTACGCGAGTGGGTTCTGCTTCCTGTCCTGGTCTTGACAGTGTGCTTGCAGCAAGATAGGGACTTTATTTTTAGTCAACAAAATCAACAAAAGAAAAAAAACCATTTGATCGGGCACTGGCAAAGGTATTGGAAACATGGAAAGTGCTTGAAAAGTTCTTGGATGGATACAGGTGAGATCACATCCTGAAATTTGGCATGAAGACGACCGTCGATGAATTTGTCATAACCGCTTTAGAGATCCCGGGTATTGGAACAGAAACCCGCGCGGTTTCAAGTACTCCAGTAAAAGCCTTCGATACCGTATACAATGTCAGACCTTGGATTTGCTCACTCATTGAGGTTTTTGTGCCTTTACTCACCGAGGACAATTTCATGTTCTAAGAAGCTTCGGCGCATCCATTTGTCAAATTACAATTCGGTCTCCTTAACGGCGAGCTCGCAGAAAAAAAAAGCAGTTTCTTTGCATTTTGCTTTTCTAACAGTGCTCAAAACGCAGTCGTCAGAAAACGAAAGTACGAACAAGACCGTTGAAAGTCGGGTACAATTTGTGCGAACGTACGGGGCTTTACATCACTAAAATGATGAGTTTTAGGTATTAGTTTTAGGGGAGCATGTGAGGTGGACACTGATCTATTAGCTCTTATCATAACATGCGTTGGTCAATCAAGCGTTGTGTGTTTGTGATGGAGCATACAAAGCAAAACTGATGGCTGAGTGATTAGCTCTTATCATAACATGAGTTTGTCAATCTAGCTCTATAACAGGAGTGCCCACACTTTTTAATTTGCGAGCTCTGTTGAAATATCCATGCACTTTTCGGTTTCAAATTAAATGAAGTCATTGTGCTCGTGTTGTCATTTTCATTTATTTTTTGTTGAGAAAATAAATAAAATCAGGGCTATTTAGTTTGGATGTATCTTTAAGTGAATTGCTGCTAGGCCTCATTTTATTTAGTTTTTGGTCAAAGTGAAAGATGACTCGTTAGTTGTGTTGAAATTCAAATGTATTTCCTGTCAAATGTTTCAGAGAGCTTTTCAAGTTGGATTTGAATTTTGAAAAATTCTTACACCCTTTTTTTAAAGCTTTTACAGCAAACGAATATCGGCTTTAAATTTGGGTTTTTGGTACTGATAATCGGTATCGGCCCTGAAAAGCCTATATCGGCCGATCCCTCAGGATGCTAGCTTGTTTGAAAAAGTCTCTTCCTCTTCTTTTCTCCTTGTCTTTGGTGGGTACCATCGTGGATGGTAGCTCTCTGTACCATACAGTAGACTGTTTAAAGAGCAGATAGGGGACGCGAAGAGCATGCTGGGATTCACGCACGGGTGGTAGAACTCTGGGAGCGGCGGCACCTAATGTATTTTTGAAAGGCCTTTGTAACCAGAGGCTATATTTTTTGACCTTAGGTACTTTGTACCCTGCTACTTTTGTACGGAAAGACATTCGTAAGTAGAGGTATCGCTATCTACCGCTCGAAAACAGGAATCTCCGATCTTATTTTGTCGGTCGGAACCTTGGCGAGACCTTGGCGGAGGTCCCGTGGAATCCGTTGTACTTTTTCCTTCTTTCTTTCACACCGGCAGTCAAAAAGGTGCGTTTGCGTGTGCTTTTTTTTTTATTGGATTATAACAAGAGCTATTTTTAGCCATCCACATCTACGGAAAAGGGAGGAAGGAAGCTGATCCACTCAAAGGTTGCTTTCCATATCGCCGAGCAGTCACCTTCAAATCGCATCATCCCGCTGCAGAGCTATACAATAGAGCAAAAAATATTCAATACTTGTTTTTTTTCCCCGTGTCCATCCCTGACCTAGAAAAGATTGTATTGACGGAAGAAAGGAAGCGCCGCTAATTGGCTTTACCGTTTCCAGTCCTTACTGTCACGTCCTGTTCCTGTTTACGTTTGGCTAGCTACTGTAGATGCTCTTTCTCTCCTTGTGCCTGTATAAGACACTATTTTAGCGGTAACTTCACTTTTTTTTAGACAAAAAGGGCGAGAGTCAAAGTGAGCGTCCAAGCTCCGCTACCATCCAAAACACCATTGGAAATACAGCGGAAAACTGACAGAAATCATATTGAAGGAAGGAAGTGCCGCAAATTGGCTTTACCTTTTCCAGGCTTTCCTGTCACGTCTTGTTCCTGCTTGCGTTTCGCTAGCGACTGTAGCTGCTCTTTCTCTCTTTGTGCCTGTATAAGACACTATTTTAGCAGTCACCTATCTCCTCTCGGACAAAAAGTGCCGAGTCCAAATCACGCGTCAAACTCAAAAATCATATCGACGGCAGAAAGGAAGCGATGCTAATTGGCTTCACCTTTTCCAGACTATTCTGTCCCGCTGCCGACACGATGCGAGCAGCGGCTTGACTCCTCTTGGAAAAAGTGCCGAGTCAGGAATGGCGTCCGTGCTCCGCTCTCATCCAAAACAGAGTCCAATTGAAACATACGATGGAAATACTGTGAGTCTGACACCACACTGTAAAAGATTGACTATTAGCATTTTCAGTGAAATACATTGAATATACCTGTTTACAAAAGAAGAGCTTTGAAAACGTATCGAGGTCGGTCGAGTCAAGAGAAGTGTCCAAGCACCACCTGAATCCAAAACAAAGTAAAACGATTCATACGATGAAAATACACTGAGTCTGACCCCACAAAACATCGCTATTAGCGGTTCCGCCGGACTACATCAAAAATAACAATCGACAAAAGAATAGCTTTGGAATCGTACGGATGATGTGTGCCCAGTTCAAATTATATTTATTTGGTTCGGAATCTAATTCAGTGGTTACCGATTCAGCCAGAAGGTGGTGTTCACGATTTCCCATTCAAATGAGTTCCCAAAATGGCCTCCTTTTGTCTCTAGTATCAAGAAGGAAGCCATCCTCACAACATATTAGATAGATAGATGTCTAGATAGAGCGAGAGAGAGAGAGGGAGAGAGAGAGAGATACCATAGTTGATAGATAAATAGAGAAAGAGAAAGAGAGAGACAGATAGATAGAGGGATAGAGAGATAGATAGATGTCTAGATAGATGGATAGATAGATGGATAGATAGATGGATAGATAGATAGATAGATAGATACTTGATTCATCCCCGTAGGGAAATTCAAACTTTCAGCAGTATCCTTGTGGTGATTATTTAACAGATGAACAGGATGGCCTCGGGGTGCTGTGTTGTAGTTTATCAACAGCAGAGTGGATGAGGTCACACGCTAGGCCAAAAGTTGGACGTCCCTGCGGCAGATGGAATAAGTCCCCTCATCACGCCAACAGGAGAATTCTTCAGGGCAAGGAGTCGATTCCTCGAATCGACACATTTTTGTGTTAAAACACGTAACTGTAGGATAGACAGTAATCCAAAGTGTCGTTGTCAAAACGGACAAAAAACAGCGAAGATAGAAGCAGACACTTAAATTAATATATCACAAATAGAGCAAAATAATATGGAGCTGCTGGAAAGGCTGCTGCTTGCAGAGGCGCCTATGATGTTATGTATTTTAGTTATTGTATTGTATTGAATATTGTATTTTAGTTTTAAATCGTCAATTTTGCCGTTTATTAATATTGATAATCATTGATCACTCCAAAAAGAAAATTTGTAGACACACAAACGCATAAAGGAACCTAGTTTGATTCTGACAAACTACAATTTATTAACATGGCAAGGAAAATGAAATCAAATTAAAGTACACAGGACATTGTGGACACAAGAACTCGCGGTGTTATTGAGAGGAGGAGTTGTAGAAATGTTCGGAATTGAACTATTAAAATGTAGCGTTCACCAAATTGTTGGAATGAGTTATCTGACTCCATTAACCAAACACTACCTACATTCATCCAACAATCATGCGCGCTCGTTTCTTGAGAGAAAAAAAATGACCAGGAAAGCCGACATTTCACACGGGGAACTCCATCGAAGACGGCCGAAGTGACGTTGGAGTGCGTGTGAAGCCTTCTTCTGAAGTCCTTTAGCTTTCTCTTATTGGCCCACGTCTCCCCGCAAGATGGCGTCTCGGCTCCTCCCGTGGGCGTGCCAAGGAAGCCCCCTGGGCTTCACAATCTCACCCACAAGCGCCTTGATGTCTGGCTTCCCAAAACAACATCGAGTCCTGTTATCAAATTTCCTAGACAAAATATGATGCATTACGAACTGCCTACTCTAACCTTGTACATTGAACTAAAGCCCACTCTGTGAAAATCTTCATTGTATTATGAGTCAATCGTATCAAATCCTTTATCCTTCAACATCCCTTCAAAGTAAATACAGAAAACAAAGTAAACTTGAGAGGAACCAGGCAAAAGTCAAAGTCGAGTTCCCGATGATCAGCAAATACTACGTTAAAAAGGTTTTCATTCCGGCAGGGGAGGACACGGGATAAAAGCGGGGCGGCCCATCAATTCGCAACGGTCTTGTCCACGTCGTCTCCGTTCTACGAAAAGACGTCCCGGCTAGCATAAAACGTCCCGCGCCGTCATTTTGCATTCGCGTCTCCCGGAAACAAAGGCATTAAAAAAACAACACAACAAGCTTTTAGCTTCTCCTTATTAGCCATGTTTTTTTCCCTTCCGCTAAAGAAGACCCCCGGGATTCAACTTTCTCCGATCGTCCCGAATTCCATCCATAATTCACCCTCGCAAACAAATAGAATTAGAGGAAGTAATTTGGGCTTTTTCTTCCTGGCCTAATCCCTCCTTCCCAAAAGAACCCGCGAATCTGTCGAGTAGAAACCTTTCGGGTTTTAAAGAAAGAAAAGAATGAGAAGAGATCGAATCAAAAAAGAGAAATATCAAAACTCGTGGAAAGGGGAGAAAAAAGGGCATGAATAATTCAACCCGAAAGGGAAAAATGCAAACAAAAGAAAAGAAAAAGGGAAATAGACAAAAGAACAAATGAAAAAAAAACATGAAAAATAGACAAAGAAAAAAGGAAACAACAATAGGGAATAGAAGAAATGAAAAAACAAAAATAGAGAAAAATGATAAAAAAAAACAAGAAAAAAGGGAATAAAGAAGAGTAAAATAAGAAAGAAAAATAAAATGGGAGAAAGAGAAAGAGATCTAATTAAGGCAAAAAGAAAGAGAAATAGGAAAGAAGAGAAAAAAGACTGAAAAAAGCACACACAAAAAAGACCAAAAACGAAAGAAAACGTAAAGAAATTAAAGTGACGAGAAAGGAAAAATAAAAGAGTCAGGACTTATAAAAAACAGAAGAACAAAAAGAGAAACGATGATTGATCCGTCAGCGACTGAATGACTCAATCTGCTTGGCTTGGCCACAAAACAAGAAATGAATGGTCTATCTATCTATCTATCTATCTATCTATCTATCTATCTATCTATCTATCTATCTATCTATCTAGCTAGCTATCTATCTAGCTAGCTATCTAGCTAGCTATCTGTCTGTCTGTCTAGACATCTATCTATCTATTCTCTTTCTCCGGGCTACTGCTGCTGCGAAATATGTCCCCATTTTCCAGCTGTCGAAATGACGAATAGCCAATCTGCAGACATGGAAATATGAAAGATATAAATGTTGACACCGTCTCGTCAAGCTTGGATTTTGTTACACAAGACAGACTTTAATGACTTTTCTCGAGTCCTGACAAAAAAAACAACTTAAAATTTTGGGTTCGTTCGGGGTCGGTCCTGCGTATCAGGTCAATTGGTCGACTCGGGCAGGGTCGGGCTGGATTTTTGAGGCTCTACCGACGTTCGAGTATGAAACTCTTATTTAAAAACTCTTGCCAGGACAAATATTTGATTGGCAGCCCCTTTGACACTTTTGTGCGGTAGCCAGAAGAGACGAAGGAAAAAGAAAAAAAACCCCGCACACCTAACTAATTAAGTTTTCCTACCCGGGGCTTCCCGTTTTTTTATTTCTTTTCTAATTTTTGACGCTTATCGGCTCACGTTTCATTTCCCGCTTTGCCGAAAGCACAAACGTGTTAAAATGGCGGGACCCAAATTGGAAAAGTCAAATCCGTTTCTCCATTTCCTCAAAATGCCGGTTGCTCGTCGCTAATGCTAGCCGCTGGCGTCCGTGTTGCCAGCTGCTTAAGCAAAGCTAGCTGCTGGTGCGCTGCCCGTCGCAGTGAGCGACACCGGAAACGAGCGACAGCGACACTCAATGTGCTAGTTGCTAATGGCTAATGCTAGTTACTAGCGTCCGTCACGTCATCTGCTTAAGCAAATCGCGCGACCCCCAAACGAACGACAGTGTCTGAGATGTTAGCGATTTTAGCGATGTTAATGTTATCTGCTAATGCTACTTTCTTATGCTACTTGCTAGCATCTGTGATGTAGACTGCTAAAGCAAATCTAGTGGCTGATGTGGTGTCTTTTTGCGGCAAGCGACGCCTTCAAACTAGTGAGAGCCATGCTAGATTCTAATGCTAGTTGCTAATTGCTATTGCGAGGTGATAAAGCTTGTTGCCAATGCTAGTGGCTAGCCTCTGCGATATTAGCAAAACGAGTGGCTAATGTGTTACCCTTCCCAGCAAGTAGTCTCTAAGACTGGCGAGAGCGTCTGTGATGACGCTAAATGATAATGCTAGTTGATAATTGCTATTGCTAGTTGATAAAGCTTGTTGCCAATGCTAATGGCTAGCATCTGCGATATGATTAAAACTAGTGGCTGATGTGTTGCCATTTCCAGCAAGTAGTCCCTAAGACTAGCGAGAGTGTCTGAGATGACGCTAGACGCTAATGCTAGTTGCTAATTGCTATTGCGAGTTGATAAAGTTTGTTGCCAATGCTAGTGGCTAGCCTCTGCGATATTAGCAAAACGAGTGGCTAATGTGTTACCCTTCCCAGCAAGTAGTCCCTAAGACTAGCGAGAGCGTCTGAGATGACGCTAGATGCTAATACTAGTTGCTAATGCTAGTTGCTATTGCTAGTTGATAAAGCTTGTTGCCAATGCTAATGGCTAGCATCTGCGATATTAGTAAAACCAGTGGCTAATATGTTGCCCTTTCCAGCAAGTAGTCCCTAAGACTAGCGATAGCGTCTGAGATGACGCTAGATGCTAATACTAGTTGCTAATACTAGTTGCTAATGCTAGTTGCTAATGCTCGTTGCTGGTTGTTAAAGCTAGCTGTTAGTATCTGTGATATGAGCAAAGCTAATTGCTAATGTCATGCTCATCGCAGCTGGTAGAGCGTCTGAGATGTGGGCTGCTAAAACAACGTTAGTTGCAAATGTTGCGCTAGTCCTTTTTAAAAAAAAAATGTTATCTTTTAATAATCAAATGAACAAAGTATGTCCTCCTCGCCTGAAGGTGGCGCTAGAGCCAAAACATAGCAGTAGTTGTAAGTGCTCGTCCATGAAGCTAATCCGACTAAAGCAGGGGGCCGCATCGGGTTACGAAAAGTTGGCCCAGGGCCCAGGTTTGGACACCTATCCATTCTTTTTATTCATTCAGACGTCTTTTTTTCCTTTTAGAATCGTTTCGAAGCACTGACGCCGATATTTCCTTTTGTAGTATCTCTGTCCTGGTATTTTTTCTCCAGTATTTCCGTAGTATAACGATAGTTCTATCATTGTGGTATTTTTGTAATCATTCCCTAGTAGTATTTTTGTAATATTCACGTAGTAGCTACGGATGTTAAAGTATTTCCATACTAGAGTTTATGTATTATATCTGTAGTATTTTTCTGTAGTAGTTGTTTTGTATTATAGTATTATAGTGGTATTTTGTAGTATTCATCTAATACTTTTAAAGTATTTCCATAGATGTATTTTGTAGTGTATTGTAGTATTTCTATAGTATTGCTTTAGATGTATATATTTTTTAGAATTTCTGTTGTAATATTTTTGTAGTAATAGTTATGTATTATCGTATTACTGTAGTTGTATATTTGTAGTTTTTCTGTCGTATTTTTAAAGTATTGCTCCAATTTTTGTGTTTGTGGTATTTCTGTAGGAGTATTCTTTGTAGTTGTAGGATAGTGGTATTTATATAGTATTTTGTAAGTATTTCCATCGTCAGATTCTGTAATTTTTATATAATATTACTGTAAATGTTTTTTTAGTATTTTTGTCGTGATATATTTGTAGTAGTAGTTTTGTATTATTGTATTACTGTACTTTTTTTGTAGTATTTATATAGGATACTTTCGTCCTATTTCTGAAGTATTTTTGTATTACAACTGTAGTTTTATGTTTGTAGTATTTTTTGTGGAATTTTTATTTTTTTCCATCGTAGAATTTTATAGTTTCTTAGAATATTACTGTAAATGTACTTTTTAGTATTTTAGTTGTGCTATTTTTGTAGTCGTTTTTTTGTATAACTGTATTACTGTAGTAAGTATTTTAGCAAACGTGTTTATGAAGTATTCCTGTAGTCGTATTTTGTATTATAGTATTACTGTAGTCGTATTTTTTTTCGTATTTCTGTTATTTTTCTTTTCTTCATCGAAGCAAAATAATATATGATCCCCCTGTTTTTAAGCCCTAAAATCGATATTTAGTTTTGGAATAATTTTGTAACATTTCTGTCGTTGTAGACACAGAAAGGGGGACAAAGGGGGCGCCAAATACACTTTTTATGAGTCGGACTTAATCGACTAGGATATATGTCGTCATTGTAATTTGACTATTTGGTGGGCCCGATGAATAAGGCCGAGGGGCCGCACGTGGCCCTAGGGCCGTCGTCTTCACACCCCTGCACTCCAAGAAGTAGATAAAGGGAGGGGGCGGGGCTTGCTGACGGCGCTAATGACACTAGCGTCGTTAGCGAGCTGTTAATGGGATGATTTATGACCCCCACCGGAGCGGGGGAGGGACACTCCATCCAACTCCTAGACACCAACACACTCTTTTAAAGGAACAGTGTGTCATATTTATAAACGAGTGCTCAAACGCACCGGGAAGAAGAAGACGGCGTTCTTTTCTTTTTTTTTTCTTTTTTCCCAAGCTTTTTGCAGAGAAAGATAAAAAAGAGGAGGAAAGGAAGATCAATCAAATGAAGGACAAGAAGGACAAAAAGAAGGATGATTCAAGTAAAAGAAAGAAAACTGAAAAACCGAAAGGATGAAGTAAGGGCAGAAGGGAGGGAGGAAGAAAGGAATAAAGGAAGGAAGAAAAGAAAGAAAAAAGGAAAAAAAGGAAATATCGGCAAAAGGAAAAAAATACATAAAATAAAACGCAAAGAAAATGAGGAAGGGAGGTATGAAAGGAGGGTGGAAGGGAGGGGGGAAGGAAGGAAGGAAGGAAGGAAGAAAGGAAGGAAGAAAGGAAGAAAGGAAGGACAGAAGGAAGAAAGGAAGGAAGGAAGGAAAAAGGGAAAGAAATACATAAAGTAAAATGCAAAAGAAAGGGAAAAAAATGAATGATAATAAAAGAAAGAAAAAGAGCTGAAGTGTTGTTTTTCTTCGTTTTGGCCATTTTCTCTTTTTTCTTTCTTATTCTCCATTTTCCTTTATTTTCTTTCTTTCCCCCCCACATTACTTTTTATTCCTGTGTCGTTTTGTTTGCCTCTTTTTCTTATTTCATCTTCCCTATTTTTTCCTTCTTTTCAACTTCCTTCGAGAAAGGCTGGCTAAGAACGGGACGAAGACGGCTACTTTTTGCTCCCTTTCGGTCTCTGTAGTGTATAGTCCTCGCACTACACATGTGAGCGACATCTAGTGGACGAATATCAAAGACTGAAGAGCCTAGATTGAGTCAGAGACTGCTGCTCTAAATAATACGCACTGTCCCTTTAAAAAAAGTTCTGAAAAGCTCGTTTTTTCTTTTCATGGCCAAACTTTTTCAGACCTGCATCCAAAAATAAAGGAGTATATGTGCGATGTCCTTCAGGCGGGCGGGCAGGCGGAAACCAATTTAAGAAGATGGAATTTCATCCTTTCTGCACCTGAAATTCCAATCATCCCGGAGATCTTTGGGAGTTTTCGGGAAAAGGACTGACGTTTGCTCCTCTGTGCCTGCAGCCCAAAAAGAGGGGGAAATCAAATCTGGACCGTCCCCTTTTCCTCTTTAAAAAAATAGAGAAATAGCTAATTGCTGAGGCCGAATGGCAGAATTCATGTCACTTTATAGCATCCCATTGAGGCAAAAAGATCATGGGTAGGAAAGCTCAGAATAGAAAAAGTATGTGCTAGCAGCAAGATAGAGACTTTATTTAAGCCATCAAAGCCAACAAAAAAAAGAAATGTTCTGCCGATTGGTGCTGGATTTTTTTCCCTATTTTCAAATTGGCCTTGAAAGTGCTTGAATTTGGCCACGAAAGAGGTGTTTTTTTGGTCCCTGAGCCGTCCCTGGGCCCTTATTTGACCGGACGAGCGCTTCAGGATGACAGTGTCTGCTAAATAGCATTTAGCATACGCTACAGGCGCCATTAGCGGCGAGCTAGCCGTTGATCTGTCCGTTCGGGGCCATTTAGGGCCCCGGCGGGACGTTAGCCGGGGCGGGAGTCAAACGGCCGCTTCGGGGTCGCGCTTTTACTTACTATGCAAACTGGAACCGCGTCAAAAAGTCTATAAGGCTATACTGTATATGGATTTCTCTCTTTTTCCTTCTTTCCCTCACTTTCTCACTCTCTCTTTCTCACTCCCTTTTTCTCATGCTTTCTCTTTTTCTCTCTCTTTCTCTCATTTTGTCTTTTCTCATTATTTTGATCTTTTCTTCTCTTTGTTTCTTTCTCTTTTTATCTCTCCTATTTATCCCTTTCACTATCTTTTGTGTTTACTTTATTTGTCTCCCTTTCTCCCTTTTTGGTCACTCTTACCTTCTCTCTCTCTCTCTCTCTCTCTATGTCTCTCTCTCTCTCCCTCTATTTCTTTCCTTTTCTCTCCATTTCTCTCTCTTTCCCTCTTTCTCTCCCCCTATCTCTCTTTCTCTCTCTCTCTCTCTCTCTTTGTCTCTCCCTCTCTTAATCCCTTGTTTTCTCTCTATTTTGACCTCTTTTTCTCTCCATTTCTCTCTCTTTCCCTCTTTCTCCCCCCTCTCTCTCTTTCTCTCTCTCTCTCTCTCTCTTTGTCTCTCCCTCTCTTAATCCCTTGTTTTCTCTCTATTTTGACCTCTTTTTCTCTTTCCTTCTCTCTCTTTTTCTCTCCATTTGTCTCTCTCTCTCTCTCTCTCTCTCTCTCTCTCTGTCTCTTACTCTCTTTGTTTTTTCTCTTTTACTCTGTTTTCTTTCTCTTTCTTCATTTCTCTTTCTCTCTCCGTCTCTCTCTCTCTTTCCATCTCTTTCTGTCATCATCTCTCCATCCCTCGCTCTCTTTCCTTCTCTCTTTTTCTCTCATTTTCTGCCTTACTTTTTCTTACTTTCTTTCTTTCTCTTAAACCTCCTCGTCTGGGTTCTGTGATAGTTTTTTTGTCAGGATGTTGGCCCCCAGCTAAAATGAGTTTGGCACCCTTGGGGTGGACTCATGAAGACAGGATCTAATGGATGAGCAGAATATAGCACTCACTTTTATAGTAGACTGTGAATTTGATTATTCAAGGCAGGAGTTCCGATTTGAAATGGATTTCACTTAAAGCGGACTTCAAATCTTTGCAGATTTCAAGTTTAGCACCGTGGGCCATTCTTTTAGAGTCCTCTCCTGTTCTCCTCGCAAGTTCAAAAATCATGGATGTCTTCTGTCCTTGTTTTGAGAGTCTGCAAGACGATGAACCTATCACTTAGTCCTTCGAGCCGGATATTCTACAAGTTGAGTGTTTTGTAGAGTCCCCTCCCGTTCTCCTCGCTCGTTCAAATATCGTTGTCCATATTTTGAGAGTCTACAAAACCATAAGATTATTGACTTCAAACAAAGCGTTTTGCAAAAGGCTTGGAGTCATCCCTACGTCGGCGGCTCCAACGGAAAGTTTTGGGTCCGGGCCGTTTTCCGGATCTCGGTCTTCGCTGCCAAGCTGGGACGGGCGGCCAAAAGAAGAAGCGGGCCCTGAACAAAGAGGACCGGCCCTCCTGCCAGAATCGATAGGGCCAGGCTTTTCTGGCCGGCTGTCCCGGCCTCAACTCGTCCTCACGTTTTCAAGCGCGATGCTCTTTCGCTAGCTCGGACGTCGAGGTCGAACCGCTCTTCGGCTCTCCTCCTGTGCGCAATCGGAGTCCAGATGAGCGTCCGAGCTCCGCTTTCATCCAAAACGGAGCGGAAACATACCACAAAAATACTGCGAGTCCGACACAGAAACCTTTGGCGAAAAACGCAAATAATTAGCCACTAATGAGTAGATGCTGACGAGTACATGCTAAAATCTACATGCTAACAATTACATGCTAATAACTACACGCTAATAAGAAGATACTAACGAGTAGATGCCAATGGGTAGATGCCAATGACCCCATGCTAACAATCACATGCTAATGAGAGGATACTAACAGGTAGAGGCTAACGAGTAGATGCTAACGAGTAGATGCTTTCGACCCCATGCTAACAACTGCATGCTAAAGAGTGGATACTAAGGAATAGATGCTAACAAGTAGATGCTAACCACTCCATGCTAACAACTACGTGCCAATGAGTGGATACTGAGGAGTAGGTACTAACATGTAGATGCTAACGACTCCATGCTAAAAACTACTTGCTAACGGGTGGATGCTAAGGAGTAGATACTAATGGCTCCATGCTAACAACTTCATGCTAACTAGTGGATGATAAGGAGTAGATACTAACAGCTCCATACTAACAACAATGTGCTAACGAGCGGATGCTAAGCAGTAGATAATAACCACTACATGCTAACAAGCGCATGGTAAGGAGTAGATGCTAAGGAGTAGATACTAATGGCTCCATGGTAACAACTACATGCTAACAACTACATGCTAACAAGCGCATGGTAAGGAGTAGATGCTAAGGAGTAGATACTAATGGCTCCATGGTAACAACTACATGCTAACGACTACATGCTAACTAGTGGATGATAAGGAGTAGATACTAACGGCTCCATACTAACAACAATGTGCTAACGAGCGGATGCTAAGGAGTAGATAATAACAACTACATGGTATCAAGCGGATGCTAAGGAGTAAATGCTAAGGAGTAGATGCTAAGGAGTAGATACTAATGGCTCCATGGTAACAACTACATGCTAATGACTACATGCTAACTAGTGGATGATAAGGAGTAGATACTGAGGGCCCCATACTAACAACAATGTGCTAATGAGCGGATGCTAAGCAGTAGATACTAACAACTGCATGGTATCAAGCGGATGCTAAGGAGTAAATGCTAAGGAGTAGACACTGACAGCTTCATACTAACAACTATGTGCTAACGAATGGATGCTAAGGAGTAGATGCTAACAACTACGTGCTAACAAGCGGATGCTAAGGGGGAGAGGCCAGAGCTAAGCCCCAACTCTCTCAACTGCCGCGGCAACGGTCTGTTTCCGCTTCCGTGCGGAGCGCAAAGCTTTCGTGTCGGCATCTTGCCTTGGGAGGAAAATGCTTTGCGAGCAGTCAGATCAAAAATTGATGACATTGTGGAAAAAATCACAAAAGACTCGTCTTCAATTAGCGATGAAGACAAAAGCCTCCGATAGGCCGTCCGGCGAGGAAGGAGACGCCCGCCTGCGATTGGACCGTCGCCACGCCTAAAAAGGTGAAACCTTTTCTTTCCTTTGATTTCCCGGAATGAAACGCACGCCGCTTCCAGGAAAATCCCGATATCGAATGCGCGCTAGGCATCATGGGTGTCGTCAGCCCGTTTTCCAGGCCGTCGGCCCCCCCGAAAAGAAGGACGGTATTTGGGAAAAGTTCTTTCTGCTCATGAAGGACAGGACGGCTGCGGATAGCATGAAAAACGGCAGTTAGCGAAGGAAAAAAAGGAAAACGGAACAATAATGGTTCAGTCCGTTGGATTCCTGGCACTTCTCCGTTCGGTGAAGAAAACAAAACTTTGATTTGAACACTCGGCAAAAAGACACTTTTTATCAAAAAAATCATCGGCCAGGACATGGGGATTTCTTTTACATAGCGGTATCGCAACCATGTTTGTCCAGTATCTTGCTGCTACGCTGTGCTCTGTGGCACGAGTTAGCCAACACACTGTGCTCAAATATTACACACTGGATCTTTAATTGGAAAAAAAAGCTCAAATCTAAAATCGCCCCTTTTTTTTTTTCATCAAGATTTTTATAGCACGTTATTCATTTCTATCCGTCAATATTTTTTCACTCCATCAGTTTTTCCTTTGCTCTCTCACTCCCAAGCACAGCCACTCCTTCTCTAGCATGTCCACCCGGAACTCCAGACCTTCTACCATACGTACCTCCGAGCTGTAATTCACCCTTTCCTTTCATCTTTGTTTCACTCGAGGCTAACCCATCAACCTTCCTTTTAGTCATCATCCTTCCGATCGCCTCTTTCTTCCACTCGGTCGCTTTACCTCCACATCCTCTCACATTTAGTGACCCGAGAAGTAGGGTTTGCGGGACCTTTCGGTCTCCCGCCCCCTTTCTTTGCCTTTCCCTCGCTCCCTCCGCTTAGCCAGGCTCTTACGACACACAGCGGACCACGGAATTCCCTCAGGGGGAGAGGGCCCCTCACCACAACTTTTTCTACTTTTTTGCTACTTTTTCCCTTTTTTTTGTACGTGTTTGTCCTGGGTAGATAGATAGACGCCTTGTTTTCAGGTTCATCTCACTCCAACGTCAAGGGACCTTGTCATTTACTGCCTCCTAGTGGTAACAATTTCACCAATTTAGAATCGGATCCTCTGAAAAACACACAAAATATAGCAATCGAAATATTGGCAGTAGATGGAAAGAATGAATGAATGCATTCCATATTATCAAAATGAGTCCGAATTAGGCTCATTTTTCTTCTCGCTCTACATCCAGTACTCACCCGACAACTATAGAAGCCTTTCCGTGTTTTTAAACACGTGTGACGTAGCCGGTTGTCAAGGCCGAACGACAGAATTCAGCTCACTTTACAGCAGCCTAATGTCACCAAAAGATCCGAGATAGGAACGGCTCAAAATAGCTCAAAGTATATGCTAGCAGCAAGATAGGAGCTAGTCATCAACAACAACAAAAAAACTTATCCGCCTTGGAAGGTACTGGAAAAACTGTCCTTGAAAAAAAAGTCCCAACCCTGTGCTCGATTTGGATATCATTGCTTGTTTCGGGAGGATAGCGAGGAGTCCTTTTCAGAAGGGAGGATGGGTAGAAGGAGCCAAATCCCCCCAAAATGGCCGTCTTTTTTCTTCGGACGGGACACGCCCGCCCCCGCCGCCGTCCGCTCGCCCCGCCCACACCGCGACCAATGGGAAAAGTCCGGACCGAGAAAGCGGGCGGGCGGAGAAAGGCCTCTCGGCGCTTTTTCCAATTTAGCGTGTCGGCTTCCTCCCTCGCTCTCCTTACTTTGGACCGGTTCCTCCCCCTTCCTCGTTCCTCCCCCCCCAACGCTCACCTGCTATCTTTGGCGAGCCACATGAAAGCCGGTCGCCGACGGGGGGGCAGAGAGTTAATTAACTCGCCAGCGCTAGCGCTTACTCTTAGCGCCCGATGCAAGTCTTAATAAGAGGACGGAAGCGCGGCTCCCAAAATGACCCCGAGGCCCCCAAAATCACTCGGGACGCAGTCAAAGCGCGACGCTCGGTGACACCGCGCAAGCTTTAACGAGGCTTTGGCGTCAAGTCGTATTTCCCCAAGAGTTTGGAGATTTACTTGTATTTTTCCTAGTACTACTGTCATAGTATTGCTGCACAGCGAGCACTGTAAGTGTTGCCGTTGGAGAGAATAATAAAACAGGACAAAAATAGACGGGAACGAAACTGGAAAGCGATATTAAACAGGACAAATATAAACAGAACCAACAGGAAAACAGGACCGAGTCAGAACCCACGTCTTGCGGGGCCGAGGTTCGTCGGCAAACTGACAAAGGGAGAGTGAGAACACTGAACTTAAATAGAAGGAAAGCCAATCACGGGCGGGGCCAATTGGGCACCACGGCGACCGCGACATGTATGGCGACATCCGATCGACTCTGTGTACAACACGGTCTTCCATTTTTGCTCGTATAAGTAAGTTGATTACCGATACAGACGGGACTGCAATCTGGCAATACTGTGTCTTGTGGGATTTTTATGGTGAGCAGATTTCCTGTTACAGTTTTATAGGGCTAACTCTGATCAACTTTATGGACAGTATGTTTTTCACTTTCTCTTTCCCTATAAACTGTTGGGGGAAAAAAACGATATTACAAATGTAGCGTTTACCAAATTGTTTGAATGAGTTATCTGACTCCATGAACCAAACACAATCTTTATTCTCCTAACAATGCGTGCTCTTTTCTTCATTTTAGGGAAAAAAATATTGACAAGAGACAGGCTTTTTCACACGGGGTCAGATTTATTTTCTTAAATTATTTCTTATGTGAATTCCATCGATTTTTGGCGAATTATTTTTGAATTAGTCTAATTCGTCTTGTCGGGCCTCCCATCTCTCGTTCTCCGATCTCGTCCGTCTCCGCCGTCTCTCTCCGTCTTCCGTGTTTCGTCTTTTTTGACACGTCGGGCATCGGCGCCTCCCTTGGGGCGTGCTGACTCCTCCCGTGGGCGGGCCAGGTGCCAACGTTACCTCCTCCTCGCCGGAAGATGCCGCCACGTCTAGAGGACTCGCAACAAGAAAGCTTATCGGAAACCTCGTCTCCTTTTCCCGCGTCACCCTTTGTCCTCGTTCTCCTTTTTATGTTAACATCATTCTTGTCCGGGTCACACTGACCCCGAGCCTTCCCTGAGAAAAATCCCCACTGCATTCAGCAAAATGTAATTTGTATTATAGCAAATCCCTTAGAGTCAATTTCATAAAATTAAAAATGTTTGTGTGTAGATCAGGGGCGTTACAAGGGGCATGGGGGAGTACCCAAAACTAGATGTCGTCATGGGCAGTCTGAAAAAAAAGACAAACAAAAAGAAGAAAATTACAAAAAAGGGAAACAGAGAAACACAAAACAAGAATGAAAGGAAAAAAAGGTCAAGAAATAGAAGCAAGAAAAAGGACAAAGCAAGGAAAAAAGAATAAGCTAGGGGAAAAAAACAAAATAAATACAACAAAAAAGGAAAAACAGTGAGAAAAAAGGAGAAAACCCGAACAAACAATAATAATGGAAAATATGAAAAAAGAGAAGAATGAAAAAGAAAAAAAGAACAAGAAGACAAGCTGGGAAAAATAAACAAAAGAATAGATAAAAGGGGGGGTGGGGGAAAGGAAATGACTGTATTGAGGGGGTCCCTTTGTTCAGTGTATTTATAACAATAAATACATTCTTTTAAAGAATATTATTGTACCAAAATGGGATTTTTTTTTCACTCTGCCGCGTCATTTCAACTCCTTTTTCATTCCGAACGAACTTCCAACTTGGAATTCCTGCGGGACACCACTCAGAATGTCGACTCTTGGCTGCAACAACGAATCGACTCCAAATACAAAAAAAAACTGTACAAAAAAAAGGCAAATTGTGAAAGGCATCCCCGAAAAGCACCGGAAAGAGTCATAATAGTATTTGATGTGGCCCACCGCTCCACCACCTCCGACCCCCCCGGGGCAGCGGCCCTGGTGTAGATTTGATGCCGTTGCCAATGTCGTGTTATCAAATGGTAGGGGAAATCCCATCCCATCCTTCCTTTTCCCGAAAGAACGACGGTCGGACGGTTTTCTATCGATGAATTCGGATTCTTCTGTGTAAATGGATCGGGGCTACAACAACTCATCGATAAAAATGGATTCAAACGAATGATTGAAAGGCAACTCATTAAATCACCGATTGGCTGTAGCGCGTGATTTACGAGCCACTGGGTGCGTTCAATCCATGCGAATAGGATGTGCTCACCATTCTATTGTCACGCTGAGGGTTGTAGTACCGTTTTGGTCCGGCAGAGGGCTCCGAGACTGATTTTACGATAAAGTCATCTTGTTTTTGATGGAACGTTGCATCGTTATCCATCATTTTTATCGTGGGAATGTTTGTCATAAGTTATAACCCCAAAAAACAAAATTAGGAAAAGTCAGCTTCCATTTTAGGTGGATACAATATCACTGAACAGGAACGGAGACGGGACCCAATTGCGTTCGTTTTACTCAGCTTTATTTAGAAGGAGAAAAGGACTCGCATCCACGATCCGATAATTGGCGGTCACGGGTAGCAGATAGCTGGGACGCGGAAGCGGCACTTTTGTGTCGATCGAAGGTCGTCGTCGACGGCGAGAAAAAAACGGTCGATGGCCGGGGCGGAGGAACAAAAACACAAACGGGTTCAGAAAAAGGTCAGCAACGGGAATCGGACAAGGAACAGGGCAGGGTAGAGTCTGGACTCACAAAAGCTTGCTTAGCGTGTAGCTTAGGTTCACATACGATCTGACGAGTGAGGTCAGGAAGGCGAAGGTTTAAAAAAGAGGAAGCAGCCAATCAAGAGAGCAGACTCAGGTGTAATCACGACATACAAAATAAAATGAAATGTATCGCTCTTTCTTTTTTGTTTCGTACGAGAAATCCAAGTGCATTATAATCATTGGACCAGTATCTTGCATATTGGCAGGTGTATAGCATATATTTGTATGAATTTCTGTTTATTGTCAAGGTCATTGACAAAAATGTGTATTCATCTTATAGAAACGGAGACAGGACCCAATAGCGTTCGTTTTACTCGGCTTTATTGAGAAAGAGAGCGGCGCTCGCTTCCACCGTCGGATGATCGTCGGACACGGGTAGCGGATGGCGGGAACGCGGAAGTGGCACCTCAGTGTCGAGCGAGGGTCGTCGTTCACGGCGAGAAAACGGGTCGATGGCCAGGACGGAGGAACCAAAGCAGAAACGGGTCCAGAAACGGGTCGGCAACGGGTATCAGGCAGAAGGAAACAGGGCAGGATATTGTTTGATAGTACAGAGCTTGCCTAGCTGAAAGCATAGGTTCGCAGACGATCTGACAGCTTCCTCTCGGAAGACGGGGGTTTGAAAAGAGTCAGGGAGCCAATCGGCGACCAGGGCTGTTGGCGCCAACGGGCAATCAGCAATTATGACAGAATCTGCGGTTGTTGTGTCCAAAATTCAGAATATATTCAAATAAAGAGGAGGAAACAAAAATTTCAGATGGACGGAGCGATGGATAGGTGATGAAAATAAGTGTTGGTGGCAGGCCTAAAATGGCGCGGAGTGGGCTCCCCGTGAGAAATGGGTCTGTGAAGCCAGCTCCGTATTATTATTCTTAACATTCAATCATCTTCTTGTCCAAAAACGGGCTTTTTTTTTCTCGGGGTTCGCGGCAGGCAGGCTGGCGTCAGGTGTAATTTCACGCGTTAGAATGTGAGCCCACCTGTCTCCGTGCGCCGTCCCCCCGGCCCTGTTCCCCGTGCGCCGCCCAAACCCTTTGAACGTAACTTTTTCTTATTAGCGTGACACAAAAGGAACGCGGGGGAGGCCGGGCGGGAGCCGGGCGGGAGCCGGGCGGGAGCCGGGCAGGGGCGGGGGAGAAATCCTCCACCCTCTTCCTCCTCATCAGATGCTTTTCCTTCGCCGCCCGCCGGCTCGACTTTTTTCGCTGACGAAAGACGTTAGCGAGCTAGCGCTCGCTATTGTGGGGCAAAGAGTTTAGCCTTTGAAGTTAAATCGGACACGGGGGCGGGGGGCGCCCCGCACGCTAGCAAAACACTCCAATAAACACTTCAAGTACACAAATCAAGAAAGCCACAACAACCAATTTTTCACCAGCGTGGGGCACAGAGTCTTAAAAGAGGCAGCCTCCGTAACAGCTTGGAGTTCTCTATTTAACAGTGCAGGAGGCGCAGCGCACTATAGGACGTGGACAAGCATACTAGTGCGCAGAGTGAGATATTCAATGGAAGAGTTTGCTTGTGCTTTATTTTAGTAGGGTTTTCAAAGTAAAAGAAAAACAGAAACAATGTCTCAGTCTTGTTTTGCCTCCTGGATGGCAACATTTGGACCGTCGCTTTTGCTAACTCGAGTTGACAGGATCACCGCGCTTTCTCCCCGGACCACGACAACCGCCTTCGTCGAGCGAGATACGGTCTCCTGGATTTTTCTGTCCCGTTCGCGTACCGAACCCGGACGGAATCGACGACCCTCTGTCGCTTTTCGTCCACGCTTCTGCATCGTTGTTCCGCGCCGCCCGAGGGGCTCCGGGAGAATATCCAATATCCGAATCCTCGTCCTCTTGTTTCCGAAAGGTTCACTTTCTTCACTTTATTCGTCACTTTCTGAAAGTTCCGGCAACGTTCCCGGCAAATAGGGCTCGGAGACCTTTTTGAGCCCAAGAGCCGTTAAATTGAAAAGATTTGGATTCGTTTGGGAAATATTTCAAGAGTAAATTCAACAAAAGCCAAACACGAAAGTTCTTCACTGCGAGACGTTAGATCATTTGATCCAATCTATGAAATGCTCCTGTTTCAATACACCACTGCCAATGTCTTAAGAGCAGGGGTGTCAAACTCATTTCAACTCGGGGGCCACACCAGAGAACAAACATTCTCTCTCTCTAGTAGATTAAAGAGAAAGAAAAAAAGAGAGAAAGACATAAGAGAAAGAGAGGGAGAGAAAAGTAGAGAGGATGTGACAAAGAAAGAGAGAGAAACAAAAATGTTAAAAATTGAAATAGTTAGAGAGGGGCAAAAGAAAGAAAGTGGAAAAACAAAATCCAAAGAGAAATAGAGAAACAGAGAGAAGGAGCGTAAAAGAGAAGGAGAACACAAGAGAGGGAGAGAGAGAGAGAAAAGAGAGAGAAAAGGAAAAAAGGAAGAGAGAGCAAAAGAAGGTAAACATACACAGAAAGAGAGCACAAAGAAAAGAGAAAAAGATTGAAAGAGAGGGAGAGATAGAGAGTGAGAAAGAGAAAGAGAGAGAGAAAGAGAGAGAGAGAGAGAAAGGGAGAGAGAGAAAGAGAGAGAGATAAACATTAGTACAGCATTTGTGGGAGGCACTTGGCTTTGGCAAGATCAAGTGGATGTATTTCAACCTGCAGCCCGTTTTTTTCTTGCGCTTCTCTGAGCGTTTTTTCGCGGGCCCAATTCAATCCCTTAGCGGGCCTGATTTGGCCCGCGGGCCGTCTGTTTGACACCCCTGCTTAAGAGTGATGAAGCTGATTGAAATGCAATTTTTGCTTTCAGAACGAGGTGCCAGCAAAATTCTTTGGTATAAAATGTCACAAAATACCGCAAACGTCCTGTGTATAGCTCCGCCCATTTCTACCGCTCACCCGATCCACTTGCGCTAGGTGCTTTGCTAGAGCTTCTGCGTGATTACAGTTGGTTTTGTGAGTTTTCATCATCACGTGTCTCAAGCATGAACATAGATTGTTTAAAGAGCTTCCATATGCAATTTACAGTTAAAATGATGTCTGTTGGTGTGAGACCCTCACTTTAAACTGGAGTTCGAGTTGTCTCCTATGTATGCTAGAAGAGGAAGGGATGTGTTAGGAATTTTAATCTTAAAAATGTAGCGTTTACCAAATGATTCGAATGAGTTATCTGACTCCATGAACCAAACACCAGCTCACAATGCGCGCTCGTTTCTTTTTGGGAAAAGACGGACAAAAACAGTCAGGGGCAGATTTATTTTTTTAAAGTATTTAACTAAGTGAACACCATCGAATCAGCCGAATGAGTGTCGCCGGAGTCTCCGTCAAGCCTTCCTCTCTCGATTCTCCCTCTCGATCTTCTGAAGTTCTTCTCTTGACCCACGTCTTTCCGCCAGCCGGTGTGCCGGCTCCTCTCGTGGGCGTGCCAGGAAAGCCCCCTCGCCTCGATGTTTCCACGTCATCAAGGCTTTGTTCTCCAAACATGGCCCGCCGTCCCCCGTCATCAGGGTCCCTCCGCGTCGTCGGATGTGCCGATTATCTTATCGGCTTCGCGTCAGCTCCCGCCAATCCTGAAAACGACAGGCCAGGGTGCCCTGAACTTTCACTGCTCATTGAACTTAAGCCTTCTCTGTAAAAATCTTGATTGCACTCCATAAATGTAATTTGTATTCAATCGTGTGAAATCTTTTATAGTCAAATGTATGAAATCCTTCAGAGGGTACGAATCACGTTGTTGCAGAGAGGCAGTTGTGTAAAAGTTTAAAGTGAAAGGAAGAGAGGTGTATTGGGCATTTGAAACCCAAAATCAGTGTATGTTGATTTTGGGTCGACCGGCATAGCAACTCGGCCCTTGTTGTGCCGTGGGCTTAATATTAGCATCCGGGAATACTTCCGCAAACAATGCGTATGACGAACACGGGAGAAGGCCTAGAAGTCAGGGGAGACGGCACACACGAAAGAGGGGATTTCTGCCCAAAATGTTGACTCGGCCAAGATTCAAACTTGTGACTTCCCAGTCTCGGGGCGGGCGCCCGACCCCGAGGCCACCGAGCTGGAACGGCACGATAAAAAATGATATATAAAAAATGTCAAATTCTTTTACATCCAACTTCTTTTTAAGGGACAGAAACAATTTCTTTCCCGGGTTAACGAGTGACATTTATTCTAGAGCAGTTGTTTCAAACTCGCGGCCCGGGAGGCCTTTTGCGGCCCCAAAGATGATCGTTTAAGACCTCTGCTTGAGTGTAAAAGCTAGGGGGAGAAAAACAAAAGTAGAAACAAATACAACAAAAAAGAAAAAAACGGAGAAAAAAAGGAGTGCATATTATTGGCCCAATAGATAGCCGTATTCCGTCCCACCACTGAAAATGAGTGCTAAAAGCACAACGGAGGAAGAACCAAATACGGGGACCCAAAGTCAGCAAAACTCACCTCAATTCTTTTGAAAATGAGGGAAGTCAGAAAAGAAAAAAGAAAAGATTTTTTAAAGAGAAAAGAAAAAAAGTAACATAAAAAAAACAACAAGACAGGAAGTAAAACGCAAGAATAAAAAGGAAGAAAATGAAAAAGATAAAAATGAGAGCAAATTGCATTTTTTTCCATTTTTTTCTCTTTATTGCTTTATTTTCTTTTTTTCTCATTTTCTTTTCATGGCTTTCTCTACTCCTACTTTCCTTTTTGCCTCTTTTTCTTATGAGAAAGACTTGCTCAAAATCTTCCTCCCTTTTCAGTTTCCGTCGTCTTAAATGTTGCCCGCGCGACAGACGAGAGCGCCATCTAGCGGACGCAGCTCAAACGCCGTCCCTTTAAGAAGAGCCCGAGGTTTTTCCGGAAAAGGCCATTCGGCCCCCGACTCCATGGAGTCGGAGACCCCTGCTCTAGAGTCATTCAGTGGCCAAGAAGTATAAATAGCGCTATTTTTGGGAGTAGGGTGCTCGACATTGGCGAGCTGAGCCCAGGGCGGAGCCTCTTCTCGAAAAATAGCTGAAATGCAGAAGGGAAGGCAAAGGTGAAGCCCGGAACAAAAGGCCGCCGTGCCTTGGTGACCACTGCCACATCCCAAAGAGGCCCGGGGATTACAAAGTATTCCGCCTTTCTCGTCAGCAGATTCGGGGGCCGCCGGGGGGCGCCGGGGGGCACCGGGGGGGCACCGCGCTCTCCGTGCCCGATCGATCCCCGCCCGATCTCTTTTCCGTTCACGCGTCGGAAAAAATGGCAGCCGGAGGATGGACAACTTCACAGGGACACGGACGAGAGGGTGGGGAGGGAGGGCGCCCGTCCGTCCCAATATCAATATTATCCGTACTAATGGGTTGGTATGGGTGCTTGAAATCCTGGAAAATGCTCATATTCTAATGTTGTGTTTTGAAGTCAAGGCAAGTCATGTCATGTTTATTTGTGACGCCTTTAATCACAAAGAGTCTCAAAGGGATGCACAGACCACAGATGATTGCAAATCACAGACTATTATGACAGCATCCCCTGATCTAAAACCGACATGAGGGCAAGGGAAAACTCAAAAACCTCAAGTCATGTCCCGTGTATTTGTGACGCCTTTAATCACAAAGAGTCTCAAAGGGATGCACAGACCACAGATTATTGCAAACCACAGACTATTAAGACACCATCCCCTGATCTAAAACCTACATGAGGGCAAGGAAAAACCTCAACATGAGGAAAATGAAGAACCCTTGACAAGGGACAGTCTCAAAGGGCTGCACAGACCACAGATGAATGCAAACCACAGACTATTATGACACCATCCCCTGATTGGAAAACCTACATGAGGGCAAGGAAAAACTCAAAAACCTCAAGTCAAGTCATGTTTAGTTGTGTCGCCCTTAATCACAAGGAGTCTCACATGGCAGCACAGACCAAAGATGATGGCAAACCAAAGACTATTCTGACAGCATCCCCTGATGTAAAACCTACATGTGGGCGAGGAAAAACCCATAAACGTCAATATGAGGAAAATGAAGAAACCTGGAGGCGGGACTGCACATGCTTGAATTTTGGGTGTAGTGCTTAAAAATGCTTGATATTGTTGCCATTGGCAGTCTGACCACACAAGAAATGAAGAAAAATTCAAAAAAAAGAGTGAAAATGATGCTGCCATGCCTGCTCTGGTCATCGTGTAGTTGTCATGTAAAGCGTCACTAGAGTACATCTCTATTTAGAAACCTGGCTCTTTTGGCTCGGCTCACTTTTGGCTCCTAGGATTTTAGTTTTTTGAATGATACATCGTCAATAACAACAAAAAGTGACGTACCGAACCATTTAGTCGTGAGTCATTTCATGTGTTTTGCAGGCGATCCATGAAAAAGCCATGAAATACACATTCAAACGCTCACACAAGAATAAGGAAAACAGTAAAGAATTTGAGCTTTTTGCACACTCAAGAGATTTCAAGTGGACCAAGACGCAAAATCCCTAAAAATGCAAAACAATAAACTCAAAAATGTCAACTCTCGAGTGCTCTAAATCAATGATCAAATGCCAAAAAACCCAACTATTTTCAATTCTTTCCTTCTCACATATTTAGAAAGATTCTCTGAAAAACACAGCAGGAATATCAATTTCCAAATGTGGCTTCTTTTTCTGTTTTTTATACGCATAGTACTTTCTTTTTTTGAACTGTATTATTGGCCAAATGATATGGAGCCCTTTGGTATGTTTGTGTAGCCGACGGTTGAAGCCAAATGGCAGAATTCGTGTCAGTTTATAGCAGCCCAGATGGGAGATCAGAGATGGAAAGAGCTCAAAACAGTCCAAATAGAAATGATATTTTCGTCATCAAAGTAATGAAATGAAAATAGGTTCTTTTGATCGACGCAGGAAGGATTTCTTCCGTTGAAGCTACTGGAAAAATGAGATATAAGTATATTGGCCTTGAAAGTGCTTGAATTTGGTCAGCTAAACTTTATGAGGTTATTTTGGTCCGTTTTTGTTCATGTTTTTTTTTTACGTTTTTGTCATTTTCGGGTCCATATTTGGGGGAGTCAATTTTGCCCATTTCCTTCGTGTTTTGAAATGTTTTCAATTTGGTTTATTTTTGCCCATTTTCTTTTTGATCTGTTTTTCGCATTTTGGTCATTTTCTGGTAAATATTCAGTTTTTGTTTGGATATTTTTTTTGTTCTGGTTTTCCATTTTTTTGTCATATACTGGTTATTTTTAGCAGTTTTTTTGGGTCAATATTTGTCATGTTTTTTTTTGTTTTTTTTAAATTGTAATTTTAGGTCAATATTTGTTCTTTTTCTGGTCATTTTTTTTAATCCTTTTTTTGTTCGTTTTTGGTATTTTGTTATTTTGTCAATTTTTGTCGTTTTTCGGGGTGGTATTTTAAATATTTTTTGATTGGGCTTCTTTTGTCAATTAAGATTTTTATGTTTGATTGATTTTTGTTTTAACTTTTTATTATTGTCGTCTTTTTGCCACTTTGTTCATTTTTTCTTTCTTTTTTGGTTGTCATATTCTCTTTTGTTTTTATTTTTGGTCCATTTTTTTGTTTTGATCTTTTTCTGGTTTTTAGGCGTTTTGCACAGCCTGTATGGCAGATCTGCTTTTTGTTGCTTGGGAGATTTGATAAAAACGACTCCAGGGTTAATAAAACAATTGTGAATTTGGCACCGTGAGGGATTTTTTTTTTGAATCCCCTCCCGTTCTCCTGGTCACTTCAAAATTCATCCGCGTCTCCTCTCCTCATTTTGAGCGTCTACTAAACTCTAAATGTAGCATTTCAGGCCAGAGTTTGGTACGGCCCTCTCCTCTCTTGCCGGTTTCGGATCCATTATTCCTCATCCGTCCTTATTTCTTTCCATCGATTGATCTCGGTTTTTGCATTAAACGGCAGAATGGAATCCATTTCTTAGTCAGGAATTGTACTTGTTCTTCTTTCCATTTCATGTCATCCATCCATCCGTTATCTGCAGCGCTTATCCTCAGTAGGGTCGCGGGGGTGCTGGAGCCCATCCGAAGCTATCTACACCCGGGACAATTTGGACCGGCCAATGAACCTGACGCGCATGTTTTTGGAATGTGGGAGGAAACCGGAGTGCCCGGAGGAAACCTACGCCAGCACGGGGAGAACATGCAAACTCCGCACAGAAAGTTCCATCTCGCGACCTCAGAACTGTGCCGCACACGCGCTAACCGCTGCGCCGCCCCATTTCACCTCAAAAAATAAAACACGGTCGTGATAAAGTGCTTTGATCAAAATCCGTCCCCCAAAAAACAAACGTGGCATCCCGGGTTGTAAAAAAAGGTAAAATGAATAAAATATGAGGGCGCTAATGAATAAATCAAAGTTCGCCTGTATTAATAATACGGTTGCGAATGAGACCACGGCAGATAGCGTCTTTACCTTTTTACGTCTCGTACGCGAGGTTGACATTAAAATACCACCAAAATACTCAGCTATACTACAAAGATTCCATCATATTCTACAAAAAATACCACTTTGGTAATACTCCAAGATTTTAACAAGGGATTGTCATGATGACCGATTGGTAGCGCCTGTGCCTGCTTGTTTGGCTTCCTGATTGGTTCCCCGTCCTTGTTAAGCTCAGTCCTTTCAGCACTTTGACTCGCTTTTTGCACCCGTTTTTCCATTCGTCCTGATCTCCCCGTTTGTCTCCGGCGATGACCTGTTTTTTGACCCCGTTTTGCTCTCCCGTCCCGGGTTACGACTCGTTTTTGATCCCGACCACGTTTTACTCTCCTGTCCCGGCTATCGACCTGTTTTTTTCCGTCCTCACACCCGCAATCCCCCGCTCCGGAAGATCCACTCTCGTATTCGGATCACGGTTTGAGTGCGAGAGCGACTTGCTTCCTACGTCCAGCGAGCACCGCATCGCGGAGCTGCCCTTCCTCTTTCTATCAACAAACGTGTGATTAACGTTACGCATCTGGGTCCTCCTTCCGTTCTGGTCGTGACAACGATGAAAAAAGACCCAAAAATAGAACAAAAATCAATAAAATGATATTGATACAACAGCAATTACACAGACGATACCACGGAAATACGACAGAAAAACGACAAAATAATAAAAGTAGAATACTCCAGAAATGCTCCAAAAATCTGACCGTCCGATAAAAATAGAAATACTAGAGAAATGTGAACGTATGTGTATATATTTCTCTTTGTTTTCCGCTCGATGGGAGGAATCCCTTGACGGCATATTGACAATTTAGGACGTGGGACAAAAGGGACGGCGTTTTTGGGGACGGTCTTATTTCTGCGGTCTCGGTCGACGCGGCGGGCTAAGTGTGACGGATGGGCGTGGCGGCGGCGGCGGGTGCAAGGTTTTTCTCACATTTGGCCGCGCCGTGTAAAGGTACGCGCCTGTCGCTTGTACTCGGAGGCGCTATTCGTCTCGTTTGATGAAGAAAAAAAAAGCGCCAGCTTGACTTCATCTTCTGAAAAGGCTTTTTCATTTTTCAAAGCTGTTGCTGTGCAGCGTCCGCAGGAAAGACAGAAAAACACCTGTAATACAACCCCCGCTTGACAAATAGGAGGTCATTGTTTCGGTGTTTTTTTGGCATCTTTCTCTCAGACCCATGGAAAGGATTTTAACCCTGGTCGACAGACGGGAGCAAAAACGGGACAAGTGGGAGTCGAAAAAGGCTCGCCTAGTATACACTGAGGTTCGCAGACGGACTGACCACAGGGGACAGACAGGACTGGGTTCAAATAGTGAGCCAGGTGCAGGTACAGTGTTTTTACGTTCATGCTTTTTGTATTTTGAAAGAGAAAAGATTGAAAAGTACTTGACTTAAGAGCTCCAATTTCCCCCCAAAACACGTCGATGTCGATAATGGCATAGTACTGCCGTTTCTCGAGTATTGCCTTTGGGAGCCGACCACAAACTCGACACAAAACACGCTACGTACATTATTTGGAGGTATAAATACCCGTGTCGCGACCAGCACACAGGGTAGACCCAATCGCGTAACGTTTTCTCACAATTTCATTGAAAGAAAGAGGAAGGGCAGCGAAGCGATCCGGTGTTCGCCGGACGCGGGAAGCAAGTCGTTCTCGTTCTCTTATTGTGATCCAAACACGGAAGCGGATCTTCCGTAGCGAGCGATGGCGGTGTCGGGCACGGAAAAAAGGGTCGGAAGCCGCGACTGGGAGAGCGAGGCGCGGTCGGGGTCGGAAACGAGCCGTAAGCGACAACGGGAGAGGCGACGTGGTCTTGATCAAAAACAGGTCGGAGCTGGAGACGGATGAAAAACGGGACAAACCTCGACCAAAACGCGATTGCGCCTCTCCGATCGGACCATCTCGCTCCCACGTGGTCCCGCCCATCGAAAGAGCTCGGCCAGCAGAGGGGGCTGGAGATCGCCACCCCGATTACGAGTATTAGCATGCGACTCGTTGACCTGTGGCCATTAGCGCGACTTGTTAGCATCTATTTGTTTTCATGTAGCTGTTAGCATGACTCGTTAGTATCTATTTGTTAGCATGTAGCTGTTAACATGACTCGTTAGTATCTATTTGGAAGCATGACTTGTTAGCATGTACTCGTTCACATGACACATTAGCATGTAGCTGTTAGCATGACGTGTTAGCAACCACTGGATGCAGATTTTTTGTCCCCTTTCCCCAATTTTATCTTTTTTCATTTTTGTATTTGTCTTTTGTTTTCTTTTTTACTATTGTTTTCTTTTTTTAATTTCTCTTTCCCCTTTTCACGATTCATTTTATCTTACTTCATTTTATCGTTTTTTTCTTTTTCTGACTTTTTTTTAAATTTCTTCGCAAAAGGCAAAATGCGAATGTTGCTTTATGGACTTTTTTTCCCCCATTTTCTTTTTTGTCCCTTTGAGCGTCTCCTCGGTGCTTTTTAGCTTTCGGGCGGCACGAGACAATTCACCGAGACCTAGCGGCGAAATCTGTCGCGACGTCGGTGGAAGTTTTCATTTTGGCGGGGCAACTTTTTGTCCTTGTCGCACGTTAGCCAAGCGCTACCTTGTCAACTTGGCTTTTGCGCGCGGGCGGACTCTTAATTGCCGTGTCACAACCTTTTGTCGTAAAACACGTTGGCTGGTGCTAGCATGCTAATACGCGCTAATCCCCCCCCCCCCGCGGGCGGCATCAAAGGGCCTCGCCGATTGTTAGCGTAATCCCCCGGAGGTCCCGGACGGGGCCGCCGGCAGGATTAGGGGCCCGTGACGGCCAATATTAGCCCCTTAATGGCCGGCCCGAGGACCGGATTACCGGGACGAGTGGAGAAATTGCGCCCCGGATGACTTTCTTTTCTTTTTTTTTCAGCCGGTGCAGAGGCGTCGCTGTCGCCGACACAAATGAAAAGTCAAACGGCAGATTTATGCCAGCCGGCGAGCGCAAAGCCTCCGTTTGATGGCGCCGACCGGTTAGCCACGTCCCAATTAAGGAAGCGAACGGCGAGAGAAAGGTCGGCGGCTCGGGTCTTCTTCAATCCAGAACAACATAGACAACGGACAGACTGACACTCTCTGCCATTTTCTCCCCTTTCTTCAAGGTCTTTTTCTCCTATTTTATTTTCCTTTTTTTTCCATTTTTATTTTCTCTTTCTGCTTGTTCCTTTTTTTATATTACATTTTGACTTTCACTCTTCATTCTTCTCTTTCATTCCTGCTTTTTATCTCTTTCCCCTTTCTTTTCTTTATATATATTTTTCCTTTCCCCCTATCCCTCTTCCTTTTGATTTCTACCTTTTCTTCATCTCGTCTTCATCACCTTTTGCCTTTTTGATTTTCCCTTTTCGCTGTATTTCTTTTTTCTTTTCTTTCTTTTTATTCCCCCCTTTTGCTTTTTTTTCCTCATTGCGCGGACGAGGAAGTGATCAAAATCAAACAGATTGTGGCGAGATCAAAACGGGCAAAAACACAGAAAAACAACGGAGATTCACAGGGCTTCGCAAAACAAGATAAAAAACACGGGCAAAATGGAGATTCTCAGGGCTTGCTGGGTAAAAACAGAGATTCGCAGACGAACCGACAAAAGACGTCTTACAGGACGGCGTTTAAGTACTCCCAGGGAGCAATCTGTCAACGCCTTTCAGCCGGTGTTCATGGGCGGGGCCAATTGGGCGCCATGGCAACTGTGACAGAAGCTGGCGCCACACGGGAAGTGTGTGTGTGGGGGGGGGGTCAATTGGGCGCCATGGCAATTGTGACACCGACAGAATCGTGTCCATTTTGCGCGCAAGATACCTGAAAAATGAGGCCTGTGGGGGTTGATGGTTCACCTTTTAGCCGGCGACAGGAATCATTTGGACTCTAAAGATCTCCACCCAAGGGCCCCGCACCCTGAGAGGGGATGGCCAGTGGATGGAGGCCAACCCTCAGGTGTAGGACGTGAATGCGAATGGGGAAAAAGCTTCTGTAGCAGGCAAGAGGTGTGTTTCGTAGCCAGTAAAGATTTTATACATTTGACTACAAATTACATTCAATGCAATAAAGATATTTACTGACTGTGCCTTTATGCAATGAGCAGTGAAAGTTCACAGTTTACAGAACGGGACGTACCGCTGATAGCACATCAGCACATCCGGACGTTGTTGACGCAGGTGTATTTTGGAGTACCCCAGACATCGGGACGCTCGTCTACGAGATGGTGAAGCCCAGAGGGCTTCTTTGGCGCGCCCACGGGAGGAGTCGGCACACCGTGATGCGGGGAGAAGATGGCCAATAGGAGAAAGCTAAAGGACTTCAGAAGAAGGCTTCCCACGGACGCCACCGTCACTAAAATGGCCGTTTTCGATGGAGTACACTTAGTTAAATTGTTTATGAAATGAAAACTGCCCCCGTGTGAAAATAGATAGATAGATAGATAGATAGATACTTTATTCATCCCCTAAGGGAAATTCACATTTCCAGCAGCATCCCTGAGCTGAGAACAATACAATAATAAAGCCAAAAGAAAACAATATACAAATACCCAGTGTGACGTGCAAATGCCCACTTTAGCATGTTATATAGATTAACTAAATAGTGCTACACAGAACACATAATGCAGTAAGATCCAATGTAGGTGGTGTGGTTTAATGTGGGCCTTTACTCTGCCGGGTGGAGTTAAAGAGCCTCATGGCACGAGGAAGAAAAGATCTCTTCAGTCTGTCCGTAGTACAAGACAGTGACAGCGGTCTGTCACTGAAACTGCTCTTCTGTCCGGAGATAATGCTGTGAAGCGGATGCGATGGATTGTCCACGATTGACCTCAGCTTTTTCAGTGCCTGTCTCTCAGCTGCTGTTGTTAGGCTGTCCAGCTCTTTGCCCACAACAGAGCTCGCTTTCCTAGCCAGTTTATTGAGACGAGAGGCATCCTTCAAATGTCGGCTATTCTTGCTCATCTTTTTTTTATCAAGAAACGAGCGCGAGATTGTTGGATGAACGTAAGTCAAGTCAGATAACTCATTCCGACAATTTGGTGGACGCTACATTTTGAAGATTCGTTCCCGACACCCGTCAGATTGTCCTAAAAAGCCGGCTTTGTGAAGAGACCTCGCCGCCTGAAAGTCTAATGGTGTTGGCCACACCCGCATGCTCCATTGCTCCACTTTCATTCGTCCTAGCAAAGTCAACTCTGCTCTTTTTTTTTGCCGGTTGTTATCTATCGTTTGCACTGGCTTTTGTAGCGGCTCGCTTCGCATCGGATGGCCTCCGTGTTTAAACGAGAGGCTTTTTCTTTTTTTCCTTTTTTCTTTTTTTTCCGTTTTCGCTCAAGCGACGCGGACGCCGTTGGCTCGCCATCACTGGCGCGGCGCGTCGTTTGCGCCGCTGCCAAGTCAAACTTCACGCGACATGAAAGAAAGCTTCCCTACGTCACTCTTTTGTAAACCTGCCAGAATTTAACAGTTTTTCCAACGAGATAGAGAGATAGAGAAAGAGAGAGAGAGAGACAGACAGAATGAGACACAGGGAGGGAGAGAGAGAGACAGTTTTAAATTGAGAGAGAGAGAGAGAGAGAGAGAGAGAGGGAAAGAAAGAAAGAAAGAAAGAAAGAAAGAGAGAGAGGGAGAAAGTGAAAAAGAGAGAGAGGGAGAGAGAAAGAGAGAGAGACAGAGAGAGAGAGAGAGAGACAGAGAGAGAGAGGGAAAGAAAGAAAGAGAGAGGGAGAAAGCGTAAGAGAGAGAGAGAGAGAGAGAGAGAGAGAGAGAGAGAGAGAGAGAGAGAGAGAGAGTTTGGCAAAGGTGGAAAAAAAAACAGGATGTAAATCCTGCAGGTGACAAAGTGCACCTATTCCAAATATCGGAGCGGAAGAATCTCTAGACGAAATATTTTGCAGATACTCGCCGGATTTCTTTGGGCCCCGCGGCGCTAACGCTATCGAGGTGGCGCAGGCAGCGCCCCCGGCGGCTCGCCAGAAAAGGATATCGGGTTCGACTTCCGCCCGTTTCAACCACCCGCCTCCGCGTTTTCTTCTTTTCTCCTTTATCGGAAGGCAGGTGCGCTTTAGCGCTTTCGGGTTCCGACGGGCCGCTCTCAGACGCTTGAGAAAAAATTCCACTCACGAAACGTCGTCCGCTTACTTTCGAGCGTGTCGAATATCGACTCCGTAAGAAGATGAAAGAGATGAAAAAAAATCCGCCTAAAAGCATTCCCGCTTGGTTTGAAGACCCTTCCGGTAATCGCTTGTCTTCGGGACCCGAAATCCCCTTTCGATAGAAACAGACGCGGCGGACGATTCTTGATATGGCCGTTACCCTCTGACCTCTCCGTCGACGCCGCTCTCGACCGATCGCGATAGCCTATAAGGGCCCGCGTTGATTTTGCCGTTGTGTTTTCAAGCTCAGGAAAATGCTCGATTGATGGGTAAAGTCCTTGAAAATGCTGGACATTGTTGCCATTGCCCTGTTTCTTGGCTGTCTGACTCTACAGATCAGGGTAGAAACGAAGACCATTTTTAAAAAGTGCCTGAAAATGACGTGGACAGGCCCGCTCGGATGGCAGCTCCTCTCGATGGTGTTGTCGTGTCGAGCGTCAACGACCTCTACTGGTCACAGAGAGAGATAGAGAGAGAGAGAGATAGATAGAGAGAGAGCGAGAGAGAGAGAGAGAGAGAGAGAGAGAGAGAGAGAGAAAGAGAGAGACAGAATGAGAGACAGAGAGAGAGAGAGGGGTAAAGAGAGAGAGAGATAGAGAGAGACAGTTATGAGAGGGGTAAAGAGAGAGAGATAGAGAGAGACAGTTATGAAAGTGAGGGAGAGAAAGGAACAAAGAGAGAGAGGAAGAGAGAAAGGTATAGAAAGACATAGAGAGAAAAACAGAGGGGGGAGAGAGAGAGAAAGAGAGAGAGAGAGAGGGACAGAGGGAGAGAGAGAGAGAGAGAGAGAGAGAGAGAGAGAGAGAGAGAGAATGAAAGAAAGTGTATGAGAGTGATACAGAGAATGGAATAGAGAGTAAGAAAGTGAGAGAGAGAGCATGCGAGAGACAAAGTGAGGGACAGAGAGAGGAAGAGAGAGGAAATAAGAGAGAAATAGAGAAAGAGAGAGAGGAAGAGAGATAAAGAGTGACAGTGAGAGAGGGGAGAGAGAGAGAGATCAAATAAGAGAGAGAGATAAAGAGAGAGAGAGAGACAGAGAGAGAGAGAGAGAGGAGGAGAGAGAAAGGAATAAAGGGAGAGAGGGACAGAATGAGAGACAGAGAGAGAGAGAGAGAGAGAGAGAGAGAGAGAGAGAGAGAGAGAGAGAGGAGAGGGGGGGAGAGCGCGAGAGTCAGATATCAAATATCGCGGGTAGAACCTTCCACACCACCAAGGCTCCAATGGAAAACACCCTTAGATTTCTTCTTGGTTCTTGGGATCACGAGTAGACCAATTTTTTCACAAGGAATCCAACGTCTCAAAAACGCGGTCCCAATAAAAAGGATTCCATCGAAAAAGTCTTCGGGAAACGTTCCGAGGCCTAGACCGTGACCGCGAGGGACCTGCCCTCGGACCTCGTCCCGGAGTCACGCCTTCCGGACCCTTGCCTCGTCGGACCGCGCTCCCGACCCGCTCGCCACCGAGACGTCGAGAATCCTAAAAACAAGACAAAGGCTAAATTTGCCCGGCTTTCCTACGGACTGCGACCGCGTCGCTCAAACGGTTTCCTTCTCCGGCCACTCGCGCCAACCGCTCGGCGAGCGCTACGGCTACTCGCTTTGTCCTTCGGCGTCACCCGCTTTCCACGGTTGCTCGTTCCCAGTTTCTCTCTCTAGCCACAGCTCTCGATGTTCTTTTCCTGGACTGGAGCGAGCCGCTTAGTCCGGCTTTACTTCTGGGATATTTCTTTTTTTGACGCCTCCTTCTATTTCGATTCTGTTCTAAGCTAAAAGTCGGGGAGGAAACAAACCACCGTTCTTCTCACAATGACCGAGACCTTTTCCAAACTCCTGTCACGGTTGCCGTGGCGCCCGATGGGTCCTTGCTGTGCGGCACCCTGCGAATCCCCGTTTTTGCCCGTGCTTTGCTCCTGTTTTGTTCTCGCCCCGATCCGTTCGATTCTGACCACTTCCTCGTTCCGATCCGTCGACTTCCGCCACCGACGATCCCCGGATCCAGCGTGCGCTCGTTCTCCCCGATAAACTGCGAGTAACGTTACGCGATTGGGTTCTACTTCCGGCTTCCTGTCCTGGTTTGAGACACTCTCAGCATCCGGTTTGCATCGAAACGGGTTTTGCCGTCCTGGAGTCCCGACTTCAGATCTGGATCTCCGGAAAAAAATCAGGATACTCACTTTGTTGGACAAAAGCCCCCTAGTGGCCGATCCCTTCACGCCGATCCTCGAAGCCGGCCGCCATCTTGCCAGGGCTTCCTTGAGCACGCTCCTCACGGAAGAAAAAGGGAAAAGACGGTGGACGGTGGACTTCCCGCAACAGAAGGCAAAAAAGATAATGAGTCGGAAGGAAGCGGCGGCAGGCAGGCAGGCGGAGAGTCTTCCACTAAATCAATTTTGCGAGAAAGTGCTTCTATAAATATGGAAGAGTTATCTTTATGCTTTGCTCGCTCACAACGGACGCGCTTTGTCGCACGGGGGGTTTAGTTGGCCGGCCGCCCCGTCTCTGTCACGAACCAGGACAGGAAGTAGAACCCGATCGCGTCACGTTACTCGCAGTTTATCGGGGAGAAGAGGAACGAGCGCACGCTCGATCCGGGGATCGTCGGTCGCGGAAGTCGACGGATCGGAACGAGGAAGTGGACAAAATCGAACAGAACGGGGCGAAAAAAAAAAACAGGAGCAAAACACAGAAAAAAAACGGGGATTCACAGGGCAACCGTAACAGAATCTGGCGCCACACGGCAAGGACCCATTGGGCGCCATGGCAACCTTGACAGGAGTTCAGAAAAGGGCAAAACAAGAGGAAAAACACAGGCAAAAACCAATATTCTCAGGGCTTGCTGTGTAAAAACGGAGATTTGCAGACGGACCGACAGGAGGCGACTCACAGGACAGCATTTAAGTAGGGACAGGGAGCAATCTCCCAACAAGCTTCAGGCGCCCACGCTTGCATTTTGACGAAAAACACAGGGGAAACGCTTGAAAGCTGCTCCAAAGCGAAAAGCCACACGTATTTTGTACATTCAGGGTACCACCCTGCTTGAAATACAGATCCACCTTATCAGTTTTGAAGCACGAACTGCCGAAACAAGCAGGAACCTCAAAAGATTCACAAACTAAGACGGCAATAAAAATGAGGTTCCCACGTATGTTGTCACGATTGATGTCATTTTGTCGCGCGTCCGAACGAAAGTCGGCCCGTTCTCGATCCGTCGCCCGACAGGAACTCCAACTGCTCACAAAACAGGCCTCCGATGACTGATGACATCATCTGCATTGAAAAGGGAGCCTGCTTCCAGGACAGGGTGGCCTTTGCCCTCCTTGGACAACGGGGACAAAGAAGGTCAAAGCCCGAAGCGAGCGAGGAAGTCGGCCGCACGCCGACCACGAGGCCGCGACGGCCCTTGTTTCCTTCTCTCCCTTCGCATCGGCTGAAGGCAAGAAATCTGGGTTTTTTTTCAGGGGCCCGTGCCATGCCCCTGCCGCCAAAGGTAACCCGGTAATCCCAAATCATTCGAAATGAGCGAAATACCTTAAAACCTGATCAGTTCCGCTACAGAATTCCGTCCCTGCTCCCCTTCTTTAACGCTGCAAGTTCCTATGTCCACCATGTCCCTTGCCACGTCAATAAATCGTAGTTTGTTTGGAAACAAACCGTGTTGCCGTGTGTATATGCGCTGCTCTGTATTTTTGCTTCTTTTGTTTCTGATGAGAAAATAGCGGCTGTTGTAGACCACAGCTCGCACGCATGCGCCGCACACCAAATGGGGGGATTTTGCGTGGCGTGCTTGAGATGGATGCCACGGTAGCTCTTGTTCAAGAAAAGAAACAGGAGCGCTCAGTCCTTTTTTGTTTTTTTTTTCTTCCATTGTTTCTTTCCTTTTTATTTTTCCACCTTTGTCGTCATGTTTTTGGTAGCTTTTTTTTTTTTTCTCCATTTCTTTTTTTCTTTTTCTTTATTCTTTTTTTTCTTCTCCCTTTTATACGTTTCCCTATTGTTCCCCCCCTACTTTCCCTTTTTTCCATTGATTTTTTTGTTTGTTACTTTTTTCTTCCGTTATTTTCATTTTTCTTGTATCTTTCTTTTGACCCTTTTTCCTTTCTTTCTTTTCCTTTGTTTTCATTTTCTTTATTTTCACTCTTTTCATTTGATCTTTTTCTACCCTTTTCCTTTGTTTCTTTTCAGCGTTTCTTTTCCCTTTTTTACATTTCCCTATCGTTTTTTCCCCCTATTTTCCCTTTTTCCATTGAGTTTTTTTTTGTTTTTGACATTTTTTCTTCCATTATTTTAATTTTTCTTGTCTCTTTCATTATTATGCTATTTTCTTTTCATTTTCTTTTTCATTTGATCTTTTTCTACCTTTTTCCTCTTTTCAGTGCTTCTTTTCCATGTTTTATCTTTTTACTTATTTTTTTCCTTTTCTTTATGCTTTTTCTTCTTTTCCCTGTTTTACTTTTCCTTATTGTTTTACCCCCTACTTTCCCTTTTCCATGGATTTTTTTGTTTTTGTTACTTTTTTCTTTTCCGTTATTTTCATTTTTCTTGTCTCTTTCTTTTGACCCTTTTTCCTTTCTCTCTTTTTCTTTGTTTTCATGTTCTTTATTTTCACTCTTTCCATTTGATCTTTTTCTACCTTTTTCCTTTCTTTTCTTTTTTTCTTTTTACTGATTTTCCTTTCCCTTGTCTGATTTTTTTTCAATCGTTGTGAGGTTTCAACGCAGCGCATTTCTATTTTTTATTTCTTGGTGGCAATCCATCACCAGGCAATAATAACAAGACGCGGGCGCAGCGATGATTATTTTTCGGGGTCCAACGGGAACGCTCGGGACGGCGCGGGGATCGGCGCGCGGAAAGCTAGCAATCGCTCGCCATCGATTTCCCGGCGTCCCCCGGCCACAAATTAATGGCGGATTACCAAAAAGCCTTTCCGAGCGTTTCTCCTCTCATCCGCTTTCCATGGACTTCCTTGTAGTGACCGGATCGAATCGTTCCTTAAAGAGACAGCGTGTATTATTGAATGTCACAGTTGCCAGGGCGCCCAATTGGCCCCGCCCCATCCATCCATCTATCTATCTATCTATCTATCTATCTATCTATCTATCTATCTATCTATCTATCTATCTATCTATCTATCTATCTATCTATCTATCTATCTATCTATCTATCTATCTAGACATCTATCTAGACATCTATCTAGACATCTATCTATTTAGACATTTATCTATCTATCTATCTTTTAGCTAGAAAACAATAGTTTGATGCCTCACCTGGTACCTTGACAAATTTGCTAGCCATATGAAACGTGAGACATTGCATTTGACAGTTTTTCTAAGGGGAGGTTAGGCCTTTCCAAAAGTGGCCCTTCGAAGACGACCAGTTTACAGAACTCCAAACTTTCCATTCCTGTATTTGACTTAATCCAATTTTTAGACGTTGCGAAAGAGTCGTAAATGTTTGATTTCTCTTTCCAGAATCCCTCACGACTTCCGCGTGATAATCGCGCGTCAAAATGGATACCTGCTCGGATTTTAAAAGAGTTCATAAAACGGCGTCAAACGATGTTAGGATTTTCATCGGCCGACCAATGTGTCCAACCACATTTGAATCGGTCACAATTGGCTAAAGGTTTTTCCTTTCTTTCTTTCTTTCTTTCTTCGTAAGGAGTAGTGTGAAGCGTAGGGTAAAGGGTTTGTGGGACCCCGGGCGAGCGGTTAAAGCGCTATAGAAAGGCGCCTCGTTGACCGACGGAGAGTAAATGGTGCGTTTGATTTGAAAAAGGTGATTTTGGGTAAAAGGATGATTTTGTGGCACAGCGGGTGAAAATTGCCACCGCGCCAACGAGAAATGCTCAAAAAAAGCGTTCCGCAGACGGGCTGCCCATTCTCCTTCACTTACAAATGTTCCTTTCCTTTCTTAAAGGGACGACGCTTAATGCCCGACGACCGGATGTTGCCATTAAAAAAAACAGAATAGGAAGCTCGGAGACTTCAGGTCATTTTGGCCCATTCTTTCGCAGCGAGAAAAACAGACGAGAATAACAAGAAAAGAGAGAAAGAAGAACGATTGAAAAAAGGAAAAGAAGGAGCCGTGAAGAAAAGAGGAAGACAGAAAGAGAAAGAAATGAGAAAATGGGAAAAAAAGAGAAAGGGCAAGGGAGGAGGGAAAAAGAAACGGGAGGGTAAAGAGAAAAAACAAGAAGAGAAAGACAAACGATCGAGGAAGACAAAACAAGAATAAGGGGTATAAAGTGACAAAAAAAAACGAAGAAAGAAAATAAGGAGAAGGAGAAAAAAGAGAAAAAAAATGGAGGAGGGAAAAAGAAACGGGAGGATAAAAAAACAAAAATCGGAGGAAAAAAGTGAAAAAAAGAAAAAACGAAGAAAGAAAAGAAGGAGAAAGAGCAACGGCGAGACGGCCGCCGGACACGTCGGCTCTCGGTGAGGCTCGTGTTATTGATACATATTATCGATTTCGTTTTGAAAATAAAAGAAATATAAAAACAATTCAAAAAAAGTCCTATGGCGGTCATAAAAACAGAACGACAGAAATGTCATTCCAGAATGGCGAAAAAAATTAGGGTAGAAATACAAAAAAAACCCACGGCCGTACTACAAAATATACATCAATAGTATGATGGAAATACCAAGAAAATCCCACGGCAGCAGAAATACTGTTAAAAAAAAATCCGACTGGAGAAATATTTCCAAAGAAAGACAACTCCGCTCATACTTGAAAAGTCAATCTCAAAGCAGGGGAGCTCACATTTGATTTTGCTCCCATTGGATAGGAGAAGTCCATCATCAATAATACATATGTCAAAGGGGGCTGTTGTCTAGGTCACCGGGATGCTCCCCCTCCGCCCGATGACGGCCGGTTCCCGGCCCCAAAGCGTCCCTCGAACCCACCCCGGAGACCCCGACGCGGTTTTTCCGGCCCTCGCTCAGAATGTTCCAGAAATAAACAGGTCTTTTGCATAAAGGGAAGAAAAAATTGGCTGGTTGGGGATTTTCCTCTCTTTCGCTGACGGAGAAAAAACGCAGATTGTGCCCAACGCTTCTTTGTCTGTTGTGGCCGCCGCGTGACTTTAGCACTCGCCTTCAGACAGCCGTCGGTCTGCTTTTTTGATGGCAGCGTCTTGAGAAAAGTCGGAAAGCGTATCTATCTATTTATGAAATCAGCCAGCAAAGAGATCTTGAAACGTTTTCTGTTCAGAAGGAAAAAAAAACTGGAGTCGTTGGAATCCACCTTTCTGTCTGCTTTTCTTGGTTGCGGCCCCGTCCATCGAATTTGGGCCAGCTCGGGCCTTTCTCCGCCTTTTCGGGTGCGCAACCTTGGCCATCTACCGCCGGTTGAAACACCCTGGCTCCCTTCTTTGTCCTTTCTTTGGCCTTGAGTTTTCCTCGCTTTGGTCTTTCTTTTTCCTTTTTTGGTCTTTCTTTGTCCTTTCTTTTGCCTTTATTTTTCATTGCTTTGTTCTTTGTTTTTTTTTAAAATTTTCCTTTCTTTTTCCTTTTTTCCTTCTTTTGCCTTGATTTTTCTTTGCTTTGTTCTTTCATTTTCTTTTCTTTTCTTTGCTTTGTTCTTTCATTTTCTTTTCTTTTCTTTTCTTTTTCTTTTCTTTTTCTTTTCTTTTTCTTTTCTTTTTCTTTCCTTTTTGTTTCCTTTTTATTTTCGTTTTCCTTTCTTTTGCCCTTCTTTTTCATTTGTTTTTCTTTTCTTTTTCGTTTCTTTTCCCTTCTTTTTCCCTTTCTTTTTCCTTTCGTTTTCCTTTCTTTTCCCCTTCTTTTTCATTTGTTTTCTTTTTCCTTTCTTTTTCCCCCCCTCCTTTTTCCTCTTTTTCCTCGATTTTTCCTTGCTTTGTTCTTTCATTTTCTTTTCTTTTTCTTTTCTTTTTCTTTTCTTTTTCTTTTCTTTTTCTTTTCTTTTTCTTTTCTTTTTCTTTCCTTTTTGTTTCCTTTTTATTTTCGTTTTCCTTTCTTTTGCCCTTCTTTTTCATTTGTTTTTCTTTTCTTTTTCGTTTCTTTTCCCTTCTTTTTCCCTTTCTTTTTCCTTTCGTTTTCCTTTCTTTTCCCCTTCTTTTTCATTTGTTTTCTTTTTCCTTTCTTTTTCCCCCCCTCCTTTTTCCTCTTTTTCCTCGATTTTTCCTTGCTTTGTTCTTTCATTTTCTTTTCTTTTTCTTTTCTTTTCTTTTTCTTTTCTTTTTCTTTTCTTTTTCTTTTCTTTTTCTTTCCTTTTTGTTTCCTTTTTATTTTCGTTTTCCTTTCTTTTGCCCTTCTTTTTCATTTGTTTTTCTTTTCTTTTTCGTTTCTTTTCCCTTCTTTTTCCCTTTCTTTTTCCTTTCGTTTTCCTTTCTTTTCCCCTTCTTTTTCATTTGTTTTCTTTTTCCTTTCTTTTCCCCCCCCTCCTTTTTCCTCTTTTTCCTCGATTTTTCCTTGCTTTGTTCTTTCATTTTCTTTTCTTTTTCATTTATTTTCCTTTCTTTTGTCTTTCTTTGTCCTTTTTTTTGCCTTGATTTTTTCCTTGCTTGGTTCGTTGTTTTTCTTTTTTTCCCTTTTTTTTCCTTTTTTTCCTTTTTCCCTTCTTTTTCTTTCTTTTTCGTCATGCTGGAAAAGTGAATTTCCCTTCGGGGATGAATAAAGTATCTATCTATCTATCTATCTATCTATCTATCTATCTATCTATCTATCTATCTATCAATCGGAGGGATGACATTTTGACGATTCCCCGTCACATATTCGTCCCGCCGAGAGATGGATTTCTTCAATAAAAGAAAAGGGGAAAAGAAGGAAAAGAAGAAAAACCTTCCACCCGAGTGTGATTTTTTTTTCTTCTTTCCTCCTCTAGTCGTCCGTCCTCCCAAACAATATGACGAAAGCGATGGCGCGGCGCTCGAGGGGTCGCCTTATCAGAAACGACGACGACACAAATACTCGGAAAACGACCGGATGGCAAATGAAGCGATGGGAAGGCTTTTCCTTCCCAAAAGAAAAAAAAGAAATACTGGGACAAAAATAGGAAGACGCGTCTGCAGAATACTACCAACAGTACGACTTTTTTTCAAATCGAGCAAAGGAAGGAAGGGGGAAGCGCTCGCGTATGCTCCGAATCGTTGCCGTGTTTCCAGGCGGTCTGAGATAAAGAAACAGAGTCTGCTTGAAACTGAAACGCCGACTCCGGCAGTTTGGCTTAACGTGTCCTCTCTCCTGGTGACTCACGGCGGCAGGTATTAGTTTGTATGGCGCGGTCACGCGAGGCATCGTCGCCCCCTACCTGTCGTGCCCGAGAGCGAAGAATGTCAAAAATGGAAAATGGGGCTCGAACGCGCTCAAGGGGTGTACGGATTTTGGAGTCATTCTTTCATCTTCTTGTATTTGGCTGTATTTCTACAGTGGCATTTTTTGTAGGATTTTCTACTTGTATTTCTCTTGTCGTTTTCTAGTCGTATTTTGTATCCTGAGGTGAAACCGACCCCCCCTCCTCCCCCCCAAGAGAGAGAGAGAGAGAGAAAAGAAGGGAAGGACAGAAAGAAAGTAGAGAAGGACGGGAGGCAATCGAGACGGACGGCAAACTCAAGCCATAAATCCATGTGAAAATGAAATAGTAGGGAGGGAGGGAGGGAGAGAAGGCCTCACTTGATACCGGGCATAAAGTAAGAGACGTGAAAGACGTGCGTGGAGTTTTCTCTTCCTCCTCTTCCTCCTTTTTGTTTTTCTTTTCTTTCATTTCTCCTTTCTTTCCTACTTCTTTTCCATCTTCATTTCTTTCCTTTTTCTGTTTTTTGTCTCTCTTGATTGTTTCCTCCTTTCTTTTCTCTTCTTTCTTTTTGTCTTTCTTTTCTCCTTTCTTTCCTACTTCTTTCCCATCTCCATTTCTTTCCCTTTTCTGTTTCTTGTCTTTTTTCATTCTTTCCTCCTTTCTTTTCCTTATTCTTTTCTTTCCTCTCTTCTTTCTTTTGTCCTTTCTCTCCTCTTTTTTCTTCTTTGCTTTATTCCCTCACTATTTTCTCTTTATTTTGGCCATAGAAGCCGCACTCTCATACCAGGCGTCGGCATGTAGCATGTAGCGCGACGCCGTAGCATTTACCCGTTGGCACGCGATCCGTTAGCGTGTCGTCACTAGCGCATCGTGCTTCGTGCCACTCGATAGCATCTCCTCGTCAGCATGATTCATTAGCACGTCGCCGTTAGCATGATTTGTTAGCACGTCACCTGTAGTACGTCGTCATTAGCATCTACTCGTTAGCCTATTGTCGTTAGCCCGACTCATTCACATATTGTTAGAATGCGGTTGCTAGCATGATACTTTAGCATTTTGCTGTTTGTATGACTCATTAACATGTGCTCAGTAGCACGTTGTCATTTGCATCTACTCGTTAGCGTGTGGTCGTTAGCCTGACTCATTAACATCTTGTTAGAATGTGGTTGCTAGCACGACACTTTAGCATGTCGCTGTTTGCGCGACTCATTAGCATGTCGTCAGTAGCGCGTCGTCATGAGCATCTCATCGTTAACACGTCGTCGTTAGCATGACTCGTTAGCATCTCCTTGTTAGCATGTTGTCGTTGTTAGCATGACTCGTTAGCATCTTCTTGTTAGCATGTTGTCGTTGTTAGCATGACTCGTTAGAATCTCCTCGTTAGCATGTTGTCGTTAGCCTGACTCATTAGCACGTGTTCCTCGGTTGATTGAGAATAGTCCGTAAGGGGCGCCCGGATTTTGTGACATCCGATGGACATATTTGGAGTGGTCGTTTTTCTCTCGCGCTTCTCTCGGCATTGTCTCGCGGGCCACATCAAACGAAGCCGATCGGGACCTTGGCGTTTTGAAGACGTTGGTTCGGTTCCGCTCACCGAGTATTTGGAGGCAAAACGGAGGTCTCTCCCCTTCTCCAAATTCATTGATGTCTCCTCTCCTCGTTCGGAGCGTCTACTAAATCTGTAAACGTCACGATGGCTCCTCGAAGCGTGATATTGCCCGGGGTTTGCTAGAGTCCTCCGCCGTTCTCCCCGCCGGTTGGGATTTCGGGGCCGTCTCCTCTCCCGGTGGGGAGCGTCCGCGCCGCTCCGAACCGGAGACTTTGTCCTTGGAGCCGGACACGGCGGCGCGGTTGTCAGTCCGGCGGCGTTCCCCTCGTAACTTTCCCGAGCGGCGAAACAAAAAAGCGAGCCGTACGGCGTAGGTCGGAGGAGACGGGGCGCGTCGGCGTCACTCACTTTGACACCGACGGCGTCCGGCCGGCCGTTTGGCGGATGATGGATGCCGGCGCCTCCCGGAGACAATTTCCTGCTAGCGCGTACGCGAGCTAGCAGGCGTCACGGACTTTTGCGTGGAAAATTGAGAGCGTGATGAACGAGGACGCCTTCCAAAAAGATATAGGCGCAAATAATGGCCGCCCCCCCCAACGCCCCCGCCGCCGCCACCGCCGGCTCCCAAATTGCGATGACGCCGGCGAGCTCCCGCCTTAAAAGCGAAACGAAATGAGCCAGCGCGCTAATTCTTTGAAACATATCGAATAAGCGTGCGTTCCGTCAGGAAATGTCTATCTATTTTTTTTATCCTATTTCTTTTGTTTTTTCCTTTTACCATTTTTCTTTTCTGTTATTTCTCTGTTCTTTTTTCTCTTTTTTCCTCCATTTTCTTGTCATTTGCCTTGTTTTTTTGCTTTTTCTCAGGTTTTTCCCTTTTTTATTTCTATTTTCATTTTCCTCCATTCCCCGTATTTTTTTCTCCGTTATTTCTTTTCTTACTTTTCCTGTTTTTGAATTTTCTTAATTTTTTTTTCATTTTCTTGTTTTTTCTACCTTTTTCTTTTTTCCTTCTTTTCTTCTTCTGGTCTAGCGCAAGAGTATCTTTTCTGTATTTTTTCCAACCCGCGTACTTTCGCCGCTCCGCCATAATTGTTCTTCACCTCGGCCGTTGGCTAGCTCAGCACTTTAGCCGCCCTTCGGAGTAGCGGCTAACCGGATTAGCGGCTAACCGGATTAGCGCCCTGGCTAGCCACCTTAACCGAGAGGCCGCCCCGACCTCCGGTCCACCCGACGTTCACCAGATACGGCCGGAGTCCACGGCAGCCATCTTGTTAGCTTGATTAGCCTTTGCGTTTGAATACAGACTAATGTGGAAAAAAACAGTTTTAGTTTTTGTCTGTTAGCATATGGCTAATTTGATGCTCTTTTGGGCCGTTGACACCGTCTCGCTCGCTGTAAACGTTGCGTCTTTAAGCAGGAAGCTAACCTTCAAGGAACAAAGCTAACTGTTCCGTGTATTTATATTTTGGGTTCGGTTGCCGTTAGCATAGCAGTATTTGGCTCCGCTCGCTTCTAACAAATAGAGGGGATACGAGAAACTGGAGGTCGCATCCGCGACGGCCATCTTGTTAGCTTGTCCGGCGTTAGCGTGTGAATTTATTCTTTTCTCGCTGCATAGTATCATCCCTAAACTGATTTATTTTCTGTTAGCTTGAAGCTAACTTTTGAAGCCCCAGTTGTGGTTTCTAAAGCTATCCCGCTAGCTTATTTAACGTTAGCGTGTTCGTTGAAGTTCCTTTTAATACACGACCGAATCGTGCCAAATGCGTTTTAGTTTTGTGAGCATGACGCTAACCGACGATGTTAGCGTAGCATCCGTTGGCTCCGTTTCGTGTCACTTGTTTTTCTTTCTAGGTGTTAGCGTTTTTATTAGCGCAGAGGCTACGGGGCAAAAGTGGAACCGGCGCTGCCTTTTAAAAACGGGACATCTCCGACTTTTAACGGGCTCTCGCTCGCCGCTCGTATTTCACTTGCTCTGTCTCTTTGATGGCGGAGGGGCGAGCGAGCGGCGCTGCGAACCAGGGAGGGAGAGAGAAGGTAAGAGAGAGAAATCGATTGAGCAAGGAGTAAAAGAAGGAAAGAGAGAACAAGAGAGAGAGAAGGAAAGAAAGACCAAGAGAAAGAGAGAGAAATATGATCAAGACAAATAATGACATGGACTTACCTTTGGTGTGTCGTGCTATAGGCTGGTTTGGCAGAGTCGCGGGTGGATGCACAGGGAGCACATGGACGGCGAATGTAGTACTCTTCAGGGAATATTTGGATTCCTGGTGAGTTCTTTTCAGAAGAGGTCTGTCCTGCGGGGGCGCCACCTCCTCCTAGATGATTGCCTTATTGGATTGCTCTTCCTATCTGGAAGAGTCCTCCTGGACGGGTGAGCGGGGATAGCCCCTCGCCTGCTTTCTGGCCTTTCTTGCTAAGACTTGGGGGGAGGGGATGGTTCCTGGACTTGATAAAGGCAGATGGTGATGTAGCGCTCGTTTAATCCCCGGCCTTTCTTTTGCGCTCGTACATCAAAAAGTCTGTCCGGCGCCGCTAACCGAGTTAGCTACATCCACTGACTCGCGGGCAGAGGATACCGGTCGGCGGCTGTTTTCTGGCCGGCTCCCGTTGGACCGCCCCTTCTTCTTCTTCTTCTTCTTCTTCTCGTGTCTTTTTGTTTTTGTGAGTGTTTCATGGAAAATGGGGCATTAGATGTTCCCATCCTGAAAATGGCCTACCATGACACTCGACAGCACAAGAAAGAGAAAAATTGAGCTTCCCTTTTTCCTGACACGGTTTCTCTGCGCGTTGCTGTTCCTGTAGATAAGTGGGCGGGGCTAAAGGCAGCACTTCCTGTTTCGATGGATCAGGGTGCTAACGTTTCGCTAAGGACGTACGCTTGAAAATGGGCCCCTCTCCCTCCATCTCTTTCCCTCTTTGTTTTTTATTCTTTCTTTCCCTTTCCTTCCTTCCTTTCTTCCTTCCCTATCTCCTTCCTTCTCTCCTTCTTTCTTCAGGCCCGTTTTCAGGAGGGCATTTGAAGGCACGGACATCCGTGGCGAGCAACAGAAAGAGTCAGAAAACTAGCGGGTCGCGCATGAGTCATGCTAACGTCGCTAGCGTAACGTTAGCACCCCGACCCGATCTTTTAGCCCCGCCCACTCATCTCCAAGAAGGCGCAGAGAAACCGTGTCAGGAAAAAGGGAAGCTGGATTCGGTGAGCCAGAAGAAGTCTAGAAATAGTCTCTAAGAGGTGCCGCGTTTGTGCTGACGCTAGCACGCGGCGCACGAGTCATGCTAACGCCGTTAGCGAAACGTTAGCACCTTGATCCGATCCTTTAGCCCCGCCCACTCATCTACGAGAAGGCTTAGAAAAACCGTGTCGGGAAAAAGGGAAGCTGGATTTGGTGAGGCAGAAAAAGTCTCAAAATAGTCTTAAAGAGGTGTCGCGTTTGCGCTAATGCTAGCGCGTGGCGCACGAGTCATGCTAACGCCGTTAGCGAAACGTTAGCACCTTGATCCGATCCTTTAGCCCCGCCCACTCATCTACGAGAAGGCTCAGAGAAACCGTGTCGGGAAAAAGGGAAGCTGGATTCGGTGAGCCAGAAAAAGTCTCAAAATGGTCTCCAAGAGGTGTCGCGTTTGCGCTAACGCTAGCGCGCGGCGCACGAGTCACGCTAACGTGGTTAGCGGCGTGACCCCGATCCATCAGGGCCCGGGCGGCCCCGCCCAGCGCCCATTGGTATTCATCGGGCACGGAGCGGCGCTCCGCCATCTATTCATCCCTTTATGTGGCTCTTCCTCTTTTTTCTCTCCTTTTTTTTTTTTGTATTCCTCTTCGGAGCGTTACCGCCCTCCTCCTCTTTTCCGATCGCCGCCGCAATTTTCCCCCTTTTTTTTCCTCCCGCCGCCATTATCCCATTATCCGTCATCAGCCGCCTCGCTTTCGCTCTTTCGCTCTTTGGCTTTTTTTTTTCCCCTTCTTTGGTGAAGCTCGTCGGTTTGTTGCTCTTCTTTACTGGAAAAAGGGAGAGAATCATAAAAAGATGGAGGGAGGGGGGGAGAGGGGGATGAAACACAAAGGGCCATTGTTGCGCTGTCATTCCATTAGTCACCTGGACGCTTTGGGACGCCGGCATCCTCCGACCCGGGCCGATCGAGCCGAAAAGAGGAAGGTGCGCGGAGGGAGGAAGAAAGAAAAAGAAAAAAAAGAAAGGAAGAGAGGAAAAAAAAAAACAGAAATAGCGGAATAAAGAAAGGATGAGGAAACAAAGAAAGAAATAAAGAAAGAAAGGAAGAGAGGGAAAATTCAAGAAAGAGAAAGGAAGAAAGAAAAAAAGAAAGAAGAAAGAAGAAAGAAAGAAAAAAAAATGAAAAAGCGGAAAAAAACAAGAAAGGGAAATAGCGGAGGAAACAAAGATTGAAAATCAAAGAAACAAAAAAGAAATAAAGAAAGAGCGGAAAAACGAACACATGGAAGAAAGAGAAAGGAAGAAAGAAAAAAGAAAGAAGGAAGAGAGAAAAAAAAAACAAGAAAGGGAAATAGCGGAGGAAACAAAGATTGAAAATCAAAGAAACAAAAAAGAAATAAAGAAAGAGCGGAAAAACGAACAATTGGAAGAAAGAGAAAGGAAGAAAGAAAAAAGGAAAAGAAGGAAGAGAGAGAAAAAAAAACCAAGAAAGAGAAATAGCGGAGGAAAGAAAGGATGATGAAATAAAGATTGGAAAAACAAAGAAATAAAGAAAGAGCGGAAGAACAAACAAATGGAATAAAGAAACAGAAAGAGTGAAATAAAGGAAAAGAAGAGAAAAAAAGACCAAAGAACTCAAGATTAAAAAAACAAAGAAACAAAGAGCGAAAGAAAGAAAATGTGGAAGAATGAAAGATCAAGAGCTAAGAGAATATGCGCGTGCGGCAATATAGCCGATTTATTGGAATCGTTGGAGTCGATAAAATGGAAATGTTCATTTGATGTGTGGTTTCGAAGGGACTGGAAAAACGGGCCTTGAAAACGCTTGAATTTGGAACCCCGAGAAAACGCCACGCCCTTTTTGATCGGCCGGCGCTCGGAAAAGTAGCCTTAATGTAGCGTGTCCGATTTGCTGGGCCGCCGCGTGAAACTCGACAAGACGCCTTCCGTTACGGAGAGACGGAGAGAGAAGATGGAGAACGAGAGGAGCGAACGGACACGGAGAAAGAGAGGAAAAAAAAAGGATTTCTGAGCAGGTGATGCTCCATACTATTCATTCGGGGACATGTTAGGGTCCCGCCGCTCAAACCGCGGCTCGAGGGCCAGGCGCGGCCCGTCAGCCTTCCTCATCCGGCCCGTGAAACTGAAAACTAAATATAGTACTCCGTACAAAAACCTATCGTCTTATTTTGTCGTCGTTCTGAGAAAAAATACGACTACATTCATACTATGATCCCAAAATACTTCTACGGAAACATCAAAACAGAAACGCTACAAAAATACAATCTACTAGGATGGAAAGATGTCAAATACTTCTACAGAAATACTCAATAAATACCATGACAGTAACACTATCAAAACGGGACGTCGGTATTACAACAGAAACACTACTCAATACTTTTACAAGTATAATGCAACAGCAATACTACAAAATACAATTACAATAATACGAAAAATATACCACGGTTGTACTGCAAAAACTGTTCTATGAAAATATTACCAAATAAAATGACGATCATTCTATAGAAATACTACAAACATACTACAAAAATACCACTAAAGTAATACTTCAAAAATACTATGGAAATAACAGAAAAATAGCAGAAATACAACTGACATGTTCCAAAAAATCTACGATAGAAAGAGTACAAAAATACGGGCCGGTGACGCCCACGGTGGTTAGCAAAACAAGTCGAGACTCGATCGCTATTATTGATATGGATTTGAAATCAGCTCCGGGACGAATGACGTCCGACAAGTCGGTGTGATCTTCATCTTTGTCAGTAGGTGGCAGCGGACGAGCTTTTTTCCCATTTTTGGATCGAAATATCGATGTCACAGTTGCCATGACGCCCAATTGGCCCCACCCGTGCGGCGCCGGCTGCGGCTCGTTGACAGTGTGGCGTTCCGTCTATTTAAGCTCAGTGCTCTCACTCTTCCTTTGTCAGTCCGTCAACGAACCTCTGCCCCGCCAGACGTGGGTTCTGACTTGTTCCTGTTTCCTGCTGGTGTTTCCTATTTCCAATATTGTTCCTGTTTATTCCGTTCCGTTTAATATCGGTTTCCAGTTTTGTTATTTTTCTCCCGTTTATTATTCTCTCCAGTTTTCGTTCCTGTCTAATTTTTCCCGTTTAATTTCGATATCCTGTTTCAACATCAATCCTGTCTGATACTATTTTTTTGTTCCACTGGAAGTGTCACAGTTCCCGATTAGCATCACCTGTGCCCGCTCATTGGGCGCCAGCTGCTGCGGGCAACCTGATGGGCTCCCTGTCCTGTCCTTTTTTAGGCCCAGTCCTGTCACTCTCCAGTTGTCGGTCCGTCAGAGAACCTCTGTTGTTACAAGACAAGCATTTCGACCCTAACTCCTGCCTGTCCCGTTTTTGCACCCGTTTTTGCACCCGTCTGTTCCTGATCTCCCTGTTTGTCTCCAGCTCTGACCTGTTTTTGATCCCGACCACGTTTGCTCTCCCTTCCTGGCTTACGACCGGTTTTTGATCCCAAAAACGTTTTTTTGCTCTCCTGTCCTGGCTATCGACCTGTTTTTTTGTCCTTGACACCGCCATGCCCCGCTCGGGAAGATCCACTTGCCTATTTGGATCAAGATCCGATGGCGTGATCGGCTTCCTCCCTGCGTCCAGCGAGCACCGGATCACGGGGTCTTGCCTTTCCTCTTTCTATCAATGAACTTACGCATTTGGGTCCCGATTCCGTTTTGTCGTGACGGGAAGATCGTTTCGACTTATTTGCAATATCATTTTTGTAGAATATAGCAAAACTGAAATAAAAAAGGGACTGCAAAATGTCTTCTTATTGAACTTTTGTTCAAAAAGCAAAGTGATAGACCTGACATTTGGATTTCATGGAGTTTTTTTCCCCCATTTATCTTCTAAAATATATGGTAAGAAACAACACCAGTCCTAGTTTGATGTTCAATCTTCTTGTTGGCGTCAAATTTCCCCCAAAGGCGCAAAAAGTCGACTTCCGAGTCGTTTTCGACATTCGCCCGAAAAAAATGGATCCCGTTTTCTTTCGTCTGACGTTTATTTCTCGACATTTTGTGATGACGCGGTTTTACAAACGGTCCGTATTGCGCTCCTTTCGTCTTATTGGATTTCGTCAACCTGAGCTTCAAACACCAAACAACAACGTCAAACTCCGTTTCCATAAATAATCCCGATAAAATCTTCGAAACGAAAAAAAGGGAAACCCAAACGAGTCCGGAAAACCGGCCCGTCGTCTCGGCGTCCGATGAGAGGAGGGGGACGGAGTCAGCTCCGACAGGAAGTGATGTTTCCAGAAATAATCCCGATAAAATCCTCGAAACGAAAAAAAGGGAAACCGAATCGAGTCCGGAAATTCGCTTCACCCGCGGAAAGTCTCTTCGACCAATGAGAGGAGGAGGGCGGAGTCAGCCCCGACAGGAAGTGATGTTTCCATAAATAATCCCGATTAAAATTCTAGAAACGAAAAAAAGAGAAACCGAATCGAGTCCGGAACACCGCTTCACCCGCGGAAAGTCTTTTCAACCGATGAGAGGAGGGGGCGGAGTCAGCCCGGACAGGAAGTGATGTCCCGCTTCCGTTGTGCAAGTTTCGGTCCGGGACCCCGGCCTCGTTATTCTCACACTCCGCGAAACATTCGAAAACATTTTTTTTTTTTGCGATAAATATTGACAAAATAACAAATAACAGAATGAACTTCACTTGATGCTAACAGGGTTAGCGTTTCCGTTTCGACTTCCTGTCACTTTGAGGGGGCCTCCTTTTGAATAGTTTTGGAGAAAGAAAAGAAAAAAAATCAATCCTTAAGAGCGTTTGTGACAATAAATAAAGGTGTAACAAAAAAGGGAAAAACACTTCTGGTGCTTTATTGCATGAAGTTCCCTTCCACTTCCTGTTTGTGCGGAAGGACATTCGGGACCTGTCCCGGTTTGGAGCCCGACCCCTCCGTGTCCGGGTACAACCGGTGGGGTTGAACCTGACCCTAACGTTGGGTTCAGGGCAGGGTGGGGTTCGAGCCCGACCTCCGAGTCCTGTTCTGAGAGGGGGGGCTGGGACTTGGGCCAAACTCCCCTTTGTCCTGGTCCTCACGAGTCGTCCTCCCTCCTGTGCGTGTAGTTACTGAATTGCGGTCGGCCCTTTTTTTTGCCCGGGGGAGTTCGAGCCGAACCCCCGAGTCAAGTTCCGCTCGGGGACGGCCCCCTGTCACGTCACGGTCCCGACAAATCGTCTTCCCTCCTGTGCGTGGAGTTACTGAATTGCGACTGGTTTGTGTCCTGCCTCGGGAGGTCGAGCCGGACCCCCGAGTCAAGCTCCGCCTCTCCCGTCTTGTCCCCGTTCTCACAAATTGTCCCGCAGCCCGTGCATATAGCTCCCGATTTGCGATCGGCCCAAATCCACGTCGTGGCACACCCACTTGATGTCGTCCTCGCCCCCCCTCCCCAAAAGGACGGAGGGGTCGGCGTAGGCTCCGCCCCCCGCCTCGCCCGGCCGGTCGGGCAGGACCGTGGCGAAGGACGTAAACTTGACCCGTTTGCGTTTGGATCTGGGCGAAGCGTCGGCGGCGGAACGGCAGCGGTGGGGCTCCGGCAGGGCCCGGGGTAAGGTCTGGCTGCGGGAGACCCCCCGGTGAGCCGCCAGGGGGACCCCGGACCCCTTCAGGAGATAGTTGCTCTCCTCGTAGCCGTCGCGGTCGATGGCCGTGGTGCGCTCGTCCGGCCGGGGCGGGGCCCCCGGGTAGGACCGGTCCCGGTCCGGGGGGTCCGACGGGAGGTCGGCCTCGTTGCCCAGCCACACCCAATCGTGGGCGTGGTTCATGTTGCCGCCGGTCTCCAGCACCGGCACCTGTTTGTGGCGGTACCTGGGGAGTCCGGACCACAAGGAAAAACAAGAATTTGCTTCCGGTTCTGGTTTTATCGGCAAAAGATTCTTACATTTGTTTGTACAATCTCTCCTACGTCACAGAAAATACTTTGGACCTCGTCTTTCATTCGGAAACTGCTTTCAAAGGGTTTCTTTTAAAGCAGGGTTCTTCAAGATGGGTGCCCCCTGTGGACAGTTGAGGGGCCTGCCAGCCTTTTCTGAAAATAGCTCACCGGTGCGGGCTCATTGGGATTTTCTAGTCCAATGATTTTTTTGGTGAGTGGTTGACTGAGTCAAATGAACCCTATTAACCCCATCTCTCTTCTTCTCTTTCTTTCTTTCTTTTTCTTCCTTTCTTCCTTTGTATCTTGTTCTCTGTCCCTCTCCCTCTTTCTCTCCCTATTTATCTCTCTTTGTTTCTCCCTGTCTTTTCTCCTTATTCTTTCTTTTTCTTTGTCTATGTCTTTTTCTTTCTCTCTCTCTGTCTTTTTGTCTCTCTTTCCTGCTTTCCTTTTGTCTTATTTTCTTTCTCTTTCTCTCTCTTACTTGATCTGTTTATCTCTTTTTCTCTCCCATTCTTTTTTCCTTATTCTTTCTCTCTCTTTGTCAATGTCTTTTTATTTCGCTCTTTGTCCTTTGTCTCTTTTTCTTGCTTTCTTTTTGTCTTATTTTCTTTCCTTCTCTCTCCTACTCTACCTATTCATTTTTCTTTCCTTTTCTCCTTATTCTTTCCCGCTCTTTATCTCTCTACGTCTTTCCTTTCTCTCTTCTTTGAGCAATAATGAACCCGGTAATGACCTAGTAAGCGTGGGTGTCCCCATTTGCGCTAATAGGTATCAAAAAGTAGCCGTACGCTTGAAATAACTCGGAGAGTCCTGTTTTAAACAGATCCCATTTTGGAATGGCTTTCAAAGGCAAAGTCGGAGTTTTTGGTTTGAAACCGGAATCCTTACTAGACAACCTTCTTTTTAAGATCTCATCCATCCCCAATGTTCAACTTTTCCGACCCGACCTGACACCAGATTGAAACACTATTCTAAAACCTCGATCCTTGTTTGGAACCTGACTTTGAAATCCAATCCTCCTCTGAAAACCAGACTTTGGTGCTAGGCTTCTACTAGCAAAAGGTTTTCGGACTTGTGTGACCTTCTCCGTACGGATACTTTGGAGCCCAGCTCTCATTAGGAAACTGGTTTCTAACCGGACCTGAATGCCCCGATCCCAGTTTGAAAATGAGACCTGGTTTGAAAGATGGCTTTGAAACCCAAACGCAAACCTGATCCAATAAGACAAATTTGAATGGATTTCAGAAGCAAATCCTGAAACACTTTGTCGGGAAGATTGCCGCGAAACTTTTATCCATCCTTGAAATTTTAATCTGAGGATCAAACCCGTTTTCCAACTTTGCTACCTGGTTTGCTCAACCCTACAACAGACCCAAACCCTATTCTGGAGACCTAATCCCGGTTTGGATTTTGACATCTCGCAATCCGCCAGAAGGCTGCGTTTGCTCGGAAACCGGACTTTGCCAGGAAACGCTTGGAGGTTACTGTTTGTACAACCAGCGATACATAGTACCGACACTTTGGACTGCATCAGGAGTTGAAAACTACTTTCCAACTCTATTTGATAGAAGCAGTTTTGCAGCACTTAAACTTCTTAGAAAGATGGCTGAATTTTCAGGATCTCATCCAAACGTGATTCACACATTTTCTAACCTGACTCCATGGACACCAGATTGAAACCCTAATACTAGAAAGCCAGATCCTGGTTTGGAACCTTCATTTGTAAACCCAAGTTTTAGATGTTTTGAGCTGATAGGAAAACCAGATCGAAACCCTATTCTGAAGGCCTAGTTTCGAACCCTACTGTGTTCTCCTCTCAAACCTGACCTTGGTTGTTAAAATGGACTTTCTGTCATCTAAAGCCAGGGTTACTAACACTGCATCAGAAAAGTTCAACTTGAAGACCTGAATCCCGGTTTCAAGTTCGAGTCGAATCCCACGATTGGACCTCGGTGTCGTTGGGAAGGTCACCTGAAGGCGAAGCTGACACAATTGATGAGGAAGACCAGGATGGCCAGACAGAAGACCCCCAAGAGCGCGTACATCCCGATCTCCAGATCCGAAAGACCCCGGACGCTTTGGCCGGGCTCGCCGTCCTGGGGCAGCTCGACTTGGGTGGGGCCCTGGCCGGCTCCGCCCGCTTTCCCCGCCCGATGGGTGACCGTGCTTTTCGTGGTTAGGCTGACCTGTCGATCAAACGGAGAGAGACGCTCGTTACGGTTTTTAGAAGAAAAAGACGAAGCCCTAAAAACGTGTTCTTGCGGCTTCACCTTCCTCATGGCGCCTTCCTCCCGATCCGGCGCTAAACTCTTGGACCTCCAGCCCTCGTCGTGCTCCCCGATCTTCAGTAAGTCGGTGGCGTTGTCGGCCCCGCCACCTTCTTCCGGGACTCCGCCTCCGGCGTCGCCGAATTTGACGGCGACGTAGCCCACGCCCGCCGCCAGCACGCTCTTCCTTTTGGACTTCTGGCAGCTCTCGGAGATGAGCATCTCCACGCGCACTAGCGCCCCCTGGCCTTCGCCCTCCGCCACCACCAAAGGCCACTCTTGCTCCTGGACACAACCGGATGAACATTTACGTCCGTGCTGTAGAGAAAATCGCTTCAACTCATATTTATCCGATTCGGAATCTGATTCGGTAACCGATTTGGCGGAGAGACGGTGGTCACGATTTACCACACAAATGAGTTTCCAAAAAAGCCTCTTTTTTGTCTCTCGTATCATTTGTCAAGGAGATACAGCGATAATGATCATGATTGATCAGTCCAAAAGGAAAATATAGAGACACAGACACACAATTAAATGATGCACATGGTTTGACTCTAACAAACTACGTTTTATTGTAAAGATAAAGGGCGAGGGAGGCGATCGCGCCTCTCTTTTAAAGGCTCTTGATGTCAGTCATCTGACATTTCTGTCGATGCTTTTCAACAGGTGGATTAAGTGATGATAGGCCAAATTTCGTTCAGACAGGCAACAAAATAAATCCTCTGGCATGAGACAAGGCATACGGGCACATCATTCATCTTTGGATACCAATGAACACTTGAGGCTTTGAAATCCTGATTATACAGCTGGAGAGTCTGTTATTTACTGCGAATGGATCTTTTGGTGTCTGTTGGAAAAGGTTGGGGAAAATGCTTTTGTATCGAGGCAGTACCCTACAAAGGACAGGCAAACAAATCATTGGTAGAGTAGTCGAGTGAGTATCTAACTGAGTCAGTCCCTGGCCCATCGCAACAAGCTAACGAGAAAAAAACAAGCGAGTGTCGACGTCATTCAAGGTGGATGGAAACTCCCACCTGATCGGCGACAGAGACGACGTCTTCGTCCAATGAGACGGCAGACAGCAGGAAGTCTTTGGGGTGATAGATGTCCAGCGGCGTGACGGAGCCGTCGCTGTAGTGGATCCAAGCGCTGATGGACGCCTCCTGAAAGAAAAAAATCAGACGTACGCCTGACTGCTTTCTGCTTAATGCACCCGAGGAATAGGACGGTTGACATACTGCGGAGTAATGCGATGTCGTTACTAGCTCCTTGGTGATTTTGCTTGCAGAACTAATCAACCCATCCGCTGACCAACCGAACAAAGCTCATTCTCTTTCAACCAACTCGCCGACTGACAGACGGACCGACCGAAGCTTAGTCTCTTCCGACCAACCCATCGTTACGGTCTCTTATGACCGATCCACTGAATAACCAACCAACCAATTAACCAACGAAGAAACCATCCACGCTTGTAGTCTCTTCCAACCAACTGACTGACTGACTGACTGACTGACTAACAGACGGACCAACCGACGAACCAAGCTAATACTAACTCAATGACCGAAACTGAAACCAACTAGATCATCTGCTAATCCCCAAAGCGAGAGAGTCACAAAAGAGACAAACCGAGTGAGGTTCTTTGCGACTGACAGACTGGACAATTAAGTCATGGAGCGACCGACGTCACCAAGGTTAGCATACGGGCTAACTGCAGGAGCGGAATCCCGAGGAACAGGCGACTTCCAGTAGCTAACGGTGTACACAACCAAGGAGAGAAGGACTTGATGAGTTTGGTGACGGTAAGGATTTCCCTTTAAGGGAGGTTAGCTTCCACCTCACCTCCAACGAGAAAACCAGCAGATAGCAAAACGGCTTGGGAAAAAAAGCGTCGGGGGCTAATGAGGACGTGATTACGGCGAGAGACAGATAAGAAGATGGCGGCGCGGCGGATGGGGATTACTCTTGGGAGGAGATGATTGGCACCTCCGGCATTTTCCCGCCTCCCTACTGGCTGAAAAGATAGCCAGAGACCCAAAGGGGAAAAAATACCTTCGTGTCGCCAAACCGGCAAAACAACTCAAAGTAAAAAAAAAAAAATGGCTTCCCGTTTCTATTGGAGTCCACCGATCGCAGGCTAAAACACTAGCAGGATATTGATGGCTTTGAAAAGAAAATCATTTTGGGTTGTGAAAAAAAGTGCAAAAATGTCAGGAAAAGGCTTGAATTTTGGCTAAAGTGCTTAAGAAAGCCATCGCCACGTTTCTTTCGGGAGTCCGACTCGATAGAGCGCGCAAGGAATGACGAGTTTTGCGTGAAAATGACGCCGAGACGCCATCGTGACCGTATTGTCACCGCCTCTGTCAGTCGGACCCAATAGGACAGCTCTCTTTAGAAAACCTGCTCTTCAGGCTCGGCTCTCTGAGTACAGCGGGCCCTTTCGGCTCCCAAAGAGCTCCTTTGATATATTATCAATAATAATCATGAATCATAAAAAAAGATTAGGTATACAGATGATTTAGTAAAAGACTCTAAGATCGAAAGATTGAATGCACTCTGCTTTGGAGCCATCAATATTTTTAAAATGAGTCCAAATTTGCCTCATTTTCTGCTTTTTATATATATACAGTTCTTTCTTTCTTTTTTATCTTCCATACAGAAATCCATTATTACCCATGGCTATAGAACCCTTTCCATCCGTGTAAACATGTGTGACGTAGCCAATGCTTGAGGCAGAATGGCAGAATTCATGTCACTTTACAGAAGGCAATCGGAACATGAAGATTGTGGATCATAGATACAGGGAGTGCAGAATTATTAGGCAAGTTGTATTTTTGAGGATTAATTTTATTATTGAACAACAACCATGTTCTTAATGAACCCAAAAGTCTCATTAATATCAAAGCTGAATATTTTGGAAGTTGGAGTGGGGCTTTTTTAGTTTTAGCTATTTTAGGAGGATATCTGTGTGTGCAGGTGACTATTACTGTGCATAATTATTAGGCAACTTAACAAAAAACAAATGTATACCCATTTCAATTATTTATTTTCATCAGGGAAACAAATATAACAGCTCAACATTCACAAATATACATATCTGACATTCAAAAACAAAACAAAAACAAATCAGTGACCAATATAGCCACCTTTCTTTGCAAGGACACTCAAAAGCCTGCCATCCATGGATTCTGTCAGTGCTTTGATCTGTTCACGATCAACATTGCGTGCAGCAGCAACCACAGCCTCCCAGACACTGTTCAGAGAGGTGTACTGTTTTCCCTCCTTGTAAATCTCACATTTGATGAGGGACCACAGGTTCTCTATGGGGTTCAGATCAGGTGAACAAGGAGGCCATGTCATTAGTTTTTCTTCTTTTAGACCCTTTCTTGCCAGCCACGCTGTGGAGTACTTGGATGCGTGTGATGGAGCGTTGTCCTGCATGAAAATCATGTTTTTCTTGAAGGATGCGTACTTCTTTCTGTACCACTGCTTGAAGAAGGTGTCTTCCAGAAACTGGCAGTAGGACTGGGAGTTGAGCTTGAGTCCATCCTCAACCCGAAAAGGCCCCACAAGCTCATCTTTGATTATACCAGCCCATACCAGTACCCCACATCCACCTTGCTGGCGTCTGAGGCGGACTGGAGCTCTCTGCCCTTTACCGATCCAGCCACGGGCCCATCCATCTGGCCCATCGAGACTCACTCTCATTTCATCAGTCCATAAAACCTTAGAAAAATCCGTCTTGAGATTTTTCTTGGCCCAGTCTTGACGTTTCAGCTTGTGTGTCTTGTTCAGTGGTGGTCGTTTTTCAGCCTTTCTTACCTTGGCCATGTCTCTGAGTATTGCACACCTTGTGCTTTTGGGCACTCCAGTGATGTTGCAGCTCTGAAATATGGCAAAACTGGTGGCAAGTGGCATCTTGGCAGCTGTACGCTTGACTTTTCTCAGTTCACGGGCAGTTATTTTGCGCCTTGGTTTTTCTACACGCTTCTTGCGACCCTGGTGACTATTTTGAATGTAACGCTTGATTGTTCGATGATCACGCTTCAGAAGCTTGGCAATTTTAAGAGTGCTGCATCCCTCTGCAAGATATCTCACTATTTTTGACTTTTCAGAGCCTGTCAAGTCCCTCTTCTGACCCATTTTGCCAAAGGAAAGGAAGTTGCCTAATAATTATGCACACCTGATATAGGGTGTTGATGTCATTAGACCACACCCTTTCTCATTACAGAGATGCACATCACCTGATATGCTTAATTGGTAGTAGGCTTTCGAGCCTATACAGCTTGGAGTAAGACAACATGCATAAAGAGGATGATGTGGTCAAAATACTCATTTGCCTAATAATTCTGCACTCCCTGTAAGAACAGCTCAAAAGTGCACAAAGTATGTGCTAGCAGCAAGTAAGCCACTTAATTGTAGTCATCAAAAATCCTGGAATAAATAATTGGCCTTCAAAGTGCTTGAATTTGGCCTTGAATTAGGGTGGGCCAACCCTAAAAAAGACTTCAGTTGGCTTGGAAAAAGAACTTCCCTCGGGTTAAAAGTTACCCACAAAATAAATATATATATATATATATATATATATGGCTGTTTTGCTCGATGAAATCCATCGCCTAAAAATGATCGTTTGAAAAATAGGTCTTGATGCAGGGGTGGGCAAACTGCGGCCCGAGGGCCACATGCAAAATACTACGAAAATACTGCAGAAATACTACTACAGGAATTCTACAAAATGCATCCACGGGACTAGAAAATATTGCAGAAATACGACCAAAACGCATTTACAGAAATACTACAAAAATACATTCAGTAAAACACGACAGTAATACTATGCTAAAGAAAAATGACCGGAGGAATACTCCAGAAGAACCAAAAAACAGAAGTAATACGACAAAACTGGATATCAAATGTGGTGCTTAAAAACGGGCACCTACTGGTTTCTATTTGATGAGACAAATTTACTTAGCAACAAGTATAAAAAGAGGATGTATTTAAAGAAATTGTCAAGGTCACCAGGAGGGTCCCACTCCAGCCCCGTCTTGTTGTAACCCAAAATATAAAAAAGAAATTAGTAAGAAAAATTCCAATGTAAACGAGAAAAGTGTGTGGGATGGGGGTACCTGTTTGGGGGCCCGCATCACCTCCGAGGCGGTGGCGGTCATCAGGACGGCCTGATAGTGGGCCCCGGGGGGCCCGGGAGCCCCGGCAGGGGCCACGGCAGGGGCCACGCTCAGCCCCAAGGAGGCCACCAGCTGGACGCCCATGTCCACGATGCTCACCTGCGCACATCAGACCGCACCTCGCTCAAAAAATAGAAAAAGTTCGTTTTGAGTTTTCGTTTTGATTTTGAAGGAGACACTCAGACAGGAAGTGACATCATATTTGGAAACATATTGCTTGTATTTAAACATTTGAGTTTGTGCTTGGGATTCAGACACGCTCTATTTTCCTTGTATGTTTTAGTTTGACTCTGTTTTGGATGAAAGTGGGGATCGGACGCTCGTCTTCACTCGACCGACCCACTTGTGTTTCCGAACCTATTCTTTTCTAGATCGATACGTTTCTTAAAGTATTTGACTGAAATTGTCGATATCTTTGCGGTTTTTGTCAATGGTTTGTGGTGTCAACCCCGCAGTAGTTTCAGTTCGAATTCAAGTGGCGCTCGGACGCTCATCTCGACTCATCCCCATCGTCTTGTGATTTTCCAAAGCTTTTCTTTTGTAGATATTTTTGATCTATTTCACTGAAATTGTTAATAAAACGTTGTGGTTTTTGTGTTTTGGATGAAAATGGAACTTGGACGCCTGTCTTGAGGAGTTAAGCTAATGTTAAACTGTGTACCATACACACACACACACACACACACACACAGATAGAAATAGCTTGGGTCCTGCTGACGATACCGGACAAATTCTCACCTTGTCATCCAATACGGTCACCGTTTTCTCGGCCAAGATGGAGTCCGAGAGGGGCGACAGAACCTGCCCGGCGACAGCGGAAAAACAACAACCTCAAAGCATGCTGGGTACCGGCACGCCAAAAAGATGTTCCCGGTATCCCGTCTGAGCAAGACGTACCTGTATGGTGGTGATGCCGAGGTCTCGTCCAATCAGAACGCGGCCGTCCACCAGTTTGGCGATGCGTTCGTCTTCCACCTTTGGAGTAGGACATTAGGAAATCTGAGTGCCATTCCTTTTCATTCAAAAAGACACTATAACAGGTAATATACATAAATGGATGGATTTTTCTTTCCCCCTTTACTGTATTTTCCTTTCTATTTGTCTTTTGTCTTTTTTCTTGGAAATTTCCTTTTCTCTTTTCTTTCTTACTTTCCTTTATTTTCCGTTTTATTTGCTTTTTTCTTGACTTCTTTCATTTATTCCTTCTTTATTTTTTTCTAGCTTTTTCCTTTCTTATTTCTTTTTTTTTCCCTATTTCGTTCTTTTCTGCCTTTTCTTTTATTGTGAAAAGCTCGGCAGATAATGTGTCACTTGGAGATTCCATAATTTGTATTGTCCCGAGGACACATATCTCATTTTATTGTGATTTTGTGTGTATTTCTGTAGTATTTTTGTAGTATTTCTTTAGTAGTATTTACGTAGTCATATTTTTGTATTAGAGTATTACTGAAGTATTATTTTTGTCATTCAGAAATATATGACGTCCCTAATTTTAAGCACTGAGTATCCTCTCTCTCTCTCTCTCTCTCTCTCTCTCTCTCTCTCTCTCTCTCTCTCTATATATATATATATATATATATATATATAGATATATATATATCTATATATATGTATATACGTGTGTGTGTCTATCTATCTATATCTATCTATAGCTATCTATATATGTCTATCCATCTATATCTATCTATCTATATCTATCTATATTTATCTATCTATATATTTCTATCTATATATGTCTATCTATATATATATATATATATATATATATATATATATATCTTTCTATCTATATATGTCTGTCTTTTTTTTTTTTTTTTCAGAATCTGAAAAAGAATCAAAACAAGCAATGTATTTTTATGTTTTTGTTAGCACTCACCTTAAGTCGATCCAGGACCAGGTGAGTGATGTCCGCCAGCCAATCAGCACCCAGCATGGGGACGGCCTCCCCGCCCGGGTCGCTGGGTTCGGCCACAAAGTGGGTGAGGACCCTCACCAGGGCGTACTGGTACTAAAAGAGTGGAAAAGGGGGTCCCCGTTAGAGCGCCCCGTGGTGTTGCAGGGCCCGTGACCACGCTCACCTGCAGCGTGCAGCCTTTGCCCCGCCTCTCGTCCTCGTCTTCGTCTTCGCTGTCGCGAGTCGGCCTAAAAGAAATACCTCCGTAGTTAGTATTGCCACAATTTCTGCTACCGACATTGCCAATGAAGTTATGGTTTTTGTCAACGGTTTGTGATGTGGTGTCGCTCTATGTTTCAATTTGACTTTGTTTTGGATGAAAGTGGAGCTTGGACGCTCACCTCCATTCGGCACTTTTTTCAAAAAAAAAGGGTTTCGACTAGAAACAATATCATCCGGATTGTTCTGGAAGGGAAATATTTCTTTGGGATTATTCTTTAAATGTGTTTAAAGAATGAAGACGAAGGAATGTTTGGCGAGTATGAATCTGTTCTTGACTCTAGCCGACTCCCACTAGGGGATACGGCTTCCGTAGATCGATAGATTAAAAAAAATGGCTTAGTGTTTCTTGGGGAAAAATAAGGGATTTTTATTCGTTGACCAAAAAAAACGCCTATGAAAGCATAATTTATTTTTTCTTTGTCTCTTTCTTTTGTTTTCAAGTAGGGACGAAGTATCACTGGCGAGTATCGGTGGGGAGTATCGGTGACGAGTATCACTAGCAAGTATTGATGAGGAGTATTGGTGGCAAGTATCACTGGCAAGTATTGGTGGCAAGTATCACTAGCAAGTATCACTAGTGAGTATCGGTGGCGAGTATCACTAGCGAGTATCACTGGCGAGTATCGATGGCGAGTATTACTAGCGAGTATCAGTGGGGAATATTGTTGGCGGGTATCACTAGCGGGCATCACTGGCGAGCATCGGGAGGCGAGTATCGTGGGGAGTATCAGGCAGTACCTCCTGTTGGTAGCGGCAGCGTTGACAGGCACCCTCCATCCTTTGACTTGGCTGAGTTCGGTATCGGTGACCAGTATCTGCAGCGGCAGTTTGGGCACCCAGACGTCGAGCGCTAAGCTCGCCCGAAGGTGCATGTAGGCAAAATGGACGGCGGCCCCCCGCCTGCCGCGCATCTCCTTGCCGTTCACCGATACTTCGCGGCAGTCTCCCGAAACCTAGACGCGACAAAAAGAAGAAGAAGAAAAGGATTATCGCCGCGCTGCCCTCTGCTGGCCACTCTCACGGATGTCAAAAGACCTTGATGGTGGACCCGACCTAAATTCGGTTGACTTCAAAACAATAACAATTTTCTTGCTCTGCCTTTTAGATGAATCTATTTTTATGTGTTTATTTTCAACATATTGTATTTATGTTTCATATAGTATTTTTCTTTTAATTGTATTTATTGCTAATTTTATTTGGCATTTTATATGTGTAATATAATTTGAAGTAATTTATTATTATTATTTTTGTTTTTCGATGAATCAATTTTTTTATTTTTAGTTACATTTTATTGTTTACATTATTTTTTGTATTTTGATATGTATTTATTTTTCATGTTGGGTTTTTTTTTCAATTCAGTTTATTCTTATTTTTATGATTTGTATTTGTTTTATTGTTCATTCAAAACATTTTTATTTTGATACATTCAATTTTGTCTTGTATTTTTATTCAAATATATCAATTTTGTTGTTTATTTGTATTCGTTGTTTTTGTTTTTATTTATCTTTTATTTTGCGTCGCAGTTATATGGTTTATTTGTAATATTTTCTCATTTTTATGTATTTAGTATTGTATTTTTTTATTTAATCGTATTTATTTTACCTTTTAGGTTTTATTTATATATATATTACATTTTAATTTGAATAAAAATTAAATTCTTTGTTTACATTTTCTTTTGTAATTTTATATATTTCATATTTCATTTTTGACAATTGAAAAGCAATTTCATATGCTGATTTTCTCCTCCGAATGGCATCAAAATAAAAGTCTTTGCCCCCCTGGATAATGGGGACAAAGAAGGAGGAATCCCAGGAGGTGCGGGGGGGCCTCGGCAAGGACGCCCGGCACACGCCAACCTCGAGACTTGAACCCGTGTTTCCTTCCCACCCTTTACATCGACGAGCTTAAAATCCGGGCTTTTTTGAGGGGCTTGGGCGGCGCCCTCACCCCCACATGATGCCAAAGGCAGCGTCGGTAAAAGATTCCACAAGGAATATGGCGGAATTGGCGGAATAAGGAATTGGCGAATATCTTATTCTGGCCGGCTACGAAGTCACTCCTTCAAAGACGTCGATGATCATAAAATCGGGCTTATTGATCAGTATTGTCAACCGCTAAAGAGCAACGCTTGTTGGGTCCCGACCCTTCCGATCACTCGGAAAAAAGAGGATTTGTTTCTCAGAAAACGGCACTGCGCCATAGAGAAACTTTTTCCAGTCCTTTTTTTTTTCCTGCGGTGACTTTTGCCGAGTCAGCGGCGACAAAAACAAAAGGAATCGAAAAGCGTCCTTTCCACGCTACGCACACCAGGAAGGAGTTATTTGCTGCGAACGCTTTTGGAGGACGCTGAAGAATGCATTTTGTCCGCTTCCCACTTTTTCAAGCGCAACAAAGCAGTTTGGCCACAAAACAAGAAAATGACAATCCGGTAGAAAACAACAACACGTGGCTTTTTTCGCTACCGTGTCGATGAGCGCCGTCGGGATCGCAAATAGAAAGGGAGAACGGTGGGATGGAATTCCTACAATTGTCACTCATTAAGAAGGATAATTATACAGGATCCGGAATAGCGCCACGGCGGGGGGTCTCCGAGGTGAGGACCGTCGAGGCGCACCTCTTCTGAAAAGAGCTCTCCGGTGCCGGGTCATCGTGATTTCCCGCTCAAACAATTCGTTTTTTGTGGTCGACGGAGTCAAATCAACCCTACTTTCGATAACTAACCTGGTAATCACGTAAATTCGAGTCGATCGTTATTTTTAAGCAATTCGTGTCTTCAACACGTTTATGTTTTCATATTAAGTCTAGTCCTGTTTATTTGTTTGGCCCTTTATCACAAAGAGTCTCAAAAGGCTGCACAGATCAAAGACGATTGCAAACCACAGACTATTATGACACCATCCCCTGATCTAAAACCGACATGAGGGCCAATAATACACAGATTTGTAAGGAAAAAGATGCAAATATTTCTGTTTTGAGACGTGCAAAGCTTCCAGAGACATACCTGAAAAGACTTGCGGCTGTGAACGCAGCAAAAGGAATTCAACAAAGGATCGACTCAAAGATGGCCAACTATTTAGCGAAGCCTACTATTTCTTTATTTCTTTTTTTGTTAGCACACTATCAAATGTTGAATACATATGGCTTGTTTTTACGATTGTTTTTTGCTACGCTAACATCACAGTGAGCTGAGGCCTTTTAAGGCCGTGAGTAGTTTTGGCCACCAGACCTCAGTACGCAAAAAAACAAAAAACAGAAGATGCCTCATCAAAAACACCAACTACTACTAAATTCTAGCAATGTCAATTCAACTCCTGGCCTGGCAGCAATGATTCGTTGACATTGTCGATAAAAATCATCATGGAAATTAGTGTTGCACAATTTTTTGATTTAGTTTACAGGAAATATAACCACCTCCGTTTTAAAACCATCGGTTTTATAAAGCCAAGTCTTTTTAGCTTCGCGGTTCGCTGTCTTCCTACCTTGTTAGATATTTAGCAAGCTATCAGCTAGCTTTTTACATTTTTTTGCATGCTCTCTAGCTAACGTTTGACCATTTTTGCTAGATATCGAGTTAAATGTCATTTCTAGCTAGCTTTATCTAGCCTTTTTTATTTAGCTTTCCCTCTGGCTATGTTGTTGGTGTTTTACTCTTTTGGCTAGCTATCTAGTTCCCTTTTAGCTTTTTACAAGTTGACCTTTCGAGCTAACTATTAGGCTCCCTTTTTAGTTGTTTAGCAAGCTATCAGGCTAATTTGCTATTTTGGAAACGTATATGAGTGGGGGTGGCCCTTTGCGCTATTTGGTAACAAAATGTAGCCGGACGCTTGAAAGAGCTCGGTGACCTCTGCGCGGAAATGATGTCCATTTTTTTTTTTGTATTTCTGGACTCGGATATTTGTTTTCATGTTTGTGTGTTTTTTTTCCTGTAGCATGACCGTCGTTTTATTTTGAAATATTCCCGAAGTCGTTTTTTTTGTCGTATGTCCACGGTAGAGTTTTCTTTGTATTTTTGTCGTCGTTTCGTTTTTGTAGTATTTGCGTCCTTTTGCTTTTGTTGCAAAGGGGACTCAAAGACGGCCCTTTTCAAATATGTAGTCACCGTTTTCTCTTTGATGAACTTCCTCACAAACACAGAAGACCGCTCAAAGGCGATCCTCGTCCAAAACGTTTTCTTTTACATAAGCCTTTCCTCAACGAAGCACGCGTATTTCAGTAGACATCAAAGACCACCTCAGAGGCGACTCAAAGGCGGATTGGCTCGTCCAAAATGTCGCTTGTCGCCACATTTTGAAACACAATAGTCTTTGCCAGTCAAAGACACATCAGGGGCGATATCAAAGGCGGCCAAGAGACAATCCTCACCAAAAATGCCGTCCGCGGTCACCACAGAACAAATTCATACTCGCCAAGTTGACATTTTTTGGTGTGATATCATTGACTTTTTGCAGAGTTGGAAATCATTTGATTTATATTTGGTGCCTTTTTTAAGGATCCTGCACTTTTCATTCAAATAGAAAGCTCAAAGTGTATTCTTGTATTTCAGAGTTTATTCGTTTTTGCGCTGAGAAGTCATTATTTTTTAAATGTACGTTTTGTTGTGTTATTCTCAGGGATTATTTTTTTTTTTTTTGGCATTAAAATGGCTCATTATCGAGATGCGTTCCACGTTGATTTTGAAGTCAAACTATAAAGGCTCTTGTAGTCTAGTATTATAATTTTATCTTTTTAATCCCTTGATAGCAGGTAGCGGCCTTGCACGGCTGACTCTGCTATCAGGGAGTTAGTATGTAAAAGGGAAAAGTGTGAAGCACATTGTAAAGCACTTTGGTAGCTCTTCATTGACTTGAAAAGCACTATAGAGATGCAGACCATTTACATTTACATTTTAATCTCATATAAATGTATTTTGTGCATATATAATTGGTAAGATATGGAATAAATGAAGGAAAGCATCTGGAAAAAGAGTCGTTTGGGAGCCGGCTCCTTTTTGAAACGAGCCGAGCCAAAAAAGGCGCTTCTCTAAAGAGAGTGGGAATTTCCCCGCAGCCGATAATCGAATCAGAGAAACCATCGCTAAGGATTTGTGGACGTTGATCTGACTTGAGGGAGGCCCTCATCCAATCGGAGTCGGTCGGAGGCGGGGTCCCGGGGGAAGAAGCCAATGAGATCCCGACTCCCACCTGTCCGTCATTCCGAACGTTCGAATCGACGAGTCCCGAGAAGATTTTCTCGTTCCGGAGAGTCAAAAACGAATGGAAAAAGTTTGCGATTCGGACACTTTGGATTGCTTCTGCTATAAATGAGGAAAGCTGCTCACGGCGCGTTTAGGAAATTAAAAAAAGAAGATCTCGTTTTGGTCATCGAGCAAAGAGTGTTACGGCCGCACCATAAACTCTCATTTTAGAAATGTCGATTCAAAATCCGTGACTCAACGGAGATGCTCCTCCTTACGTTGACCATTGCAAGACGAGAACAAAGCAGCAAAAAAAAAAAGTATATATATACCCCAAAAAAACCTAAAATAAGAAACCCTTTTTTAAACATGTAAAACGTAAACTAAAAAAAACTGAAACAACCTCCCCCCAAAACAGTAAAAAAACAACATTTGAAAAAAAAAATACAAAACAAGTCAACACACGCGAAAAATTAAACCCAAAAACCTGACTATAAATAAAACAAAACAGCAACAACAAATTAAAAAAAAACACTGTCCCAAAATAAAGAACAAAAACAGATCAAACTCATTCCAACAAAAATAACTATCATCAAAACAAACCAACCCCTTCCAAAATATTTCAAGGAATGTTTCAAGAAAAAAAATACACAAACAAACCACCCTCCAAAAATATGAACAAGAAATAAATAGAAACCAAAACACTCCCTGACCTAATAGACTAAAACAAATTAAAACAATATGTAAAAAATACAAAAACAATTAAAATGTCAAAAAAAAAACTCAAAATCATGAACCAAAAAATATAAAAAATAATAATAATATTTAAAAAAAAAAAGAAAAAAAGTCGAAGGGAAAAACAAAAGCAGATCAAGAAAGAAAAAGCAAACCAGCCGAAGCAAAAAAGACACCAACTCTTCAAAAAGAACCAGGAAGGAAATGTCAACGGCATAAGATAACTCGACGTGACAGAAATTCTGAAAAAACAAACCGTGACCAAAAACAAATTTTTAAAATACCACATAAACAATACAGAAATACCGCTACAAAAATACGACAACGATACAACTAAAGTATGACGACAAAACGAAATACCTGAGTCGGTGCTACGAAATGATTTGGATTGAATCATGAGAATTTGGGAAGCGATTTGATACAAAGAATCCATTTTGAAAAAGAATATCTAGAAATAAAAGATGTGTCTTTTTTAGCCACGAACGGGATGTTGTCTGGGTCACCGGGACGGGCCCCCCGGCCACATTTTGGAACCCGACGCTGCCCTCTGGCCACTCCGAATAATTGCCCACCCTCCGTCCACGCGAATCTTCAAAAGCTTTCGGGACTCCTGCTCACTAAGATCTCGGAAACCAAATCAACAAGAGAGCGCGTGTGTGTGTGCACGCTAGCGTGCTAGCGTCTTAGCGTGCATGTCAATTAGCGTCCTTATTAGCATGCGGCTAGGAGTCGTCCCCAATGTGTCCCTTTGCGCCGCCCCGTCTCTGCCTTTTTGTCAGCCGGCGTTATTCAAATCCAACCTCCACGAATGCTAAATCCGTCTCGCTGCTAGCTTAAGTTTGCAAAGTCGGATGAGGCCTTCCCTTATTTTCCCAAGTTGCTCAATAGACTTTATGCGCGAATACGGCGACGCAAATCGGGGATTGTTTCGGTACGTTCGGGGTTGTTGTGTTTTCGAGGTCGGGAAAATGCTCGAGTTTGGTGCGAAAGGCTCGAAAATGCTTGAGATTGTTGCCAATGCCACGTTTCCTGCCAGGCTGACTCGATAGACCGCGTGAAAAAACGAAGACATGGCACTGACACGCCCGCTCTCACGGCTTGTCATATCAAGCGTCACCACCCCCTACTGGTCGCACCCAAGAGCACAGCTCTATTTAGAAAACCGGCTCTCTCGGGCTCCAGATTTTTGTGGTTTTGACTCGAAATCGTCAGTCAGAATAAAACATGACGCACCGAACGATTTAGTGATGAGTCATTTCATAGGTTTTTCAGGGAATTTCTGAAAAAGGCATGAAATATTCATGAAACCAATCACAGATCTACCAAAAAAAATACAAAACAATTTCAGTTTATTTCACACCAAACCGATTTAAAGTAAGAAAACAACGGAGAAGCCCTGAAAATACAAATTCAATAAGTAAAAATACTAGACACTCATCTATTTTAACCAACGTAGACACAGTTCTTCGAAAAAAAACGTGCAAAAAATATCCAATAAAAGTTCAACAGAAAGCAAACCCTAACGCTAACCCTAACCGGGCTAACCCGGTCCTACCCTAACCCTTACCCTAACCCTAACACAGATAGAGCCCTTTCTTGGTGTTGACGTGTGTACGATTGAAGCAAACGGGGAGAATTCATCTCAGTTTACAGCAGATCACTGATACAAAAAAAAATCATAGATGTCAAGACCAGACAGGACCCACTTGCGTTACGTTCCTCTCAGTTTTATTAGAAAGGAAAGGGTTGCACCCACGATCCGGTGATCGCGGGTCGCGGAAAGCAGGTCGCTCTGAACGCAGAAGTGGGACTTCACCACGGAAGAGCGATGGCGGTGTCGGGAACGGAGAAACGGATCGGTAGTCGGGACAGGACAGCAAAAAACGTGGTCAGGATCAAAAAAAGGGTCGAAGCCGGGGTACAGACAGGAGCGAAAACAGGTGGGAGTCAGGGTCGAAAAGAGCTTGCTTGGAGTAAACCGAGGTTCGCAGACGGACTGACAACAAGTGACAGGAGGGAGTGGGTTTAAATAGTGACAGGGAGCCAATCAGAGTCCGAGGCCGTTGGCGCCAAAGGAGCGGGCACAAGTGCATCACATCGGTAATCATGATTAAAACGGCCCAAAGTATATACTAGCAGCAAGAGAGCCACTTGATTCAGGTCATCAAATTCAATTGTAAAAAAAAAATGGTTTTGGGATCGGAACTTTAAGGTACTGGAAACGTTGTCCTCCAAAAAGGTTTACCAACCCTGTATCTTGGGACACAAGCTAAGAAGACAATATATTATAGATCCTGGCCGGCGGCCATCTTTTATGGACGAGCGTCACAGCGTGAGCCGCGTGAGCCGCGTGGGGCGCACGCTAACGGCGCCACGCTAACGGCGCCGCGCTAACGGAGCCGCGCTAACGGCGCCGCGCTAACGTATGCTAAAGGTAGCATGACTGTCCCGAAAAGAGATTTTGTTTTGCCGTCATTGTTTAAAGATGATTACCGTTTTTTGGAGTGGGCGTGGCTGAGTGACTGGTAGCACCGCCCACACGGAGCCAGGAAAGGGGTGGCCAAACGACGACCCGCGGGCCGCACGCAGCCCATTAGGCTTTTGGGGCGGCAGTAGCTCAGGAGGTAGAGCGATCGTTTTAGGATTAAGGGATCCCAGTTCGAATCCCGGCTCGTCCGTGTTACATGTGGAAGTGTCCTTGGGTAAGACACTGAACCCCTAATACCCCCAATAAGCAGGTTAGCGCCTTACATGGCTGCAAGGCCGCTATTGGGAATGTGAAGCACAATGTAAAGCGCTTTGGGAAGTCATTGACTTGAAAAGCGCTAGAGAAATGCACATCATTTCATTTCATTTCATTTTGAATCCGGCCCTCCAAATGAAAACGGTCCAAATATCATGACGATAATAATAAAAACATGTTTTTTTTGTGTGTGTGTGTGTTATCCCTTACAAAAAATACCACTACAGGAATACAATCAAAATACTATCAAATGATGAAAAAAAATAAAAGACGAATTCAGTGCTTGAAAATGGGACCTCATACACTATTTTGCTTTCATTCTGAAAAGAAAACTAATACCGTATAGAACAACTACAACACTACTACGAGAGTAATAATATAATACTTCAGAAATATCACCTCAAAAACACAACTAAAGTAGTATTTAAGAAAAACAACTAAAGATATATGAAAAATATAGTCTTAATGTGGGTGTCTTCTGCAAAATTTCAAGTCAGGACTCAAAGACACGCTATTTAGCTATCTAGCTAGCTGTTCAGCCCGGCCCATCGATGGTTATTGATGACTCTTAGAGAAGGACGGAAATTGTTTTATCCACGGGCAGGCCGGGTGCGTTTCAGTTGCGCTACGCGATCCACCTTTAGCCACGTACCGCTAACGTTAGCGTCCGAACATTTTCCCATTTTGACTCCGGGATACGTTTACACAAAAGACAAGGAATCGCTCGGTGATCAGCCGCTCGACCAGTTCCGAGGCTTTCTCGCCTTTGAGTCGAGTCGGGGGCCGTCTTTGGGTTCAGGGCACCCGGATCACGGGGCGGGCAAACTACGGCCCGAGGGCCACGTGCGGCCCAACGAACGTCTTTGTCCGACCCGCTAAACAAAAAATGTCATCGAGATATATATCAAACTAAATACAGTACGAGCAAAAAACGACTACAAAACGAAATATCAAATTTAGAAACAGGGACCCAACATACTATTTTGTCTTCATTCTGATAAGAAAAAGAATGATATTATTATTATGATCCCAAAATACTTCTACAGAAATATTAGACAGAAATGCCAGCGATAAACAACTACACGTATGATTCAAAAATACTACAGATATACTACCAAAAAACTGTACTTTGGGAAGACTACAAAAGCAGGCCTGCAGAAATACTACAATATATTTCTGCATAAAAGTACAGTAGTGGTCAAAAGTACGACAGAAATACTACAGTGATACTGGTGTGGAAATACTACAAAATACTTCCACAGAAATCCCACTGCAGTAACGCTATGATAGAAAAATACTCCTACATATACATTATGACAGTAGTACGACAAAAATACAGATATACTCCAAAAATGTACTATTGAAATACGACAAAATATGACTGTAGAAATACATCAAAATACAACTACAGTAATACTTACTGCAGAAAACACTACAAAAAGAACACAAAAATAAAACTCACTGTCATGAATCGGCAACGAATCAGGACCCAAACGCGTGACGTTTCTCACACGAGCCTTTTATTTTACGGGTAACAGGGAGTCATTAGGCAGCGGTCTGGCGTGAAAAGACAGGAAGCCAGAGGCTGACGAGATCGATACCAATCGCACGAGCAGATATCTGACGGATGGGGTCGAAACCGAACAGGACAGGACAGACGGGATTGATATCGAAACAGGATATCGAAAATAAACAGGAGAAACTAGACGGAAACGAAAACAGGAGAAAATAATAAACAGGTCAAAAACAGACGGAAACTAAACTGGAACCTGAAATTAAACAGGACAAGAATAAACTGGAATAAAACCGGACAGAAAATACCGACAGGAAACAGGACCGAGTCAGAACCCCCGTCTTGCGGGGCAGAGGTTCGTTGACTGACTGACAAAGGAAGCGTGAGAGCACTGAGCTTAAAATAGAAAGAAAGCCAATCTGTCAATGGCGCCACACGGGTGAGGCCAATTGGGCACCATGGCAACTGTGACACTCAAGTAATACCACAAAAATTGCATTGATATACTCCAAAGATTCCACTAAAAAGAGTGCCAAAATACAACGACAAATACACTCCAAAATTTCGCTTTGATGAACTTTGATGTTCTAGACAACATCAAATGCAACTCAAAGACAGTCCTCCTTTACTCAACAATTCATTGTACTTGGCATGTATCAAAGACAGGTGGACTCCTAGGTAGGCCTTGACCAAGTTGTAGTCTGCGCTCGCAATTGTTCTCTTTGACGAACGTGGCATTGTTTTGGTAAACATCAATGAGAATATCAAAGGCAATTTAAAGGTGACCTATAGATGGTCCTCTTGGTCAAAAACAGCCTGTGTTGAACAAAACTGTGTGTTTCAGTCAACATCCAAGACAACATCAAAGGTGTCTCAAAGACCTTCAAACCTACAAACTCGGAATGCGTTTCACAGGGCGACATGAAAGACGTCAGCAGGACAGATTCCGTTCTGGCCAAAGGGGTCTTTGATGAAAGTTACCTTGAGTACGTGCAGGTCTTGCGAGCTGCAGGTGAGCCATTGTTGGAGCTGCCTCACCTGCCCGTCCTCGCCCACCGTCACCACCTTGACCGCCAGCGACACGCGCTGCCCGCTCAAAATGGCCGTGTTCACCACTTCTGTGTCCTGAAAACAAAGACGTACGTCAAAACATCAAAGACCCGACCAACAAATACTTGCCAGGACTAACATCCGCGGTCAATCGTTAATTTTTTTTTTACATTCTGTTGAAATAACCATCCTTGTTAGCAAAAAATAAAGCCAAATTCGACACGTGCGTCTTTGAGAATCTCAAAGAGATGTCATAGACTGCCATCGGTGTTCGATTTTCTTAAACAACTGATACGTGTTTCTTGTAAACTCAACGAACACCGTTTGCGGATTCAAAAACCTGGTTAAAAATTGAAGAACACACTTTTAATTGAGTGACACTCAAATCAAAGAGCCATCTTTGAATAGACTCCAATGTGTTGCTGTCATGATATAAATAATAAACAACCCACCTTCAAAGACACACATTTGCGACACAGAGATGAATTGGCCCAAAGAGTGTCTTTGACAGGGTGGACCTCGAAGATGTAGCTGTCCTGATAAATTAAAGTCACTCTCCGAGACGCGAGTTTAGAACAAGGAACCTCAAGGTGTCTTTGATAGCTGGACTTCATCATGATAAAAAAAATGAATTACATACGCTCAAAGACACGAGTTTGTGACGCAAAGATCCAATTAAAGATCCAAAAGGTTGTCTTTGATGTAAAAAAGACCAATAAACTCCCTCTCAAAGATAGCAGTCGGTGACACAGAGATCAACGTGCCAAGAAGGTGTCTTTGAGTGAGTGATGAGACCTCACGGAGACCGCTGACGTCATGAAAAAAAAACAGATGAGCCGCTCTCAAAGACACGAGTTTGCGACAGGGAGATGAAAGTGGCGCGAGGGCATCAATGAGTGCGTAAACCTCCAGGAGGTCGGTCGCTCGGAGATGATACAAAAAAGAAAAAAGAAACAGGAGGACAGGAGGTGCAGCGACTATTAAGAGCATCCAAAAGCTCAAAGGCGATACCGAGGAACGAGATCGGTTGCGCCGGGGGGGGGCGAGATGTTTACCTGCCGTGCGCCTGCGTATGTTTGTGCGTGTCTTTGATGATAAGATCAGCGAGGCAAGGTGGTTATCTGGAGAGCCGCAAAGCTCTCATGTTATAGCAAGGACGCTGGGAGCTTACGGGCATTTCTCTTTGATTTTCAATCTATTCTTATTTGTTAGGACATTATTGAGATCCCGCTTACATTTTTTTTTTCCCCTATTTGGAGTTCTTGCCACCATTCGTACCCTCCATCGTTCATCGGATTAATTAAACCATTTCTTTCCCTCCATAACTCTCTCTATCTCCTTTTTTTTCTTTCTTTCTCTTAATCTTTCTTTTTTTATTACTTTCACTTACTTTCTTACTCTTATCTTTCTTTCTTTCTTTCTTTCTTTCCCGCTCTCCTTTCTTCTCGGGAGCAACGCCCTCATTTTGGCGAGGGGTCATCCATCCAAATCTAGCTCGTTAGGAGCAAAACCCAGTAACCGAACAGGGGTGTGTGGACTTTTGCAAGGCACCCCCTCCCTGTCTTCGAAACCTGGCGGCCGCCGCCGAATTATGACACCCCCTCGACCCCCCCGACTCAAAGAGGCTCGTAAAAGGACGACAAGAAAAGCGGCAAGATGCCGCGGCGCCGTCTGGGCGACCTTAACACGCCGTAGTAAAGCGGCGGCCGCAAATCTCCAATCGGACTTTTCTGTTCGGGCAAAATAACAATCTCCTTTCCTTTAAAGCCGTACTCCGTCGCGGCCGAAGCCAGCTCATCAAATACATGGTGTTATTGCTAATACTTTAAAGGGACAGCGTGTAAAACTCGACCTCCGGCCGATGCCGTGTCGTGCGACTGAAAACGAGCGTCCCGAAGCGCGAGGGGACCGAGAGGAGAGAGAAAAAGGGCAAGAAAAGAAAAGAAAGAAAAAAGGCAAAGAAAAATCAAAAGAACAAAGATAAAAAGGGGAAAAAATGAGTTCATGGAAAAAAGGAAAAAGGAATAATGAGAAAAGGAAGGGGATAAAATGGGGAAATGAAAAAAGAAAAGAAATTAAAAAATAAGAAGTGGGGAAAGAAAAAAGAGAGAGAAAAAGAAAAGAATCCAAAGAAAGAAAAAGAAGAAAGCAAACAAAAGGGAAACAAGCAGGTCAATAGAAGAAAAAAGAAAAAAGAAGCCAAGCAAAAAAGGAGGCCCTGGTTTGCCCACCTCCCAAGTTGTGCGGATTTTCTCCCAAAAGATAAAGAGCAAAAACTGCGAAGGCTTGACTTTTGCAGAGGTTTGGTTTTTTTTTTTCTTCTTTTCTACTCTTCTTCAAATATCGCTCTACCCAAAAAGTCCCTGCCTGTTTTTCCTCTCTCTTTTCATTCCCTTTCTTTCTTTTCATTTTTTGCCTCCTTCCTCGGTTTTCCCCCATTTCCTTTGTTTTCCTTTTTTTCTCATATTTCTTTCTTTTCTCTTTCCTCTTTTCTTTCTTTCCCCTTTACTTTCTCTCGTTTTTCTTACTTTTTTCTCCTTTGATCTTTCTTCTTTGTTCCATTTTTTTTTTCTTTGCTCTATTGTTTACTTCTCTCTTTGCCTTTTCTTTTCAATGCTCTTTTCTTTCTTTTTCCATTTTCTTTCTCTATCTTCTTTCTTTTTTTCTTTCCATCCTTTATTTCCCATTTCCCTTTCCCGCTTTTTTCTTTGCTCCTTCTCTCCGTTTTATTCTCCCACTTTCTTTTACCCTTTTTTTCTTTCTCTCATCTTCTTTATACGGTTCGTTTTTTTCTTTCCCCCCCTTCCTTTCCTTCGCCTTTCGTTTCTCAAGGGGAAGGAAAGAAAGTTTTGTTCTGAAGAATGGTTGTGAGGAGGCAAATAGAGCGCTAAAAGACAGGAGGAGGCGCTCACCTGCGGGATGGGCACGATGCCCTGGATTTGCCGGTCGCTCACGTAAAGGTGAGACACCTTTTCGGCCCCCGGGGGCGCCCCCGGAGGCGAGGAGGGGTACTCCACGCTCCAATGCAAGGTTTGCGTCGGCGCTAAGGTGATCACGTTAGCCACCTGGAACTCCAGCTGCATGAGTTGGTAGGATCGCCCGTCCCACCTGAAAGACAAAAAGCGGGGAACGGTCAGCCGACGAGGGTGGGCAAATGGCGGCCCGCGGCCCACCTGCGCCCCCTCGGGTCACCGAATGGTCAAAACAGAGCGACAACATCGATCGTAGTACATCAAGTACTACTGATCGAATGGTTCCTGGGCCGACTTTCTCCCTTTGGTGTGTCTGAAAAAAAATGCATCTACGGTAATACTCCAAAAATGTGAGTGCAGAAATACTAAAAGAAATACAACTACAGTCATACTACAAAAAAAATACGAACACTACAAACATAAAACTAAAGTAATATTCCAGAAATGTGACTGCAGAAACACTAAAAAAGACAACTACAGTAATACTGCAAACATAAAAGTACAATAATACTACAAAAATACAACAAAAGTACTCCAAAAATGTGACTGCGGAAATACTAAAAAAGAACAACTACAGTAATACTACAAACATAAAACTAGAGCAGCACTACCAACATAAAACTACAGTAATACTATAAAAATACTACACGAGTACTCCAAAAATCTCACTGCAAAAAATAGTAATTAAAAAAAAACAACTACAAGAATACCACAAAAAACTATGCCAACACTACAAACATAAAACGACAGTAATACTCCAAAAATGTGAGTGCAGAAATACTGAAAATAAATACAACGACAGTAATACTGCAAACATCCAATTACAATAAGACTACAAAAATACGACACAAATACTCCAAAAATGTGACTGCCCAAATACTAAAAGAATACAACTACAGTAGTTCAAACATAAAACTACACTAATACCACAAAAATGTGACTGTGGAAATACGGATACAAATACAACTACAGTAATACTACAAACATAAAACTAGAGCAGCACTATCAACATAAAACTACAGCAATACTACAAAAGTACAACACAAGTACTCCAAAAATGTGACAGAAAAAAATACTAAAGACATACAACTACAGTAATACTACAAAAATGTAACGGCAGAAATATGAAAATAAATACAACTAGAGTAATACTGCAAACATAAAACGACGGTAATACTACAAAAATGTGACTGCAGAAAAACTAAAATAAATACAACTACAGTCATACTACAGACGTAAAACTAGAGCAGCACTACCAACATAAAACTACAATAATACTACAAAAATACAACACAGGTACTTCAAAAATGTGACTGCAGAAATACTAAAAATATAGAACCACAGTAATACTACAAACGTAAAACTGGAGCAGCACGGCCAACATACTTCAGAAAAATACTATAAACACTGGACAAGTACTACTTAAAAAGGACCAATCCCATCCAGACCCCATTTACGATTTGGCCAGCGTCGGATGAAAGACATGGAAAGCGACAGGAGACCAACATGTCTTTGTGTTTATTTGTGGAGAAACGGTCTCCAAGCCCGGGCCCCCGGGCTCGTCTCGGAACCCGATGCGGCCCCCCGGCCAGAGCTTCCGGTGGCTTTCTCCCTTTTTCAGCGTCTGGTCTTTTGGGCTCCCTCTGGACAGCATTCCCCCGCTATACCGCATCAACGAGATTTTCTTCTTTTTACCATGTGATGATTTTCTATACATTGGACGTGCTGTCTCCATCTTGGTTTTTTCCAACTAGGTTTTATTTGTGTACAGCCGTGGCGGTTTCCATCACGCGCTTCTCTAACACCCATACCATTGATTTTTTAATTTTTGGGGGTAACTCGAATCCCAAACAAGAACTTTTCAGGCGACTGCCGTAAAAAAACACGCCCTTGTCCGGAAAATACTCTCATTCATAAAGGAGTACCGCAATTTTTCCAATTTCGGTTACCGTATTTTATAGAGCGCGCCGGAAGGAATTTGGTGGGTTTGAGGTGCCGTCGATAGACTAGAAATGACGGTAACGTACGCTTAGTCATCCAATGTCATCGTCATCATCCTTTTCCGATCTGGGGAATACAATGTTCCCGTCTATAAGCCGCAGATGACATTATTGGCGAGTTCACGTGCGGCTTATATTCCAGAAATATTTTATATCTTCACATTTGAATGAGAAAACATATTTATATTTGTGATGAATCATTCATGTATTTCTTGATGGTCATTGGAGAAAAGTTGTCCTGACATTCAAAAAAATGATACATCTGTTTTTGGTGAGTTATGATAATATATGTTTATCCCCCAAAATTCAAAATGAAAGATCATGAATATTTTTGCTAGCGTCCCACATCAACACAACCCCCCCCCCCCCCCCCCCCCCTTTAAATCATGGCGGAAGCTGAAAAAAGGAAATGACAGCTGCATCCAAATCTTATTCATGTCAAACACATTTTATATTTATGGTATAAAAAAAGCAAAATTCCTTGAAGGAAAAGAGCACAGCTGCATTTGCACAGAGAGCACTCGCCGTTTTAGCGTCGCGCTGCTAGCATTCGGCATTATTGTCGTCCTACTTTGCAAAAAAAAAAACATTTCCCCTAACGTAAAAGTCCACCAGCAGGAAGTGACCGAACTCTCCGAGTGTTTTTGTTGGTCATCGATAGATTCAGGATTTGCATCCGTGAGTCAGGTTCCACGCCAAAGAGTTTTTTCAAACCGCGTCGCAGGGAAACGAGCCATCCATCGACTTTATTTTGAAAAGCGGCGACCGGATCGACGGCGAGAGCTGCCTCGGCTCGAAAACAGACGACCGAGGACCCCGCCGGACTCGGAGATTCCGCGGTTCTCTTCGTCCCGGTCCGTCGGATGAGAACCGCCTCCGTGAGGAGAGAGAACCTGGGTTTCTTCAACGTCCCGTGAGGCCATGTGCGAGGGGCCCCTATCTTCTCAGAGGAGCAAGAATACACGACACGACAGACCGTTTTTGAGCAAATATTGAATGCTAAATCCTAGTTGTGTTCTTTTCCCCCGTGTTTGTCTTCAAATGTTATAAAGGATTTTCAAAATCAAATAACTAGCAAAATCGATAACGAGAGACAAAAAAGAGGCTCTTTTGGGAACTCGTTTGCGTGTGAAATCGTGAGCACGACCTGCCGAATCTGTAACCACTGATTTAGAGTCAGAACCAAATATTTCTAACGTGAAACCATTTTCTCTACTTTTGCGTCAAAAGACCATATTCCACTTCAAAAGTCCTCCAAAAGCAGCAAATTTGTGCAAGATTTAGAGCCTGCTTAGAATGTGAGCTAAAAAGCTTGAGCTCACGTTAGAAAAATCAGAAAGAAGCGAGACCATTGTTAGCATAGCATTGCTAGCACACAGGTTTGCGAAGAGGGGGTTAGCAGCACAGGATCTCCGCAGGGGACCGTGCTCTCTCCGTTCCTATTCACTCTATATACATCGGACTTTAAGTACAACTCTGAGTCCTGCCATGTGCAAAAGTTTGCCGACGACACTGCGATCGTGGGATGTATCAGAAACGGGCAGGAGGAGGAGTACAGGAAATTGATTCGGGACTTTGTCCGATGGAGCGACGCAAACCACCTGCACCTAAACACCACCAAGACCAGAGAGATGGTGGTGGACTTCAGGAGAACCAGAACTCACCCGGTTCCTGTAACCATCAAGGGAGAATGTGTAGAATTTGTCCAGACCTACCAATACCTGGGTGTGCAGCCGGACAACAAACTGGACTGGACTGCCAACACAGAAGCTCTATGTAGGAAAGGGCTAAGCCGACTTTACTTCCTCAGAAGGTTGGCCTCCTTCAACATCTGCAAAAAGCTCCTGAAAATATTCTATGAGACAGTTTTGGCGAGCGCCCTCTTCTATGCGGCAGCGTGTTGGGGAGGCGGCGTCAAGAAGAAGGATGCCTCTCGTCTCAATAAACTGGCTAGGAAAGCGAGCTCTGTTGTGGGCAAAGAGCTGGACAGCCTAACAACAGTAGCTGAGAGACAGGCACTGAAAAAGCTGAGGTCAATCGTGGACAATCCATCGCATCCGCTTCACAGCATTATCTCCGGACAGAAGAGCAGTTTCAGTGACAGACTGCTGTCACTGTCTTGTACTACGGACAGACTGAAGAGATCTTTTCTTCCTCATGCCATGAGGCTCTTTAACTCCACCCAGCAGAGTAAAGGCCCACATTAAACCACACCACCTACATTGGATATTACCGAATCTTACTGCAATATGTATTCTGTGAAGCACTATTTAGTTACTCTATATAACACGCTACAGTGGGCATTTGCACGTCACACTGGGTATTTGTATATTGTATTCTTTTGGCTTTATTATTGTACTGTTCTCAGCTCAGGGATGCTGCTGGAAATGGGAATTTCCCAAAGCGGATGAATAAAGTATCTATCTATCTATCTATCTATCTATCTATCTACTGTAGATGACCTCTTTTAAGTTTGCAGTTAGCATATGAAATGAAATGATCTGCATTTCTACAGCGCTTTTCAAGTCAATGACTTCCCAAAGCGCTTTACAATGTGCTCCACATTTCCCAATAGCGGCCTTGCAGCCATGTAAGGCGCTCACCTGCTTATTGGGGGTATTAGGGGTTCAGTGTCTTACCCAAGGACACTTCGACATGTAACACGGACGAGCCGGGATTCGAACCGGGATCCTTTGATCCCAAGACGAGCGCTCTACTGCCGCATGGTAGCATAGCATAGTATAGCATAGTATAGCATAGTATAGCATAGCATAGCATAGCATAGCATAACATGGCATAGCATAGAATAGGTTAGCTAAACAAGTTTCTTCCCAATTAAAATGGCTAACTATATTTAGCCTGCCTAAAATTTGAGCTAAAAACGTCATTCAAAACAATGATCTTACTTCATTTAGCCTGCTAAGAATGGTAGCTAAACTGCTATGCCAATGTCGCTGAGCTGAAAATGCTATGCTAATGTCTATTTGTGTGCTATGTGCCAATTATTAAGTGCCTACAAGACGACTCAAAATTGTCAGTTTGCATAGCATAGCACAGCATAGCATAGCATGGCATAACATAGCATAGCATAGCATAGCATAGCATAGCATAGCATAGTATAGAATAGGTTAGCCACACATTAAATCAAGTCCTTTAATTGGATTAAGCTTCTGCCCAATTAAAATAGCCAACTATATTTAGCCTGCTCAGAACGTGAGCTAAAATGCTATGCTAACATCCTAAATAGCAAGTAAAATCAAACTGTTGTAAGCATACCATTGTTAGCACACAGCTAGGCAAACCATCCCTAGCACAAAAGATACTCTTCTAATTCCCAAGTCCTTTAAGAGTTGCAAGTCTTTGAGAAATAGAAGTCGCTCACTATATTCAGCCTGATCGGAACGTGAGCTAAAAATGTTTAGCTCACATCACTGAGTCGAAAATGCTAAACTATTGTTACACTGTGCGCTCATGCTGATCGTTTGGCCGAGAAAAGAGAGTTCGCGATAAGCTCATATCCTAGCATAGCATAGCATACTTTAGCATAGCACGCACTAACATAGCGTCGTCGGTTTCTCATCGAAATGCATGAAAAAAAAAATCATTGATACAAACATCTCTGCTCAATTGAAGTAGCTGACAATATTCAGCCTGCCAAGATTCAGAGCTAAAATGTCGCGCTAACATCAATCTGTGTGCTAGCTCCTGCAGGACACAGTCAAAATGAGATTGTATAGCATAGCATAGCATTGTTAGTCATTCTTTGAAGAGCTTCAAGTCTCTGCTAAATTGAAGTAGCTCAAAAATGTTTAGCCTGCTTAGAACATGAGCTCAAATGCTGTGCTAATGTCAATCTTTGTGCTAGCTAGCACCTACAAGACAGCCTAGCATAGCTTGGCATAACTTAGCCTTTAAAGAAAGATAACAATTGCGTGGTTTCCGTCCACGCTCACGAAAGCGGCAGAAAAGCCATCCTTTTCCGGTCGCCGCTAGAAAAAAACACAATGACGCGTATCCACGCTAGCGTTTTATGGCGGAGAAGGTTTTCGCTCCGCGTCGGATCAAAAATACACGGCGCTCGTAATTAGCATATTCCCCGTTTTCCGTCGCTCGTTTAACGACGCCATAAAAATGATGGAAAAGCAGCGCTGGAATCGGACGTCCGTGCCGAAAACTGTGGTCGAAATATTCCATTCGGATTGGATCCATTTTGTTTGCGACGATTGAAGGAAGAAAAACGAAGACATTTTGAAGCGGAAGAAATCGGAAAGGATTGAAATCGGTTCATTGCTGGAGTTTTCCAGTTATAAGAGTCGAATCCTTGAATCATAACCCGATGACTTTGATGGTCTCTCGTCGAGTTGTTGGAAATGAACGTCATTGTCGACATAAATCCAGTGAAGGAAGGTTTCTCGTGAAGATGTGACTTCCTGCCTTCGCCCTTTCCTATGAAAAGCGCGCTCGGCCGTTTTGGGAGAACGCTCTCCCGATAGAGCGTCGACTCTGTCCCTTTGTCATCAGAGTCCCGGACCGAACGCCTCTCTTCGGCGCCTCTCTTCTCGGTCCGGTCCTGGGAATCGAACGCGCGGCCGGGCACGCCGACCCATCTGCATAACAGCTCTGTTTTTTTCATATTTCGGGATGGTTTTTGCCTTTTTTTTTCTTGAAAAATATGGAATATCTTTTCAAAAAGATTGCAAATAGGTGCAGAGATTTCTGCGGTTTAGTTTTTGTTTGCGGCATATAACGTCGAATAGGAGGAAAACACAAAGCCAAGATCAACAGATACAATGATCAAAGAAATGACCATATAAGACATTTTGTTTGTCGATTATAAAAAATATTCGGTATCAATTATCTTGTAAATAAACCTATTTTTATCATTTTTTTCTCGGCTGCATGGGGCGGCATCGACTCAGGAGGTAAAGCGCTCGTCTCGGGATCAAGAAAGAAGTCGCAGGTTCGATTCCCCGGCTCCTCCCTGTTATATGTGGAAGTGTCCTCGGGCAAGACACTGAATCCCTAATTGCCCCAATAAGCAGGTCGTTGCCTTGCATGGCTGACTCCCTATTGTTGTGTGAGTGTGTGTGGCAATGTGAAGCACATTGTAAAGCGCTTTGGGAGCTCTTCATTGACTTGAAAAGTGCTATACAAATGCAGACCATTTACCATTTAGCATCTTGATTATCCTCAAAACGCTTGGAGGCTGACTCCCTATGGGGGTGCGAGTGTGTGTATGAATGGGTAAGTGTGAAGCACATTGTAAAGCGCTTTGGGAGCTCTTCATTGACTCGAAAAGCGCCATATGAATGCAGACCGGATGAAAAAAGATAAAATATTGAAAAGCAATACTAAATAGGAGCACAATGAGTCTTATTATGGATGATATTCTATAGTTTTGCCCAAAATAATTAAAAATGATATCAAATGCAAAGTAAGACCATTTATTCTCATTTTAAGTGTTTTTTTAAACCGATTTCATTTAAAAAAAACAGACAACATCTTTTGAAATGATATTAGAAATGAGCAGATTGTTTATCCTTTGGCTCACTTTAGAAATGATTTTTTTACCAAAATAAGAAGAAAAAAAAAACCTAAAAAAGATCAAAACAATCTGGTAAATAAGACTTTGTTCTTGAAAGAGGACAAAATATTGTAAAACCATACTCAATAGTCAAGTCAAGTCCTGTTTATTTATTTGGCCCTTCATTACATGAAGTCTCAAAGGGCTCTAAAGACCATTATGACATCCCCTGATCTGAAACCTACATGAGGGCAAGGAAAAACCCAAAAGCTCAACATGAAAATAGAAGCAAAAGGAGTCTTATCTTATTTTTTTCACCAAGATGATTAAAATCGATAAATAGTCAAAGAATTTTAAAAAAGAGACGACGCTTTCAAATATCTTCCGACAGTGTCGGAATGTATCATTTGCCACGTGAATCAAAGAGAAGCCCTCCAAAATAAGAGTCTCTCAATTGCATCGGATTGCGCCGCCTTTGTTGTATTTCTATTGTGCTGGCTGCCTTCGGCTTTTTCTCTCATTTTTTTTTTTCGTGCTAGCTTGAGCGAGTAAATGGTTAGTCGTGGGGGGGGGGACGGGGGGTTTTGGGGGGGGCGCCAGCTGCGCGGGGCTCTTATTGCACATCAGACATGCTATGACATCTCTTTGCTTGCCCCCCCCCCTGCAGGGACCCCCGCCCGAACACGGACACGCACTCGTACCCCCGCCGCCCCCAGGCAAACGCTCACACGTGTATGGCCGCCCCCCCCTCGTGCGCAACATGTAAATGCTTTTAGGGACGGGGGCGGCGTCCACGCGTGCCGGCGCATGCATCAAACATTTGCCCAAAAACATTTCTTTTTTCTTCATTCGATGCCGAAGCGACGGCGGCGGGGGGGGGCCGAGATGAAAACGGGGGACACGGGGGGAGGGGGGGCTCAATACAATAGGACGCAGTCAACAAGATGATTTCTTGCGCTTTTCCCTTTGATTTCTGCTTTTTCAGCTCGACCTTGCGCCACTGAAAATTCCTCTTTTGGTTTTGTGGAGGGGCCCGGGGGCCCGGGGGCCAGGGGCCCGGGGGCCAGGGGGCCGGGGGCCGCTCCTTCTTCATACTGGATGCGAAGTGTGCTCGCCATCCGGAAAGCGGCATCACACCTTCCTAAAAGCCCCCCGGGGACAAACTGAGCTCCGGATACCGAGCGGAACTAAATAACAAGCAGAGACAGAACGCGGGACGGCATCGGTGCTCTTTATGGTCATTAGAGCAAATTGGAGAGAGCGGCTGCCACAATCAGCCCCTATCTCACCCTGCCAAAACAAGCAGGAACCTCAAAAGATTCACAAGCAGACCTTCTCTTCACCTCCAAGAAGTGAAGTGAGCCCACTCCCCAGCTGTATCATAAGGTTTTTCAACCCCCAGAGACGGGAAAAGTCCGCTTCCTCTATTCGTCCAAGCCGGACTGGCCTTTGCCCCTCGGACAAAGAGGACAAAGAAGGCCGAAACCAGAGGCCTCGACCCTCTCGGCAAGGAAGCCTGGCACGCGACACCCGCCCGCGGACGGGTTCCTCCCTGTCGATCAGCTAAGAAGTCCAGAAGACCGGTCCCACAAAAAATTAAAGAGACAGTTTTCTTCATGGACCGTGGGGCCTCCCTTGACTAGCTTTGTTTCAAAAGTAACACAAGAAAAAACTGTTCTTACTATTGTTAGAAAATAAACTATATTTCACAAATGTAGCGTTTACCAAATTGTTGGAATGAGTTATCTGACTCCATGAACCCAACACAAACTTTATTCTCCTGACAATGCATGCTCTTTCCTTAATTTTAGGTAAAAAATATTGACAAGAGACAGGCATTTTCATATGGGGGCAGATTTATTTTCTTAATTTATTTCTTAAGTGAATTCCATTGAATTTTGCCGAATTATTGTCGAATTAGTCTAATTAGTCTTCGTAGCGCCTGCCATCTCTCATCTCTGCTCCTGTCTGTGTTTTTCCGTCTTCAGTCTTCTGTCTTTTTGACACATCCCCCTTGGGCAGGCCAGGAACTCCCTACCTTGTCTGACTGGTGCGTCACGAAGCCCCCGCCCCCTGGGGCGGGTCAGGTGACAGCTTCACCTCCTCCTCGCCATAAGACGCCGCCATGTCTGAAGGACTGGCAACAAGAAAGCTTATCGGAAACCTCGTCTCCTTTTCCCGCGTCACCTCTTGTCCTCGTTCTCGTTTTTATGTAAACATACTTGTCCAGGCCACACTGACCCCGAGCCTTCCCTGTGAAAAATCCCCACAGCATTCAGCAAATGCTATTTGTATTATATTAAATCAAGTCAAATAAATCAAAATTAAAAATCCTTCACTATTTTGGGGCAAATATTTAATTCTGACAAGCTACGATCCTGATGATTATCTTAAATTGGGACTTAGCAATTAGTCCTTCCGACCGAAGTTCTCTCAGATAAAAACATCCAAAAATATCTTTCTCATTTGATGTGTTTCAACATTTTCATACGATGCAAGGACGGAATCTTTCCATTTTGTGTTTTTTTTAATTTTGAATGGAACGAACTGCTAAAACTGTCACGGTTGCCACGGCGCTCAATGGGCCCCGCCCAGGGACACCAGCTGAAACGCGTTGACGGATTGCTCCCAGTCACTACTTAAACACTGTCCCGTGAGTCGCCTTTTGTCGGAGCGTCCGCCGAACTCCTGCTAAACTCTGTTGTGATACGTCAAGCCCTGTGAATCCCCGTTTTTCCTGTGTTTTTACTCTTGTTTTGCCAAGCCCTGTGAATCTCCGTTTTTGCCAGCGTTTTGCTCCTGTTTTGTTCTCGCCCCGATCCGTTTGATTTCGACCACTTCCTCGGTCCCATCCGTCGACTTCCGCCACCGACGATTCCCGGATGGAGCGTGCGCTCGTTCCTCTTTTCCCCGATAAACTGCGAGTAACGTGACGCGATCGGGTTCTGTTTCCTGTTCTGGGTCTTGACAAAAGCTACTTTGAGTTTTATCGGTTTTATCGCTGACATTTGTTTGGGCAACGAAACGAATGGATGCCTTTTATCGATGTCGGGACTCGAAAATGTCTTTATTTTGAGCCGACGACAGAGTAGAAGTACGATGATTCGTTCGTCGTGAACTCTTTTCACGTATGTATACGTCGCTCCTGGAAGAAACGCGGAGGACGGGCAGTAACCTTATTTGTTAGAGGAAACGTCTTTTCCCTAAAAGGACGAGGACGTCCCGAGCGCCTGGTCTTCTCCCGCAGACGATCTTTTTCCCGGCACGGGCAAATCGAATCCATTCGCAGGAGGAATAAATCAGCTTTTTTTGTTCCCGACACGTAGCGACTCGCCACCTCCGCGTGTGCAGGTGATATCCTAAAAGTCGGAGCGAGATGAAGGAAAAGCCTGGACGGATGTCACAAGCGTCGCGCATTAAATCAATATCTGATTACACGCCAGCTCAAAAGGGGATAACCTTCCCAAAGACCACCCCCCAACCCTTTTACCTGTGCACGTTCGTGACACTCGCCCCAAAAAAGACAAAAGGGGCGAGCTATATACCGTCATTTTTGGGATTCATAATTCATATCAGAACTCCAAGAACTCAAAGGAATCACGTACTGACATTATTTTTGTGGAGCATCCTTCGGAGAAATCAAAAGTTTATGATGGAGCACCTAGAGGCCAATTTGTCAACTGAGTCAAGAATCATTTGTTTCGATCCTAATGATTTTCAAAATGAAAGCTAGAAAAATCTCTCCACTGACAACACAAACTATGTCCTATTTTACAGTCAATTGCAAATAATACAAGGGATCCGGTCTACATTTTGGGGAAAAACAAATGATTTTTACAATTCAAAATCTAAATAAATGTGGATAGATGATAGTTTTCCTTCATGTAAGAAGGTCTCAAATAAAGGAGGCTTCTATTCAAGGGAAAAGAAGGGCTCTTCAGACTCGGCCCTGATGACTGGCACAAAAAGACACCGGAGCTTTTAGTGGCGCTTTCCGTTCCAAAATTTCACAGCAGCAAAAAAATATTTTGCGCACAAAGCGAAAACGGGATTTGACCTGCTCTCTGTCTTTCTTTCTTTCATTTTCTTTCCTTTTTTCTCTTTATTTTCTCCCTCTTCCCTTTTATGGATTGTTTTCTCTCGTCTTTCTTTTGTCTTTCTCTCTTTTTTCACCTTTATTCTGTTTTTTTTCATCCTCTATTCCTCTCCGTTTTTCATTCGCTCCTTCTCCGTTTTCTTTGTTTCTTCATTTCTTTTGTTCCGCCCTCGTGTTTCTTTCTCTTTCTTTCTTTCATTTTTTTATTTTTTTTCCTTTTCTTTCATTTTTTCTATTTATTTTCTCACTCTTCATTGTTCCCTTTTATGGTTTGTTTTCTCTCGTCTTTCTTTTGTCTTTCTCTCTTTTTTCACTTTTATTCAGTTTTTTTTCATCCTCTATTCCTCTCCGTTTTTCATTCGCTCCTTCTCCGTTTTCTTTGTTTCTTCAACTCTTTTGTTCCGCCCTTGTGTTTCCTTCTTTTTCTTTCTTTCTCTCATTTTTTTCCTTTTCTTTCATTTTTTCTATTTATTTTCTCCCTCTTTATTCTTCTCTTTTTTGTATTGTTTTCTCTCGTCTTTCTCTTTTTTCACTTTTGCTCTGTTTTATTTTTTTTCATCCTCTACTCCTCACTGCTTTTCATTCGCCCCTTCTCCGTTTTCTTTGTTTTTTTTCATATTTCATCTCTCCGGCTCCTGCATTTTTCTCTCCTTTATGATTTTTCTCCGAAAGTGAAAAAGTGATTTTCCCGCCGTCGCCTGTAATTTATTTCGAAGGCGGACTCGGGAGCACTTTTACGGCCGTCGTCCGGAGGAACCGAAACAAAAGCGGAAAATAAAAAAAAAGGAACGTAAGACAGAAACAAAAAGTACTTTCCTTCGCCGGCATTTGATTATTTCTCATTTTCAAATGTTGTTTCCACGGCGACAGGAACATAGAGTCGTTCCGCCGAGACGAGAACGTTATTTTACGACCGTTCCCTATTTCTTCTTCCTGTTGTTCTCGATGCCGGGAAGACATTTTCTGGCTGTCCTATAAACTTCCCTTCTTCTTTTTTCTCCACGCTAACACACGCTACAAATTTTCAGGGGTCCGGTTCCCGTCGACCCACAAAAGCACCTTTTCCTACTTTTTAAAGGGACAGCGTGTCCTTTTTGGCCACACGTATCGAAAAGCACAAGGGAGGTCGGGGTGGCTAGCGGCGTGTGAGCGTGTGTGTCTGATATCTGTATTCGGTGTAATAATATCCTTTCGAAACCATTATCGTTATCGGATATATTGAATTCATTCATTGATAGCATTTTCCCAGGGGAGGGAAAAAAAATGATCATTTTTCCGAGTCCCGCCCGAACGCACCGCGCGCTAAAAAGCGAAAAAAAAAAAAGCGTAATCATGAATTTTTAACGAGCACGTCTAATTATGTCTTCTTCTCCCGACGATAGCATCTCGGGAACGTTTCATCTAAGAGTCATTTATCACAACAAAGATAGCGAAAAACCTCGCTTAGCTAGCCCGACGCGCGTTAGCATATTCAAAGAAGCCGACGGCGCGGACAGCGGCCAATTAGGAGCCTCTCCGGGGAGCGTCTCCGCGACCTTGAAGAACAAATAGAGGACGTCCTTGCGATACGGCACCCGGCCACAAGGGGCGCCCGTCTGTTTCTTATTTGGGTTTTTTTCGGCCCTCGGTATATTTAGCCCCGAGTGGCGCTTCGGCGCCGTCGGGCCGGAGTGACTGAATCGGGCCGAGTATCCGGATCGGCCTATCGGAAGCGGCCGACCCCGCGGGACCCCGCCCCCTTTCCGAAGATAAATAAAGCCGGGCGGTGTCCCGCGAGGCCGCTCGACGGCACGTCGCGGTTAGCTTGCCTTATGCTAATAGACAGCGGGAAGATTTCTGGCGGGGCCCTAGGGGACCACGGACCGGCTAATACGGGAAAAAACCAAAGGAGGAAATAAGGAATCCGTTCCTAAGAGTTGGTTTCACCAAGAAAAGAATAAAGAGGACTGTGAAAAGGAAAAGGGAAAAAAAGAATGAATAGATGAATGACGAAAAGAAATTAAAAAAAGAGAAAAGGGAAACAGAAAATCAGAGAAGGAAAAGATAAGGTAGGAAAGCAGAAAGGCAAAGGAAAAGGAAGAAGGAAAGACTTGACGGAGTAACATTTGAAAAAGAGAGACGATAGAAAAAATGGGACTGAATCGGAAAACGAACGCCGTCGCCAGAAAACAAAATCAAATCCGATTTTGAGTTATCTTTAAGAAAAAAAGAAACATTGCGCACGACTGGAACATTGCACTTTCCCGGGAGATTGCACTTTAAAAAGCGGGGTATTGCGCCTCGAAACCGGGTTTAACATCTGAAAAAGCGGGGTATCGCACTCCGAATCCGGCGCACCGCTGTCTAAAACCCAGGTTTTACCCTCGGTACCCGGGGTATTGCACCTGGAAACAGGGCTGTTGCACTTTGCTCAGAGGTGCAATTCAAAGATGCGACCACTTTGGTGGAACCGGGATTTCATTTCCCTTCCCGGAGGACGTTTTACGACGACGTCGACTTTTCCCGTTCGGGGTCGCCGTGACGCGGATCCGGGGTCCGAGCGCCTCGTCCTTCGACGTTATTCGCTCGCCTGTTCGAAAAAAAAAAAAAGCCGGCGGCGGCGGCGAGGCCGGCAATCTGTCCATAAAAGCGGAGGCGGCGTCCTTTTACGGCGACCGGGGCCGTAAAGCAGGTTTTAATAGCGCGGCCGGAACGTCGGGATGTTTTCCGCAACCGGAGCGGAATTCCCACCGTCGAGGGGAGGGGGGTAAGGGCTAACGCGCTAGCCCTCGTTGAGATGCTTCGGATTGTTGCGGGGCGTTTATGCTACTCGTGACATCGGGCCTCGTACGGATACGAAAGGATTCCACAGAGACAGACCTGAGAATTCTCTGCTCTGCTCTCTCTCTCTCTCTACTCTCTCTCTCTCTCTCTCTCTCTCTCTCTCTCTCTCTCTCTCTCTCTCTCTCTCTCTCTCTCTCTCTCTCTCTCTCTCACCTTGACCCAGAACTGCCAAAGATCAGGAAAAAAGACAATTTGCCCCCTAAGATTTCTTAGTCTGGGAAGCAAATCCCACATCTTAAAATCCGATCTCAAACATGCAAAACTCTCTTCTTTCGCCGAGCGATTTTTCCGACGTCGCGGACTCTTTTCGACGCCGTGGCTAAAACCGTCTGCCGCTCGACCCTCATTTTCAGAATGGGATTTTCTGATCGGCGTTGACGAGAAGGTCCGTTTTTCGCAAGATTAGCGCAAGTAAGAGTGTGTCCCGTGTAAGGCTCCCCCCATTCCTAGCGCTCACCCAATCCAATGGCGTTCCGCTAGCGCTTTTGGGTGTTTCAAGTGTGTTCTGCAGCTTTACATCATAAAGTGTCTCAACCGTGATGACGAGTTGCTCGGTGCGGGATTATTTATAGCCCAAAGAGGGTCTGGTGGTGTGACACCCCCATTTTAAACTGGAGTTACAGTCGTGTCTTTGGTATACGGGACCGCTCCAAAACCCTCAGGTGGAGTCTTAGGTTTGAAGGCGCACCCTGAAAATCAGCCGTACCCAATTGATGCGCGATTTATTGGGAGGCAGGCGGCGCTGGGCAATAAATGCCGCTTTAGCATAACAACAGCAGCTGGCCCGTCTCATTAACCCCCCCAACCGCCCGCCCCCCCTCTCTTTGTCAACATGGCCGAAAACCAAAAGCTAGCGAAACGCATTTTCCGGAGGCTAAAGGGTTGGCGTCGACCTGGCTTTTATTTTGAAAGGTCTGATTTCGGCCCTCCGAATGCATTCGGCCATCCGTTCTCTCTTCTCCGCTTTGCATTCCTCGAGGAGTTCAAACCTAGACCTGCTTTTGTCATTTTTTTCTGGAGATATTTTCATTTTTAGGTTTTCAGGCTTTTCTCTGAGAAAAACCCGATCGTTCGTTCTCGGTTGATGCCCTAAATCGTCGATATCGTCAGATGGGGGATCGCACGCGCTTGAAAGGACAATATCTGTGTATGATTTACCCTCATGTAGGTTTCAGATCAGGGGATGGCGTCATAATAATCTGTGGTTTGCAATAATATTTGGTCTGTGCAGCCCTTTGAGACTCCTTGTGATTAAGTGCGACACAACTAAACATGACTTGACTTGAGGTTTTTGAGTTTTCCCTTGCCCTCATGTGGGTTTTAGATCAGGGGATGGCGTCATAATAATCTGTGATTTGCAATAATATTTGGTCTGTGCAGCCCTTTGAGACTCTTTGTGATTAAGGGTGTCACAAAGAAACATGACTTGAGGTTTTTGAGTTTTCCCTTGCCCTCATGTAGGTTTTAGATCAGAGGATAGTGTCATAATAGTTTGCAATAGTCTGTAGTCTGTGCAGCCCTTTGAGACTGTCCCTTGTTAAGGGTTTTTCATTTTCCTCATGTTGAGGTTTTTCCTTGCCCTCATGTAGGTTTTAGATCAGGGGATGCTGTCATCATAGTCTGTAGTTTGCAATAGTCTTTGATTTGTGCAGCCCTCTTGTGAGACTCTTTGTGATGAAGGGCCAAACAAATCAACAGGACTTGACTTTAAGGCAACGACGAATACATTTGATGCGGCACCTGACATTATTATTGGTAGGATACCGATCCCCTATTTTTCTTCTTGTTTTTTTCTTTTTCTGCTCCTTTTGTTTCTTGATTTGGACTCGTCTTTTCCTCACTTTTTTCTTCTTTTGTTTGAAGGCTATTGTTTCTTTTTTCGGAAAATTATATTTTTCCCTTGACTTTTTTCTTTTTTGTTCTCCATTTTATCGTTTTCATCTTTCGTTCATTTTTCCTCGCTTTTGATTTCTTATTTCTTGCTTCTTCCTTCTTCTTAGTGATTTACTGATTTTTGGGGTTTCTTTTTCCTAACTTTTTATAGTTTTTATCGTTTCATGATGTTTTTCTACTTTTTTAACGCTTTTTTTTCCCTTTGTTGTACTATTCCCCGTTTGAAGTCATTTTGTCCATACGATTGAGTAATGTACGAACGGAAAAGATGAAAAAAGGAGAGAGCGTACGCGCTGCCCGGACCGCCCTCGCTACTACGTCCGCTTTTCTTCAGGCGGGCGTTTCCCGTCTGTCGGTGGTCACGGAGGGGGTACGTGACCTGATGATGCTAACGTCCGTGGCGCCGCCCTTTCCTTTCTTTGGACGCGAGCCAAAAAAACAGGCCTTCCTACATGGAAATCGTTCCAAGAGCTCATTTGGAGTTCGGATCACGCGAGCGTTAGCGTCCAAGTTTGAAAGACAAAAAGTCAAAGCGTCCCGCATGAAGGTGACCGGGCCCCGGCCCCCCCCCCCCGGCCGATGACCCTGACCCGGCACGCTTCCGGGGGGCGGGGGGGTTGCGCAACCCCCCTCCCCCGAAACGCATTATCGGCCACTTAGCATCACTTAGCGTAGCATGGATTAACGATGAGGCGGCAGAAAATGCATTTTCCGTTAGCGCCCATGCTAATGTCCCCCGAGCGTCTCGTTTGCTAATCGGAGCGGAAGCGGCGCGGGGGCCCCGGGGGCTCGACTTTTTGGCCCCGCCCGGGCTAGCCGCCAGCTAGCGCCGCCGGCTAGCGCCGAGCCAGGCTCATGCATTTTCATGACGCTTCGGAAGGCGATGTCGTCGCCTTGCCGTGGAATACAGATCATATTACTTGCGGGGAAACGACGTATCCAATAGAGGGAATAGATAAATAAAAAAGTGAAACAAAAAGAGAGAAAGAGAAAAGAGAAAAGGGAGAAAGACAGAAAGTGAAAGAGAGAGAGAAAGAGAAAAATGTGGAGGGAAACAAAATTTGAAAAAGGATAGAGAGAAGGAAATACGAGGATTGAAAAAGAGAGAGAGAAAGAGAGAGGGAGACATATCAAGATAGAGAATAATAAAATGAAAGAAGAGAAGGGGAAAAATGTGTAGAAAAGATAGTTTGAGGAAAAAGGACAATGAGAGAAAAGAGAAACAGAGGTGTCACGAGAGAGACAAAAAGGGACAGAGATAAAAAAGAGAGAGAGAGAGGAAGAGTGTAATACCAAAAGAGAATGAGTGAGAGAGGAAGAAAGACAGAGAGAGAAAGAGGGAGAGAGAGAGAGAGAGAGAGAGAATGGGCATTGAGAGAAGAGAAAAGAAGCAAAAATGTAAGAAAATCCTTGATCGAGAGAATGAAAGACATTTCTTACAAATAAATAAATAAAAAATGGAAGTAATGCCGCCCTGGTGGCCACTTGGGGAAAGACAACAGATGGCGAAAAAGACCAAACAAGAAAAAAAAAAAAAAAAGCTAGCGAGCTAACGCGCGCTCGTTAGCGTCCCCAATAAAGGCGAGATGACACCTGACTGATAATAAGCTTCTTCTCTTTTTCCGAGCGAGGCTAATGAGTCTCGGGGGCATATCGGGGCTGTCCACGCAGGTGGCGCTAGCGTGCACGCGCGCGACTGGGCGGGCTAATGGGCGTCCCGGCACGCGTCCTCACCGCGTTCATCGCCCGAAAGGCAAACGTGGAAAAAAAGGAAATGTGGGCGTAGGCCCAAAGCCCAGGCATCCGTCAGCCACTCTGACGCGCCGCCCGAATGAGACAAAGACAAACTGAAAGACGGATTTGTCGGCAAACGGCGAAAAAGAAAGAAAATGTCCGTATCCGTACGGTATGCGTATATACTCCACCGATGAGCAAACTACGGCCCTTGGGCCACGCGCGGCCTAAAGGCTTTTTCGTCCGGCCCGCCAAAGCAAAATCCTCAAAATACAATGACAACATACATCACAATAAATATAGTACTACTCATAAAATGTGTTTTTTGTTTGTGCCAGCCAACTTTGTCCCCATGGACCCTTTGCGACAAAACGAAACATCCAAAAAGGACGACATTATTTTGTCTTGGTTCCGATCTTAAAGATACTACTACAGTCATACTAAATTACAAAAATACTATGACAGAAACACTACAAAAAGGCAACTACCGTAATGTTTGAAAATATTAAAAGAAATATTACCAAAAAGACTAGAGTAATACTAGAATACTGTCAAGAACCAGAACAGGATCAGGACCCAAACGCGTGACATTCTCACACAATCCTTTTATTTTACGGGAAATGGGGACTCATGCACGTTAGGCAGCGGACTGACGTGAAGCCAGAGGCCGACCCGATTGATACTAATCGCCCGAGTTGATATCGGACAGATGGGGTCGATACCGGACAGGACGGACAAACAGGAAGATAATGAAACAGGATATCGAAAATAAACAGGACAAACTCGACGGGAACCAAAACTAGAGAGAATAATAAACAGGACAACAATAGACACGGATGAAACTGGAAACCGATATTAAACGGGACAAAAATAAACGGGAACAACACCGGACTGGAAATACCAACAGGAAAACAGGACCGAGTCAGAACCCACGTCTGGCGGGGCAGAGGTTCTTGACGGACTGACAAAGGAAAAATGAGAGCACTGCACTGAGCTTAAATAGGAGGGAAGCCAATCTGTTAATGAGCCGCAGCTGGCGCCACACGGGCGCGGCTAATTGGGCGGGCGCCATGGCAACCGTGACAAATACATAAATACTGCTGCTTATATACAATGGAAAAAGCAAGATATCAATACTACTATAGAAAAGTGACAAAATGCTGCAAAACAAAAGTACAGTCATATTATTCAAAGAAAGGAGCAAAAATAGCATAAAAATACAACTAGAGTAATACTACAAAACATACTTCAGATATACTATGATATGATATGATGGAAATGCCAAAAAAGACAATAAAAATAAAACTACAGTAATCCTAAAAAACTACTAGAAAATGCAGTAGTACTACATAAAAATCAGCACTACAGTAATACCACATGACTAAATTTGTTTTTGTTTGTCTTATTGAAATCTCACCCGTCCTTTATTAGGATTTTGGGGGGTGTTTGGCCCTAATTTGGGGGGGGGGGGCGGCCCAAGGTGAGAATTTGAGAAGCGGGTGAGGCGGGACGGTGAAAGGGGACGAGCGTTAGCTTAGCTTCGTTAGCGCCTTTCGTCAGGAACGAGGCGGGGCGGCGCCCGAACCCTGGCCGAGAGGGGGGGGGCTCCCGCGGAACATCGGGTCGTGAGCGTCGTTGCGCTTTTTTTCGAGCGTGACCTACAAAAACGGAAAGGGGGGGAGCGTGTTCGCCGCGCCGGTATTTGCGTAGCGGCTCGACCTGAGCGACAGAATGATGCTAAGCTAGCCGGCGACGCGGCCGCCGCTAATTAGCTGGCGCGGGTCAGCGCGCCGTGCCGGCTCCCGGCGGGATGGCCGACGCCGCTCTCTTTGCTTTGCCCGCTTTTCCGCTCCGCTGCGTTTGTTTAAGGAAAAGACTAGCGTAGAAAAAGTTCACGACAGGAGCGCCATCTGCTGACGAGAGGCGGATCGCAGTGCCGCTTTCTTACACTATTAGGCCTCACCCATACTCCATACCGGTCAAGGGCAAATTTTTCCAGTACCTTACCAAAAAAATAATCTGGCACTGATCATCGTTTTTGTTGTTGTTGACTTTAATGACTACATTAAAGTATTATCTTGCTGCTAGCACATACTTTTTGCTATTTCGTACCTAAGATCTTGTTGTGCCAAAGGGCCGCTATACTCTGACACAAATTCTGCCACAAAAGGGCTCACAGGTTTTGGGTAATCATGGAGTTCCATACGGAAGACAAAACTTTACCGTAGGTCTGAAAAGCGGGCGGCACGGCGGCGCAGTGGTTAGCCCGTGTGCGGCACGGTTCTGAGGTCATGAGATCCAACCTCCTGTGCGGAGTTTGCATGTTCTCCCCGCGCCGGCGTGGGTTTCCTCCGGGCACTCCGGTTTCTTCCCACATTCCAAAAACACGCAGGTCAGGTGGATTGGCCGAATCAAAATCATCCCTAGGTGTGAATGAGCGAGCGAATTGTCCGTCCCTGTGTGCTCTGTGATTGGCTAGCAAGCAGTTGAGGGTGTCCCCTGCTCACTGCCCGGAGATAGCTGGGATGGGCTCCGGCACCCCCGCGACCCTACTGAAGATAAGCGGTGCAGATCATGGGTGGATGTCCGAAAAGCAAGTCAATGAGCCAAATTTGGACTCATTTTGATGATATGGATTGCTGGGAGTGCGTTCAATCTTCTACAACGATTGATTGAATGAATGACAATGATGAGGACGGGAGGCACCCTCCCCATCATTTTTATGCACTTTTTAAACCCTTCATTCAAAATGGCAGCCTGTCGCGTCACACCGTCAGGAAACACGACAATCGAAGTCATTTAGAGCGTTTTCATGCACTTGACTCCAAATTCAAGCCTTTTCTTGACCTTGAAAACACAACATTCAAATTCAAGCACGTTTAAGGATTTCAAGCACCCGTAAGAACCGTGATTAGAAGACGCGAGCTGACTCGTTAGGTTGCTTCGACCTTCCCCGCTTTGGCGGCTCCCGATCTAAAAGCACTATTGCAGCCGTTATCCGATTTGAATCGGGTCAGGCCGTGGAGTCTTACAAAGTCAAAAAAGGCCGCGACAAATACGGCCAAAGGAAGAAAGGGAGAAAGAAAGGCAAAGAGAGAAGAAGAAAAAGAAAGATAAAGAAATGCTAAACAAATAAGAGAAAGAGAGAGAGAGAGAGAAGAAGATGAGAAAGGAAGAGAGGAAAACGGATAAAGATGGGGAGAAGGAAAAGACACAGTAAAAGAGAGAGAGAGAGAAAGAGAGGGAGAGAAAGAGGGAGAGGACATTTAGAACAAGTGAGAGAAAAGAGACTGAGAAAGAGATTAGAGAGGGAGATCAAAAGAAAGAGAGAGAGAGAGAGAGGGGGGGGGGAGAGAAAAGGATATATAGAATAAGTGAGAGAAAAGAGACTGAGAGAGAGATTAGGGAGGGAGACCGAGAGAGAGAGAGAGAGAGAGAGAGAGAGAGAGAGAGAGAGAGAGAGAGAGAGAGAGAGAGTGAGAAAGAGAGGGAGAAAAAAGGACATATAGAATAGGTGAGAGAAAAGAGACTGAGAAAGAGATTATGGAGGGAGACCAAGAGAGAGAGAAAGAGAGCGAGAGAGAGAACTACATATAGAAGAAGAAAGATAGAAAAGCGAGAGTGTCGTGGCCCGGACCTCGACCTGTCGGCGGGCGGGCCTGAACTGGCCCGCAGGCCGCCTGCTTGATTCCTGCCCTTGCCTGGCAATCGATGTCTAGCTTTCGAGCGTTCGATTCCCGGCTCGGTCAAATCCGGTGTAGGCGTTAGCGAGTACGGAGGTTGACGGCTATGCCGGCCGGCTTCCGAAATTGCCCGAGGTGTTGCCGGGCTGCCTCACGCGCCTTAAGAGTTGCCGCTTATCGTTTGGTTCAAACGAGGGCGGCAACGTTGACCCAAATGGAACGGATATTGCCACCTCGTGCCGTTCCGCTTTCTTTCCAGGATTTGAAGACAGCGACCCCGACAAAATCCCCAAGTAGAGGGCGCTGTCAACAAGTGTAAAAGTGCCCTCAAATCCCAACCTGAGACCTACCCAAAGTCCATTCAATGCTGTTCTGTTGGGCAATATGGAGGCTTTACTCTCAACTTTGGGTCCCAATCACTGCAAGTGCTACTAAGATGGAGTTGGAACACGCACAAATCCATTGACTGCAAAACTTAACTGGAAACCAGTGAGTCAATAGCATGAAGCCTTACCTCATATACGAAAAAAAATAGAGGCTTTGGGCTGGTGCTTCTTGTAGCGCATCCGACATTGGGTCAGAATTCCGTTTTGAAATGTCCCAAAAACTATGAAACCGTGTTAGAACATGTGACCCGATGACTATACTTGAATTCAGTTATTCATCTGGACGGGAGATTTATTATCTCGCATGTGGCAAACAAAGCAACGGGCCGGTCAGAGGGCCGGGAGGCCCCTGCGTCCCCGGGAGGCCGGAGTCTGACAACTCGCAATTCCGTTTGAAAGAAGCCAGCGAGCGGACAATAGGTCTGGTTTACAAAAGGCCAAAAGCCAGTGAGCCAGGTCCTAGCCAAACAAGTAGACCAGATCTTGGCCCGTAAGTCACCAAAAGGATTGACCCAGTCCCAGCTTAACAAGAAAAAACAGAAAACCTTGCTGGCCAGTGCCCAAAACCTTATGGAGCCGACGACCAACCCCAGTGGTATCACGGTTGCCGTGGCGCGCAACTGGTCCCCGACGTGTGGCGCCAAGTTCTGTCACGGTTGCCACGGCGCCCCATTGGCCCTGCCCACAGACACCGGCTACTTAAACGCTGTCTTGTGAGTCGCCAGTTGTCGAGCTTCTGAGAAACTCTGTTTTGACGCGTCACGCCCTGAAAATCCTCTTTTATGCTTGTGTTTTTGCTCTTGTTTTGCCAAGCCCTGTGAATCTCTGTTTTTTTATTGTTTTTTGCTCCTGTTTTGTATTCGCCTCGATCTGTTTGATCTTGACCGCTTCCTCGTTCCGATCTCTCTACTTTTGCGACCGACGACCCCCGATCGAGTGTGCGCTCGTTCTTCTTCTCCCCAATAAACTGTGAGTAACGTGACGCGAGTGGGTTCTTCTTCCTGTTACCTGTTCCCTGTCCTGGTACTGACAGGTGGGACCTCAAAGAAGCCTCCGGCCACCCACAGCCAACGACGGCCTCAAAACACCTGGTTCTTGAACCTTGAGGGTTCTTCACTGCTCGAGGACATGGAGGCTCCGCCTTCATCCAACCGGAACTGCAGTCCGTCTCACCTGCTTCGTATCGGTGGAACGTTAAAGGGGCGATTCCATCAATTGTTGGTTTTCTATCTAAATGGTGCCTGCTAAGATCTTTTTGTCTTTTGCTTTGTGTTTTGTTCGAGCACATTCCGTAGATGATTAGCAAAAGCAAACCTCATAAATCCGAGCGTGTGCGTGTCTTGATTTGAGAGTGTATTGAGAAATTGGTCAAAAGAATTCCTCCATCCATCCTTCAGAAGAAGTAAAAAAGCGTTTTCATCCTTTTCCCCGATACAATGATCTGAAAAGCATCTTTATTGTTCAGGCAGCACGGCGGCGCAGTGGTTAGCGCGTGTGCGGCAGAGTTCTGAGGTGGTGAGATCGAACCTCCTGTGTGGAGTTTGCATGTTCTCCCCGTGCTGGCGTTTCCTTCGGGCGCTCCGGTTTCCTTCCACGTTCCGAAAGCATGCGTGCCAGGTGGATTGGCTTAACCGATATCTCCCTAGGTGGGAATGAGCAAGTGTATTGTCTGTCCCTGTGTGTCCCGCACCCAGTTGAGGGTGTCCTCTGCCCACTGCCCGAAGATAGCTGGGATGGGCTCGCTCCAGCACCCCCGCGACCCTACTGAGGATTGATTTACTGATAGAGCACCTGCATTTGGAATCATCCGAGCCGCCTTAGAAAGGAAAAGTATTTTGCAAATGTCTTTTTAACGACACACCTCCAGTCAGTCAGTCGGGCGCGTGACGGAATCCGACGGAAGGAAGTATTTTCCATCCCGGGCGCTAATTAGCGGGGCTTTGCGGCGACGGAGGCGTGCCGTCCATTCCCACGCTCCTTCCTATCAAAACGCGCTAATATCTCATTAGAGATGATTACCCGCCGGATCCTTTTAATTAGCTAGCTAGCCCACGCGCTCCTCATGCAAGCTAGCAGAATGCGCCGAGCCTCCTCTTTAACCGCCTCCGCCTTCTCCTCCGGTCACAATTGGAAAACTCTCGCTGGCCCGATGGAGATCAACATTCCGTGACTTCGGGTCTGATCTAGAACCGGGAGCCCCGCCCGCCCGCCCGCAACGGACAACCCCGCTCTCGATCTATGACGGGAACATCGTCCCGATCGGTTTTAGTTCCGCGTTCCGGATCTTTTTTTCAGATCGGGATCGACCTCAAAGTTTGCACGCATGATCTAGAACTCGGATCTAAGACTTCCACCGATCCGCAACAGAGATACCGAGCACCTCAAGCCGACCCTTCCGAGTTCCACGTTCCAGATTATTTTCTGTTCTTCTAGTTCCGCAAGCTTCAGCAGAGACGGTCATTTCCCCCAAAACTGCTCTTCGGATCAAGATCCAGCTCAAATTCTGCACGGACGATCTAGAACTTAAGACCTCCACCCAGCCACAACAGAGATCCCGATTCTCGATTCGTGACGAGAACCTCAAGCCGACCCTTCTGAGTTCCACAGTCCAGATTTGTTGTGTTCTAATTCTGCAAGCCTCAGCAGAGACGGTCATTTCCCCCCAAAACTGCTTTTCAGATCGGGATCCACCTCAAATTCTGCATGGACGATCTAGAACTTAAGACCTCCACCCAGCCACAACAGAGAACTCAATCTTTAATCTATGACAAAAACCTTACCTCAGTCATTTTTATGTTCAGGTTCCAAGTGATGGGAGTTTTGGTAATTCTACACACCTCCACAGAGACGCTCATTTCCAAATGACTGCTCTTCTGAACTAGATCAAAGATAGAGGTCGAGATGTGTGATCTAGAATTCTGATCTAAGACTTCCGCCATATACAAAATAAAATCCGGGTCTGGATCAACCTCAAGATCTGCACGTATGATCCGGAACACACGGATTTAGTTTCACGCCAAACTCGTTGAATCTTTTTTCGGATCTTTATTTGAGATTTGCGTCCAGCCTACTGACAAAAGCTCCTCAAGTTAGCTCTATACTCGAGTTTGAGTTCTAGACCAAGTCACCCTAGTTCCACAGAACCCGAGACAGAGTTGAGCTCCTTTGTTTAAAAAAGTGGCGCGATGCAGGCCTCCTACCTGGGGGCGGCGGTAGAGGACGCCTTCCTGTGGCACACCACGGCGAGCGATCCCCCGCCGGGCGCCGGTTCCTGTTTGATTTCCCAGGCCGGCAGCTCGCTGGGTTTCACCGCCGCGAAGCTGATGCCCGACTGGAACCAAATCCTGTAAACGAAAACCACACCTGCTAAATGCTAATGCTAACGCATCAGAAGTGCATTTCTGAAAACAAAAACCCAGTGGTCGCTAATTGTTAATAAAGCGGAATCGCATCCTGAAAAACCAAACACGCTTAGGTCGCTAAATGCTAATGTGGCTGGGATTCAGCCACGGCTAACCGAATTAGCCAAATTAGCCGATTGCATTGCTTTGGTGGCTAGCGTTACCGTAGCCTCTAGCGTCAGTTCGGACGTCCGTGCAGAATATCCTAGCGGCCAATTCCAGGGTCCTGCACCTTAATTACTAATGCTAAAGCTAAGATCGTGCCTGATAGCCGCTAATGCTAATGCCTTTGCATTTGTGCTTGATGTTAATAATGTGTCTTTATTTTATCCCAGTGTGATTGTAAGCCATCTTGTCATGACAGATTCTCTCTTTTTTTTCCTTTTTCTTTTTGATGTGATCCTTTTCCATTTGTACCAATTTTCATTTCCATTTTCCTTTTCTGTTTTGACTTTGATACCTTTTCTTTTTTTTCTTTTTCTTTCCTTTGTCCTTTTTTCATTCTTTTTCCACTTTCTCTTTTCTATTTCTTACTCTTTCACTTCACTTTATATGTTTCTTTACTCTTTTATTAGTCTTTCCTTAATTCTATTGTATTTGATCTCAATGTTCATTTTGTTCTACATTTGTCTGGGTTTTTACTTTTTATCTTCTATATTTTCTTTACATTTTTTACTTATTTTTTCTTTAATCTTTTCTTTTGTCTTCTTTTACTTTTTTATTCATTTCTTTATTCTTTGCGTCAATCCTTTTTTTCTTTATTTTCTAGCTTTTATTTTTTTTCTTCTGTATTTTCTTTCTCTTTTCCTCATTTTCCCTTTCTTCACAAAACGCTTGGCAAGTCGATTTTTTTCATGTTACCCGGGGCAAAAGAGTAGGAAAAAAAATGTTTAAAGGAAAAAAAGGAAATAGCATCAACTCTGTATCGTAGCAAGAGCTTCCATCCATTTCAATCAATCAATTTTAGAAAAAAGACCGTTCGTGTGAGCTCCGTATGCTAATAGCGCGGCGCTAATGTAAAGCGATAGCGAGGCTCAGAGGTTAAAAGGGTGAAAACATGAAAGAGACAAAAAAAGAGGTGACACGGGCGTTCCGTTGCTGTTCTAGAAGAATAGAAACGCAATCGTCCCATTGGTCGAAAAACCGCCGGGCGCACTCCGAGCTAGCTTATGCGCCGGCACACTCGGCCCGGCAACTGGCCAACCGTGCTCACTTAGCGCGTGCCCAAGTGGCCTACTTCAAAAGACGTTGCGCTCAGACGCCGGCAGGAAAAGGAACCGATCGGAGATTGCGGGCGGACCGACCGGAACGGCGCTGAAAAAAAACGAACGACGGGAACTTCGGCAAACGTCGGAACGAAACGCGCAAACGAACCGGCGTGAGTTTCTACCGACTTCGGAAGAGAACGAGGGCAACGAGGAGAATCAGCCAAAGACGATCTCCAGTGTGGTACGGCGGCTAAAAGGTCCCAGTATATCCTTGGGTTTGTCCGAGAAGAGAAGGAAGGAAATGAATTATGCAAACATTGTTTCGACACAAACGTTAGGCTGTTTGATCCAATTGGAGATTGCGGGCATAAAAACAAGAAAATACAAAACAAAAAGCGGAATCGAAATCTGCAAGCAAGCGTAAAAATACACAAAAGTACACAATGAGCGTTAGTTTCTCCTGAAGTTTCTCCAGAAAGAGAACGAGGGCAACGAGGAGAATCATCGAAAGACGATCTCCAGTGCGGTACGGCGGCTAAAAGGTCCCAGTATATCCTTGGGTTTGTTCGAGAAGAGAACGAAGGAAATGCACGATGCAAACAACGGTGAGACGGTTTGATCCCATTGGAGATTGCGGGCATAAAAACCAGAACGTGCGAAACAGAAAGCGGAATGGAAAAATAGAACACGGCAGCGCAGGCAAGAACAAGGGACGGATACGGAAACGTTACAAACATTTCACAAACAATATTGTGCATTCTTAAAACAGTGACTGTGATTCTGCTCGCTTACAATACCAACGTGGTTCATTTTGGATATCAGACGCATGCGAAGGAGATCGAAGCGGATGACTGGATACTGACTATTACGCAAAAGTCATTGTCCCTGTCGGCCAATCATGTCGCTGTTCTTCGATCCCGCACCGTTTAGAGCAGGGCAGTCAAACTCCTTTGAACTCGGGGGCCACACGATGGAACAAACCTTCTCTCGGGGGCTGGACTAGTAGATTCAAGAGAAAGAAAAAGAGATAAAGAAACAAGAGCAAGAGGGAGGGAAAAGGAGAGAGGGCAAGACAAAGAAAGAGACAGAGACAGAGTGGGAGAAAATGGGTGGAAAAGAAAAAGGGAGAGAGAGAGAGGGGGGGGGGGGACAGAGAGAGAGAGCGAGAGAGAGATACAAGTACAGTGTCTTTGGAGGCACCTGGCTTTGGCAACATCAAGTTGACATATTTCAACCTGCAGTTGTTTTCCTCTTGCGTTTCTCTGAGTGTCGTCTCACGGGCTGGATTCAATCCCTTAGTGGGCCCGATCTGGCCCGCGGGCCACCTGTTTGACACCTGTGGTTTAGAGCATATCTGTTTTTGGAACCTGAGAGCTTTCATAAGAAAGGACCCGCGGATATGTTTGTTAAAGTCCGGGACGCCTCCGTCCACCAGAGGGCGCCTCATCGGTCGGTTATCGGGACAGGTGTGTCCAATCACCCCACACCCGTCCCTTCCAAAGGACATTTTGGACAGCACCGATGATCTTGAGATGATGCGGGAGACCCGAACGCTTGGAAGCTGTCACAAAAGCAAGGCGCTCAAAAAGACGGTATTGACAACAAACTCATCAACAAAGTAACAAACAAAAGGTCAAAAACAACAAGAGAACTGTCAAAAACAAAGAAAACAAACCTCACAAATCAGGTTGCAATTGAAAAACGGCGATGGTGAAAAACAAAGGGGAAAAATGAGGAATCAGCCAAAATGTCCTTATCAGAGACAGGAGTGGGATGATTGGACAAACCAGTCCCTTCCCCAAACCAACTGGTGACCAATACAAGGTCAGTTTTTTGCAACTTGAGGGTTTTTTGTTGAGTCCTCTCCCGTTCTCCTTGCAACTTCCTTCTTCTCCCCTCATTTCGAGTGTCTGTACCACTAGAAACTCTCGGATGTGTGGTTCTTGAGGGGTTCTCTACAGCAACTCAAGGTCAAACCCGAAGGTCACCACCTCCGAGCGGGAAATCGGAGAAGTCATCGAGTTGAATTCTTGAAGAAGACTTTGGTCTCCAGACTTGGGAGGCGTCTCCTCCTGGAACCTCGGTCCACGTCTTCTCAGATTCCTTTCAAGTCCGTCCCACTCGCTCGTCTCCCGCGTCTCCTCGGGTCCCTTTCGGCTTTTCTCCTTCTTCTCCCCCGGAACGCCGACGTCCTCCCACGGCGCTCTTGCGTAACCGCCGATTGATCTGAATAGCGCTCCTTCTGATTGGCTGACAAAAAGAAGAATTTCCCGGACGCATCTTCATTAGCTCACTTCTGGAAACGGGCCACCGGAAAGACGAGTCCATCAAAAAAACAAAAAAAAAACAGAAAGAATCCACCTGCGAGAATTCCAATAACGAGACGCGCCGGTAAAGGGGAAGGATCTTGAAGATCTCCCGAGTTTTATCCCAGGAGACTGAGGACGAGTGCGGCAAGGTGGGAAGATTGGAGCGTGACACCGGAGCTACGCTAACGAGCTAAAGCAACAATAGCGTGTGTTGCGACGCCGCAGAAATAACCGCGGGAACAAAATGTTCTCCCCGGTTTGATCACAAAAGAGACGACGGGCCTCCGGCAGGAGAATTGCGAGCTGGACAAACAGAAGAACTAAACCGGCTCCCTAGAAACAGGAGATTAGGGGCCTCGAGGAGGAGATTCCCAATTGCACGCCAGAAGTTGTATTTCTAAACAACCAGAGGAACCAGACACGTTTTATCAGAAAGGAGACTACGGCTCTCAAAGAGGAGACTTCCGAGTGCAGAACTGCGCACGGCGAGCCGGAGATCCAGAATTTGATTCTTTCTTAGAGAAGTCCAGCAAACCCCAGTCGGACAAACCTGTAAAAGTCTTCTGAAAGAAAATGAGACGATGGGCGTAAGCCAGAATTGAAAAGAGGAGAATGCGGCTCTTTTGCTTTATCTGAATACAGACCAGGAGTGGAAGAAGAAGGTAGAAAAAGGAAATGGAACAGCTCGAAAAGAAAACATGAAAACGGAGCTTTCCTTCACAAAAACCTTCCAAAAATGACTGGAGACCGTGGAGCAAAATCCGACCGAGGACACGCTAAGCTAATATTGGCGTATGCATTCAAATCAAAAAACAGAAAATGCCCAAAATGGCGGGAAAAATGGACAAAAATATAAACATAATTGACCCAAAAAAACGACCTAAAACCTGTTGAAAATATGACAAAAATGTCAAAGAAAATGACTAAAACGAACCTTAATTAAGCAGAAAAGAACCCAAAATGGACCAAAAAATGAAGACGATTTCAGTAGATCAAAAAAAACAACAAAGAAAATAGCAACAGTACATCACAAAATTGAGCCAAAAATGAACAAAATTTAAACAGAAAACAAACAAAAATGACCAAAAACAGAAAAAAAGAAGAATGGACCTGAAAGGGTCAAATGAGTTAAAAAGGAAGAATTGTCTAAAATGAAGAACAATGGACTGAAGGGATCGTGTGTAATATTGGAATTCAAGGCAAATCCAAGTCTACTTGCCTCACCTCGATGGATTTTGCTTTTTGAATCAGATTAAAAAAAAACAAAAAAATGAAAGTATGTCCTTAAAATACTTCACTGAAAAAGTAATGGTATTGGCATGAGTTTAACAGTTGTATTAGTTGTATTATTTAATCATAGCATCATTACTTTGATCATCATATCATTCATTTAGTCATCTACATTCATGTTCATCTTATTCGAATGAAGTATTGACTCGCCGTATCCTTTCATATCGGTACTTTCCCGGCGACGGTCTTCCGATGAATCGGCCGCGTCCGGTTTTAACGAAGGTCTCTGGTGAAGATGCGAGTTCCGTTCTTTGCCCGTTTCACGTTCCATCTTGCCAATCCGCAACCCTTTCCTATAAAAACCGTGCTCGGCCATTTTTCGACGGCTATCGTGGGAGAACGCTCTCCTGATCGACCATATACTCCGTTTCCTTTGAAAATAATATGTGCGTGTGTGTGTGTGTGTGTGTATTTTTCATTAAAAAAAGTCACCATTGTAGTTGCATTAGAAATGTTCTCTTACGTCCTAGCATTAAGCTAGCAGATGCTTCTCAGATGAACTTTTGCATACAGCCAGCGAAAGTTGCCAGACTTGAGTTGGCAACGAACGAGGTCAATGCCAAAAACGACGTTAGCCGTCCTTAGCGGTGAACCGGCGAATCAGCCGATGCTAGCATCTTTAGCCGTCGATAGCGGTGAACGGAGTAAATGCTAAAAGCCTTATTAGCCGCCACCGGCAGTCAATCGGTTCATGCTAAAATAGCTGTCGATAGCGGTGATCGAGTCGAATGCTAAAAGCTCTTTAAGTGCCGACGAGCTATCCGTCGGACTTTCCGGCGCTAACCGCATCCGACACCTCTCTTTTTTTTTCGTCCCTCCGCAAAAACGTCCGGTCGTCCGTTCGCCAGACTCCGAATCGGTTGGCGTTAGCGACCGACGCTAATGAGAGCGGCGGGACCGGTCAAGCGCTAGCGTTTCATCCACTTTTCTTCTTTTGTTTTTGTGGCGCTCGTTCGTTCACTTTTCTTAGTCTCGACGAGTTGACGTTTGAAACATTTGTAGTACGCGTTCTTACCACAAGGGGCGCCTCCACGTCTTTACTAAGTAATACTCTTCTACACAATCCGGGGTCACCTTGTGATCGGTGCTAAAGTCAGGTCCCGCCTCCTACACTCCTTGGTCAGCTTGCGATCGGTGCTCGTTTTACACCCCGCCTCGCACATTCTCGGGTAGTCTTATGAGTGGTGCTCAAGTAGGCCACGCCTCCCATATTCCCAGGACATCTTCTTATTGGTTCTAGCTTAAGGTCCCACCTCCCAAATTCACGAGTCATTTAGTGACTGGGGCAGCACGGCGGCGCAGTGGTTAGCGCATGTGCGGCACAGTTCTGAGGTCGTGGGTACCTCCTGCGTGGGTTCGAATCCAGCTCCCGGCCTTACTGTGCAGAGTTTGTATGTTCTCCCCGTACTTGCGTGGGTTTCCTCCGGGCACTCCGGTTTCCTCCCACATTCCAAAAAAACATGCATTTCAGGTGAATTGGCCGGTCCAAATTGTCCCTAGGTGTGACTGAGCGAGTGAGTTGTCTGTCCCTGTGTGCCCTGCGTTTGGCTGGCAACCCGTTCAGGGTGTCCCCTGCCCACTGCCCGATGATTGCTGGGATGGGCTCCAGCATCCCCACGACCCTACTGAGGATAAGCAGTGCAGCTGATGAGATGAGATTTAGTGACTGGCCGATAGTAGCTTGTTGTGTTTTGAAAATAAATAGGATTATTCTTTTCTGATTTCATTCATTATGCAATTTTTGATTCTGTTGATTTTTGGGGATTCTAGTGATTTGTAGCGCCCCTCGTGGTGGAAAAATACCATCAAATTGAAAATATAGGCCGTGTATAAACCACATCATTTAAAACCTGTCGGCTAGAGATCGGTAAATTGTAGTAGCGTTCTTAGACGTTTGGGGTTTTTTAAAATTAGGGTTGCAAAGAGCGTTGATCTCCAACCAAAAGACCGTTTCTGACAGCCGCCGGCCTCACCTCCGCTCACCGAGCTAATTAGCCGCGCTAATTAGCCCATTAGCTTTGTCAAAACACACGAGGTCCGCCATTTGCACCGAGTAACGGAACCCGGACGGGAACAAAACCCCGTTGCGTTGTCCTTTCCTTTTCGATGCCGAACAACACGATCGCGGCTACGCTAACGTGCTAATGCTAATCCGCTACGGTGGCGCGTAAAACGCAAAGCGAGATGATGAAACGTGACAGGGTTTTGCGTGGGCACGACGAGGCGCCGTCTTTTGTTTGGACGCGCGTTCGGCAACGTGTAATGCCGGCTAGCGCCGACGCGCTAATCTTAGATCGGGGTCCTTTCGCGCCGTCTTTGTGCGGGAAGCCGATACGCCCCCGGCAATGCTGCGCGGTGGAACGCTAAGCTAGGCGCCTCCTTCGCTAGCCCCGCCCTCCCGTTAACGCAATATAAGCAGGTAGCTGATCCGTTTCGTTCCCAATTAGGAGGTTTTGGAAATTGCCAAACCGATTCAAAATCGGTGAGGGAATAGAATACAATTCCAGAAACGGGAATAAAAAACAATCGATGGAAGGAAAGGGGCAATAGATAAACGTTCGGAACGAGGGGAAAATGGATCGGAATCGGGGGCGTTATCCCTCGCAAACACGCTCCGCCCACCTAAAGAAAACCCGAGGTCGTCGCGAAAAAAGGAAACATTTAAAAATAAATGAAAAGGGGTAAAAAAATTGAGGAAAAAATGATACAGCAAGAAAAATAAAGTCAAAAAGCCAGGAAACAAAATAGAAAAAAGAAAACGTAAAAAGAAGAAGAAAAAGAAAACAAATAATGAGAAGAGATAAAGAAAGATCAAAATGGAAAGAAAACAATAAAAGAAAAAGGAAAAAAGAAAGGAAGGAGACAAAAGCAGGAACACCTCATAAAAGGAAAAGGCAAGAAAAAAGAAAAAGGAAAAATAGAAACAAAAGAAAAAATGGAAAAAGAAAGAGAAAAAAGATTTTTAAAAAAGAATGATAGAGCAGGAAATGCTAGGAAAACAAAACCAAAAGAAAAAAAGAAAAAAGAAAAAAAGAAGAAAGCAAGCACGAAATAATTAAATAAAAAGAGGGGGGGGAGCAGGACGAAGGTCAGATTTTGGGGAGGTCCTTTCTTCACTAGATTAGTGAATAAAAGTGTAATATTCTGCATTAAGTAAAAAATATTCTTCTACCAAAATATATTAATATTTTTTGAACGTTTCCGTAAATTTTGATCTCTATTTTGATACACCAATGAAGTAACCCTACTGGCCATATTAAAACGTGCAGGTGCCCTTCATTTTAGCTTTCGGGGTTTTCGATTTGGGCCCGATCTGGCCCGCGGACCCCCGGACGGACACCCACGCCCCAAATCTCACCTGAGGACAAAGCGGTCGAGGTCGAACCCGGTCTTCACGTAGACCCCGAAGTTGACGTTCTTCCCCGGCCGGACCGGACCGGACGGGACCGAAACCTCCACGTTGCGGTCCAGACTCAGCCTCTCCTCCCGGGCCGCCACCGGGGCGGCGCTCACCGCCACCGAGCCCGCCTTCTGCATGTCCTCCAGTCCCCCTTCCGCCCGGGGGCTCCACGGGTTCGGGGCCCCCGGGTCGGGACTCCGCCAGGCTTCTCGGACCAGGGCCGGGCAGTCCGAAGCGGGCCCGGGTAAAACGTAGTAATAGACCTCCAGGGGGGTGGGGGCGCCCTCCGCTGGCCGCTTCTTGGAGGGCAGGAACCAGGCGGGGGGGATTTCCAAACGCAGGACGCAGACGGCCCACGGGCCCCCCGGGCGGCAGCCGGCCGAGGGGGCCGCCTCGCCGGGGTCCCGTACCGCCAGGGCCCGGACGCAGGGGAGGAGGCTCGGAGGGGGGGGGGTCCGGATCCTCCCTCCCGCGACCCGTCAGGTAGAACAGGACCTGAAAACAATCAACCCATTAATGAAGCCATTTATTAACCGATTAATTAACAAATCCGTACGATCCGATTAACCGAATCGTTAAGCGATGAATAGGATTTGCCGGTTTTGTGGCTTTTCGCTCGGTTCAAATCGAGCTTCCCTATTCAGTGATTTAATAGGGGGAGTGTCATATAAGAGGGGGTCTTAGCTCTTTGTTGCGTCACATGTCCGACCTAAGACTTATTGAACATCGGAAAAGAAAAAAATCCGAGAGAAAACCGACAAAAAAAGGAAATAAATGCAATTTTCTCTTTCTTCTTATCAATTGTTTTCATTTTTCCTATACCTATTTTTATTGAAGGTTGCTTTTTATCATTTTTTTCCCCTTTTTCTTTTCCTATTTTTATTGAGGTTTATTTTTTTTTCTCTTTCCTATTTTTAGTGATGTTTATTTTTCATCATTTTTATTTTTTTTTGCCTGTTTTTATTGATGTTTTCTTTTATCCTTTTTTTCATTTTTCTCTTTCCTATTTTTATTGATTTGTATTTTTTATCATTGTTTTCATTATTCTCTTCCTATTTCTATGAAGGTTTATTTTCTATCATTTTCTTTTCATTTTTCTCTTTCCTGTTTTTATTGATGTTTATTTTTAATCATTTTTTTCAAATTTTTTTCTTTCCTATTTTTATTGATTTTTATTTTTTATCATTGTTTTCATTTTTCTCTTTCCTATTTTTATTGATTATTTTTTTTATATTTTTTTCATTTTTCTCTCCCTATTTTTATTGAGGTTTCATTTTTTCTTTTCCCATTTTTATCAAGGTTAATGAAATGATATGAAATGATCTGCATTTCTCTAGCGCTTTTCAAGTCAATGACTTCCCAAAGCGCTTTACAATGTGCTCCACATTTCCCAATAGCGGCCGTGCAGCCATGTAAGGCGCTAACCTGCTTATTGGGGGTATTAGTGGTTCAGTGTCTTACCCAAGGACACTTCGACATGTAACACGGACAAGCCGGGATTCGAACTGGGATCCCTTAATCCTAAAACGATCGCTCTACCTCCTGAGCTACTGCCGCCCCAAGGTTTACTTTTTATCTTATTTTTCTCTTTTCTTTTTCATTTTATTTATTTTTCTTTTCTCTTGTATCTGATTTATTTATCTTCTTTTTAAAAGTAATAAGCTGCGTTTCCGCATTTTGTCTTTTTCCGTCGCGCTTTTAGCGCTCGTCATCGGCGTCACGGCAGACTACGGCCACATCTAGAGGGCGAGGGCCTCAAACGATCATCCTGGGGCCCGCAATTGGCATCCGGGCCGCGCGTTTGAGACCCCTGACTTAATATATTTTAAAACAGCCGCTTACACTCCAAACAGAAGAGCGGCTTCAGCGACAGACTGCTGTCACGGTCTTGTTCCAGGGACGGACTGAGGAGATCAGGCTTTCTCATGCCATGAGGCTCTATAACTCCACCCTGGGGAGTAAAAGCCCACATGAAACCCCACCCCCACATTTGCATATTTTTATTGCAGTGTGTGTTTTATGGATCACTATTTAAATACTCTAAAGCAAAACGTTATATTGAGTACTTTTGTATTCTAGATCTTTTATTTTCTTATTTCATTTTTCAACACGAGGATACTGCTGGGAGTGTGAATTTCCCTACCAGGATGAAGAAAGTATCTATCTATCTAACGGGCGCCCGAAAGCAAAGCATGCGCTTACGGGAAGGAGTCGAGCAAAAAGGATTCCAAGATGGCCGCCGTCCAACCCGCTCTTCGACGCGCAACCCGATCGGCTCACCTGAATCCAGGGTCGGGCGGGGCCTACTTCCGGGGCCACCACGTGTCCCTTCACCTTCCAATCCGGAGCGGGCTGATCGGGGGCGGGGCCCAGGCCGGGGGGCGGAGCCCGCGGCGATCCCACGGGGACGGCTCGCTCGGCGCTCAGGTTGCCGTAGGCGCAGGACACGGTGGGCGGGGCCTGCGCCGAGGCCGCGCCCACTCGCCGAAGCAGGACGGGCTCGGAGCGCGAGGACAGGCTGCCGTTGGCTTCCGCGTGGGCGTCCCGCAGGAAGTAGGCGGAGTCCACGCCGCTCAGCCGACAGCGCGCCGGCAAATAGGTGGGCAGGGAGGCGGAGAAAGGGGGCGGGGCCGATTCGGGGGGCGGACCCGAAGATCCCGAATGGCCGCCGCACACTAAACGGGAAACGGAAACAAAGAAATCCGGGTTAGGACGGAGTTCGAAATGGATTTTCGGATTTGGTAGCGCCTCAGATTTTGAAAAAATATTTCAAAATAAATAGCAATTGACGTACTGCGAGAGAAGCGTTAGCTGATTTAGGGAAATAGAATATAAATTGAATGTATGAGATCCAGAATAACAAACAATTGTATATGAAAGTAGCAAAGCAAATGGCATTAGCATTTGCCCCTTAGCATTAGCAGATTATGATAATATAATGGCTCAAAAATATACACATCCTACATAACACGTCACATTTTTAGAAAATATACCATAAGAGATAGTGATAGCTGTCAAATTAGCATTAGCATTGAGCTAAATGCTAACTTAGCAAACAAGTTAATGCTAGTTTAACTTCGGCGACGAGCCTCTATTTGTCCGCTGAATCGCGACACCAAGGTCTCGTGTTAGCATTAGCGAATGAGCATCGAGCTAACGTCGCTGGATTTGGACTCCATAAACGCACTTCAAGAAACGAGCCACTTTTGGGGAGCTAATGCTAGCTTTAGGTTTAGAGGCTGCTGTGGCTCCACCCCTTTTTGGGGCGGCGCCGTCTGAATTTGGACACGCCTCTCATGTCGCGGCAGGACCGGAAAAAGAAAATGACATTGGAATAGGCGCTCGCTAAAACAAAGACTTTTATTCGACCCCGTTAAAACGGGTGTCGTGCGCCGGCCGACACCGGGCGGCACCCGGCGCCAACTTTTTCATCCCGAATCGGAGAAAAATTGACGGCGCCGCGCTGGCAAAATGACAGGCGCCGCTGCTACGCCGCAATATATCGCCGCCGACTTTACGATCCAATTCCGAAAAATATTTACGATTCCGGCGAGGCGAAGAAGAAGAAGAAGAAGGCAGCGCGGAAGGCGGGATGCCCGCCTGCGCTTCCTTCGCCTCCAAAAAGGAAGACGGGAAAGAAAGACAATTTGTTTTCCCGAGTTATTGTCCGGGAACAGAGCTGCAATAAAAGAAAGAAAGTGACTTTAAAGGGACAGTGTTTGAGTGTGTGATTTGACCACCGGATGTTGCTGGGAAGTACGAGGAAGATTCCAAACCAGGGAGACTCAAAGTCACCGAAACTCAACAACGTGAAAGACAAAAATAAGAAAAAAAGAAGAAAAAAAAAGAAAGCACGAAGGAACAAATAAAGAGAAGAAAATATAGAAGAAAGAAAAACAGGAGAAATAACATCAAAAAGGAAAGAATAAAGACAAGAAAAATGAAAGAGGGGTGAGAAAGAGGAGAAAATGGAAAAAGAAAGACAAGAAAAAGGATCAGGGATCAAGGGAAAAGGAAAAAAAAAGACAGAATATCAGCAAAAGAAGTAAGGAATAAAGGAAAGAAAGAAGGGACAAAGAAATAAAGAAAATAAAGAAGGAGAAAGGAAAATAGAAGAAAGGAACACAAAAAGGAAACAATTGAAAAAAAAGAGACAAAATGTTTGAAGAAATAGCTAACAAATAGTTAACAAACTTTCACGGTGTCAAGTTAGCCATGACTAACGTAGCCAAAACCGGAAGTGGACATAAAATGAAAAAAATAAAAGACTTTAAAGAGGGGAAGACGAATCCCAAAACAAAGGCATTTCGTATTGGTGTGCTTATTTGCAAAACAATGGGAGGACGTGCTTCTTCTCGAGGAATCAAAGCGCCCCCTTGAGGAGCCTTGGAAGTAGTACAAGTCAGCGGGTGATCGATCGGGTGGCCGCCTTAATGACTCAAATAGGTGACACGGGGCAGAGCGCCACCTGCTGGCCGGGGAACAATACGCCCCTTTGGGCGCTCCAACAGGCCGGAGAAAATTCAACGCACGCCGCATTTATGCAAGTCGTTGCAAGTCCAAATATTGCTATTTTAGTGAGCGAAAAGGGCGAGAAAAAGAAAGACAAATGGAAAAAAAGGAAAAAGACAAGGAGAAAAAAGATGAAGAAAGTAAAGAAAAAGGGGGAAAACGGAAAGAAAAGAGAAAAACAGAAAAGAAATGTTGATATAAGGAAAAGAAGAAGGTCAAAGAAGAAATAAGAGAAAGAAAGAAAGAAAGAGAAAAAAGAAATGAGAGAGGGAAGAGAGAGAAAATAAAAAAAAAATATATATATAGAGAGAGAGAAGTAAGAAAATAAAGAAGAAGAAAAAAGACTGCTGTTATGAGAAGGCCTCGCGTCTTATCCGCACAGCTCTCATACCCGTCCTGGACAAACATGATCTATTTTGTCGCAGGTTGCCCTCCTAGTGGAAAAAAGATTGTCAGCCATTTTGTGAAACCTTACAAGGATCTGAGTTAGGCGAAGTCCTCGAGTCTTCTCCACACCAATCGGACTTCGTCCAGACAAGGGCCGGCGTTCAGTCGGGCGTTTCCCTATTTTGGTCACGGGCCGCCCTCCTAGTGTAACAAGGCTCCGTCAGCCATTTTGGGAAAGCGTAAATCCCCGTTGCGTACCTGATAGCATGGATACGAGTCACCCGCCCCAGGTGCCCGTTCTCCATCCGAGCCCCTGCATCCCAGGTAACGCCGCCACGCTCCTCGTGATTATTTTTCTTTTGCGCGCGCTTGGAATGGCTGTCCTCGTGGCAGCGCTCCCCGCTCCCCGCTCATTATATTTTCACACTCTGCTACATTTGCCACGTTGCAAACACAAAAAAGTGTTGTTTTTTTCAGGCTGGGATGTACGAGTGCGTAAATGTGTCCTTTTTTTTGCTCAGTGGCGTTTGGAAAGGAGCAGATGCTGCACTTCTTTTGGAAACGATTGTCTGAGCAACGGGAGGGGGGGGGACGGATGGAGGCCACAGGCCCAGCTACTTATTCAATCATCTCAAATTGAAATTGAGCTTAGGGAAAAAAGAAGATGACTTGGAAGAGAGGGAAGCAAACACTTGTAAGAATACAAACATTATGGCGGGTTTTTGCCAGACAATCGGACAAAAACACTAAATATTCATGAGGAGTTTATAGTTTAATAGACACTATTAATTAGGGAGAGAAGACATCAATGAACTTGCAAGGAGAAGAGGAGAGCACTGTACAAAATCCCTCTATGCGAATGCATGAAGAGATCCGGCTCGAAGGACCAATTCTTAAGATATGAGCACTCTGAAAAAAGGAGCAGGGACATCAATTAGTATTGAACTTGCTAGGAGAACAGAAGCCAACTCTAGAAAATCCCTCAAGATGTACAATACGAATGAATGAATAGATCCGGCTCAAAAGAGCAATTCTTAAGTGATAGCTTTAGTAGATACTCAGAAAAAAATGAAGTGAGACATCAAATAACGTTTAACTTGCGAGGAGAACAGGAGACAACAATCCGAACCCCCTTATGATGTAAAATACGAATGAATGAATAGATCCTGTTCGAAGGAGGAATTCTTTAGTTATAATTTCGTAGACACTCAGAAACGAAGAGAGATCAATGATTTTTAAACTTGCAAGGAGAGCAGGAGAGGACTGTACGAAATTCTCAGACTCCGACCCATTCTCCGCTAAATTTATTTTTTGGGGGGTCATAAAAACCAGATCAGCCCTCATCAAAGAAGCGGGACATGATCACTTGAGGGACAATCACGTCAACAGAACATAATAGAATCCATAAAGTGAGGAAACGACCCTAGCCTCCTCAGAAAACGTCTTTGCAGGCGTCTGGTCATAAAAAGACAATCGTTTACGTCTATCTAGCCCTTTTTTTTTATCCCGGTAAGAAAGAAAATGATAGGCATTTTTATCGTCCAAAAACATAATAACGTGAAATGGTTTACATACGAGGGATCAAGAAGTCGCAGGTTCGATTCCCGGTTCCTCCGAGTCGTATGTCAAAGTGTCTTCGGTCAAGACAGTGAATCCCCCCGATGAGCAGGTAGTTGCCCGGCACGGCTGACGCTGCTATCGGTTAGTTATTGTGCAAAAAGGGAAAAGTGTGAAGCGCAGTGTAAAGTGCTTTGGGAGGTCTCCATTGACTTGAAAAGCGCTATAGAAATGCAGAACGTGACACTTCCGTAGCGATTCGCAACAGCCAACGACAAAAACAGCCGCCCGTCAACCGATTCGTATCAGATCCGATACAAAACGCTTCACTTCCACGGTGATCACGTTTTGCTTCTCCCTTTAGCATCACTTCAAACCATCCACCCGCAGTCAAGCAATACGGTCGAAAAAATACAGTATCGAATCGCCGAAAGTCTTTACGGATTCTAAATGAAAGAAATAGAAAGGAGGGCGTCGTGGGAAATCGTTCGGCCAATAGCGTATTGGCATTTTGACGGATGGCAGACCGGCACGGAGCGATGGCGGCTATCGAACCGAGAGACGAAAGTCGTCGAGTTTTTGGGCGGGCCGAATCATCCCTCGTCCGTGCGGTACGGTGGCCAAAATGCCATCGAGCGAAAAAATATACCCGAGTGTGAAAACGTCATAAAGAGGGGACGCTGTATCCCGGGGGTTTACCGGAGTGGCGGATTCCAAATACGGGCGCGGCCAACCCTCATAAAGTTTCCCGATTTGCGAGCGAAGAAGAAGAAGCGTTTCGGACGATGGCTTTTGGATGCGGGAGATGGCGTCTGTTGCTGTTTCCCGCCAAAATAAAAGAAAAAAAAAAGGGACAGATGGCGGCCGTCCACGCTTGATGAGCAGAAAGGAAAAGAATCGATACCGAATCAAAAGCCATGAATGGGATTTTCCACCCGCCGCTATATTATTATCGATTAAGATAGTGTAAGGAAAAGGGGGGGGGCGGGGGTCATGGGGGGGGGGCGCCCCCAGGACACCTTTTGCCTTTCGTGTGGTGTCAAAGAGACAAAAGTCAATATTGAAGCTGGAAGAGCCGGAGTGCCGCCACTTCCTCTCTGCTTCCTCTCCCGTCCCGTCTATTTGTTTTTCCGCATCCGTCTATTTAGCTTTTTGTATTGTGTGCGCGAAAAAAAATAATGGGCAGATGGTCCCAGTTGGATCGGGCATCTGGCCGTCCCTTCGTCCAATTTTGCACATTTTCCTCTACTCGCGTTCCTGAGGATTTCCAGCCTTTATTCCGTTTATTTATGAATCGCTATTGTTTTTTTTCCTGCGTTCGTTTTGTCAAGCCCGGGGCCACGGTTCAGCCCGAGGGCCACGCCGTTCGCCCGCCGGGGTTTTTCACCCGGCCGGCCAAACATATTGGTCAACATATAATGGCAATATTACAATAGTAAATACAATATTACAATTGTCACGGTTGCCATGCGGCCTAATTGGCCCCACCCCTGTGGCGCCAGCTGCAGCTTGTTGACGGATTGGCTTTCCTTCTATTTAGGCTCAGTGCTCTCGCTCTTCCTTTGTCAGTCCGTCAACGAACCTCTGTTTTTCAAGGCAACCCTTTTTTCGACCCATGACTCCCGCCTGTCCCGCTTTTGCTCCCGTTTGTCTCCGGCGACGACCCGTTTTGATCTCGACCACATCTGCTCTCCCGTCCCGGCTTACGACCTGTTTTTGATCCCGACCGCGGCTACTCTCCCGTTCTTGCTAACGACTCGTTTCTGACCCCGACCACGTTTTTGCGCTCCGGTCCCTGATCTCGACCACATCTGCTCTCCCGTCCCGGCTTACGACCTGTTTTTGATCCCGACCGCGGCTACTCTCCCGTTCTTGCTAACGACTCGTTTCTGACCCCGACCACGTTTTTGCGCTCCGGTCCCGGCAAACGACCGGTTTTCCCGTCCCTGAGACCGCCGTCGCTCGCTACGGAAGATACCACTTTCGTGTTCCGATTACAAGCCGGGTACAAAAGCAAACGCCGGATCGTGGGTAGAGCCCTTCCTCGTTCCCTCAACAAAACTTGTGGTAAACGTTACGCTAGTGGGTCCTGTTTCCATACTGGTCATGACAACAATCTTTTAAAAAAAAAGAAGTTTTTTGTCTCCATTGTCCCTTTATGTGTCTACAACGAAAATACTACTTCAGTAGTGCTATAATGTCCAAATACTACTCCAAAAATACAGAAAGTATATATCACATTTAGTGCTTAAAAACAGGGACAGGATATACATTTTTGCTTTCATTCTAAAAAATAAAAAAATGCCATCGAAATATTAGAAAAAGACCATTAGAGTAATACTACTGCAGAAATGATACAAAATACCCTTGTGGAAATACTTTAGAAACACTTTGTAATACCGTGATACGAAAATACTACAAAAGTATCACGACAAAATACTAAATATACGACCAAAATTCTACCCTGGAAATACTTTAGAAACACTACATGAGCACTACAGAAATATGACATCAAAAAAATCTGTCGAAATCAACCCAAAAAAAAAAAACATTACAAAAACACCGCAGATATACTACAAAACCCTACGATGAAAATACATTGAGAATACGACATAGATACTACACAAATATTACAAAAATACTTTAGTGCAAAGTCTAAAAAAATACTATAGTGGAAATACTACAAAAATACAATGGAAATAAGACAATTATACTAAAAAAATACAACCACGGTAAAAGTACAAAACTAAATATCAAATTGAGTGCTTAAAACAGGGAACTTATATTTGATTTTGTTTTATTCTGAAGGGGTTCAAAGCATTTTGATACAAGGAATCTATTTTGAAAAGAAATGGAAGATGTATATGTCTGCACGTCTCTTTAGCGATGAATGAGATGTTGTCTAGGTCACCAGGATGGGCCCCTGGGCCATATTTTGGAACCCAATGTCGCCTCCTGGTGTACGGCATGGACGTGTGGAATGCGGATTCCGTTTCTTTGGACCTCGACACCGTTCACATCGGCCAATCGGAATTGGATCCCGATTCAAGTTCCGTTGTTGGTGAGATACAGTCAGAGCAGATGGACGGAAAGTGTTTTCTTGCGACCCACTTCAAGATGCTAGCTCGCTTTCCTGGCGCTCGCAACCATGCCTGGAATTGTGACGGCACCACCTAGTTTGAAAGTCCAAGAAGCTTAGACTGTCACGGTTGCCATGGCGCCCAATTGGCCCCGCCCGTGTGGTGCCAGCTGCGGCTCGTTGACAGATTGGCTTTCCTCCTATTTGGGGCGGCAGTCGCTCAGGAGGTAGGGCGCTCGTCTTGAGATCAAGGGATCCCGGTTCGAATCCCGGCTCGTCCGCGTTACATGTCGAGGTGTCCTCGGGTAAGACACTGAACCCCTAATGCCCACAATAAGCAGGTTAGCGTCTTACATGGAGTGAAGCACACTGTAAAGCGCTTTGGGAAGTCATTGACTTGAAAAGCGCTATAGAAATGCAGATCATTTCATTTCATATTTAAGCTCAGTGCTCTCAATCTCCCTTTGTCAGTCCGTCAACGAACCTCTGCCCCGCAAGACGTGGGTTCTGACCTCGGTCCTCTTTTCCTGCGATATCTCCAGTCCGGTATTGTTCCTGTTTATTGTTGTCCTGTTTAATTTCGGGTTCCAGTTTCCTTTCCATCTGTTTTTGTACCGTTTATTAATTTCTCCAGTCTTCGTTCCCGTCTCGTTTCTCCTGTTAATTTTCGAAATCCCGATCCGTTATTTATCCTGTCTGGTATCGACCCCATCTGTCTGATATCGACTCGGGCAATTGGAATCGGTCTCTGGCTTCCTGTCCTTCCACGCCAGACCGACTTCCTAACGAACACGACTCCCCATTTCCAGTAAAATAAAGGCTTGTGTGAGAACGTCACGCGTTTGGGTCCCGTTTTTGTTCTGGTTCTGACAGGAGACCATCAACCGGCAAGCGAAATGTGAACTTGATGCGGGAACGGGCGGAGGAAGCCGTCTTTGGTGAGGTCTCACTCTTTCAGGCTAACATTTAGCTTCTCTTTTGAGCGAGGAGCATTTTTCAGACGGAGCGTCTGATGGATGCGCGGACGCTCCCGAATAGGAACTTCATCCTTCTCGCCCTCTTTTTTTTATGACGGGTGGGGGAGGGTTGTGTGGGGAGGGTCGCAACGGCGCCATCTGCGTGATCAATGGCCGACGTTGCGGCGAAGGAGGCGGAGCCGTGATGGATCTGGCCGCCGGCGCCCATTTCCCCGGCTCAATCAGGCACAGATGACGCTTCCCCTTTTTCTTTTTCTTTGGATCTTCTACTACGTAGCCCATCTTACCTTTGCAACAGGTCGGGAACCTAGGGCCGGCGGGCCCTTTACGGCTCCCTTCGTGAGTACTTGTGGCTCGGAGATAAAATAGAACAGGTGCGAATTTCAATGAATCGCTTCGGTGTCACGTATGCCAAAAGACAAGTCAATACTGATGTCCATCAGGTTTAGCCCGATATATATATATATATATATAGGACGCCAATGATGTCACAAACCAGGACAGGAAAACAGGAAGCAGAACCCAGTCGCGTCACGTTACTCACAGTTTATTGGGGATGAAGAGGAGGCAAAAACGGGGATTCACAGGGCTTGGCAAAACAAGAGCAAAAACACAGGCAAAAACGGGGATTCACAACAGAGTTTAGCAGGAGTTTGGCAGACGCTCCGACAAAAGGCGACTCACAGGACAGCGTTTAAGTAGCGACGGAGCAATCTGTCAACGCCTTTCGGCTGGTGTCCGTGGGCGGGGCCAATGGGGCGCCCTGACAACCGTGACAAATTTTGGCGACAGTTTACAGTCAGGGTGTCATAACCAACAAACCCCGTTTGGCTGTCAATCCCTCAGTAATCCTTTATATGGAAGCCCATTAAACCATCTATGTTCATTGTCGAGACCCTTTATGAATAAAACCCATAGAACACACTGAAAACACCCCAAATCTCGAGCTAAGCACCTAGAGCAGTTTGATTGGGTGAGCTGTAAGAACGGGTGGAGTTATACACAGCGCGCAAACTCATTCTCCTTTGCCCAGCGCCGTCTGCACCAAAGGTAAATACGTCGGTATCCTCGTTTGCAGTATTTTGTGACATTGGAATCCATCATTTGAGACACAAACGTTGTGAATTTCCCTACGGGAATGAATAAAGTATCTATCTATCTATCTATTTATATATAGAACGGCAGTCAAAATGAGCCTCGACATTCTTGGGTATGTCGAATTTGAAGAGCTATTCTAAAGTCATCCATATGAAAGCAATCTAAACCATCAAAGAAGGACCATGACCACAGCGGAGGTGGAACTGTAACTTCAAATCCTTCTCTGAATGATGAAAACCGCAAAGTACATTACAACGCAGAGTCCGATAAGTTTACGGCAATCGAGTAGATCAACTTAACATCCGTCAAAACGACGACAAGAGAAAGTGGTTTATACATCTTACGGGACTCATTTTTCTTTCAACATGGATGGAGACGGATTAGAACATGCACTTGTCCTGTCAGTCTGTCTTCAACTACTGAAGATCAAAGAAGTGACACAGAAAACCCAAAGGTTTTACCGACTTAAACTATCTATCTACCCTTGAATTTTGTGTCAAAGGAGATATGGTGTGGCTCTCTCTCCAGAAACACATCCAAATATGTTTGCTTTGATGGCTCTTTGGCCTGAAAATGTTTTGGATTTAAAACACGTGTTTCATATTAAACAAGCGGAGACAATTGATGTGGAAAAATTCGTTTCAAATTAATTCCCGGTGTCATGATTACTGATTGGGGGCACCATTGCTGCCCCATCGGCGCCAACAGCCAGGTCTTCCGAAAGGAAGCCGTCGGACCGTCTGCAAACCTATGCTCTCAGCTAGGCAAGCTTTTGTACTCTCCGACACGATCCTGCCCTGTTTTCCCGCCTGATACCTGTCGCCGTCCTCTTATCCGGACCCGTTTCTGTTTTTGCTCCCCTGTCCCTGGCCGTCGACTTGTTTTTCTCGCTGCCAACGACGACCCTCGCTCTGCCGTCCGCTACCCGCGATTGACGATCGTTGTACCGTGGATGCGAGCGCCGTTCTCTTTCTTCATAATAACGGAGTAAAACCGACGCTATCGGGTCCCGTCTCCGTTCCTGGTCGGTGTCACCCGGTTTATCGGTCGAAATCTTTCTGGGCGAACCCGTCGGTTCAGGAAAAATCCTCGTTCCCCCCCTTCCCCGCAGGGTGCGGTAGCGCGACCGGAGAACGCCAACACGGGAGTAAATGTCACGTTGGCCTCCGCCGCCCGTTTGATTGACAAATCATAGCCCGCGCGGCGTCTTGCAGTTAGCGATAAGTCAGATGGATCGGGGGCCGTCAAAACGCCCGCCTCCTTTAAATGCCGCCTGGATTAAAAGCGCCGGCTCCGTTGACAAATTCGCATTTCGGCCCGTCCGGACGGGAACGTCATTTTAACGCTCGGCGGACGTTTGTTTGACGAGCCGTGACTTTGCGGGCGGGACTCCTTCATCCTATTCTGCTAGCGAGCGGCGACGCGGCATTTAATGAATGCGGCGAGTTCATTCGTTTTACGCGTCGGGTCGACCGGAGCGGACGTCCGTATTTTTTCCTAATCGTGACGCGGCAGCCGCGACTCCGGCCGGCGACCGGCTTTAAAACAGATTCCGCGCCGCCCGTCCGGGCAAGTAACTCGCTCCGAATGTCCCGGCTTGTCAGGTTCATCCGTTATTTTGTAATCGCGACTCAGCAGTTGCGTTTCCGTGCAGCGACCGGCTCTAAAACACATTCTACGCGGCCCGTCCGGGCGACTCCCTGGAAACGGCGTTCCTTGTATTGGCGTTCCGTTGTATTCATTTATTTGTAACGGCCTGATAAAAGGTGTGTCTCCGTGCACGCGGCCCGTCCAGGCCGGTAACTCACTCGCAACATCCTCCGTGGTTAGCATAGCTTTCTATCCATTTTTTCTAATCTGGGCAGCGAATGGCTCTAAAAGACATTCTACGCAAGTTATTCACTCCAAATGTCCCGACTGCCAGGTTGATGAAGAAAAACGGCCATTGCGTTACACCAGAGCGTCTACCTTCATCGCATGCGGCCCGTCAAAGCGGGAACATCGCTCCGACTGAAATTGCCATCGGCCGTTTGTTTGACAAAGCGCCATCGGGTCGGCGGCACGCCTTTATCCCGGCGTTGTCGATAGCGAGAGGCAAATCGGATTTCATCCGCGGACACGTCTAGGCGAGTCTGTTTTTCTCAATCCGTTACATTTCTTTTTTAAATCATCAAGTGGGAAGAGTGTCTGACCGGCGACTGCCCTCAAATGTCACGGTTGCCAGGGCACTCCATTGGCCCCGCCCAGGGACACCGGCTGAAACGCGTTGACGGATTTCTCCCCGTGACTCCTTAAACGCTGCCCAGTCCGGCCTTTTGTCGGAGCGTCTGCCAAATTGTGTTTTGACACGTCAAGCCCTGAGAATCTTCATTTTTGCCCGTGTTTTTGCTCTTGTTTTGCCAAGCCCTGCGAATCCCTGTTTTGGCCGATGTTTTGTTCTCACCCCGATTTGTATGATGTTGAGCATTTTCTTGTTTTGATCACTCTACTTCTGCGGCCAACGATCCCCGATCGAGTGTGCGCTCATTCTTAAACTCCCCAATAAACTGTGAGTAACATTATGCAAGCGGGTTCTGCTTCTTCTTTCCTCTTCTGGTTTGCCACATCAAAGTGTTTTGGATGCGGCCTGTCCGGACGCGTCGTTCCCTGGAAATGGCGTTCCGGCGTCCGCGCCGTTCCTTCGACCGTTTGTGAATTAGCGTGACAATTCCGTGGCACGACGGTGACGACACGCGTCGCACCCGACCCGTCTCGTCGTCACGGTATCATGGCGAGCGTGTCTCTGTCCGGCAACCGGCTGTTAATGGCATTCGAGGCGACACGTCTAGGCCAGTAACTCACTCGTCGGGGATATTTTGGGGGCGGATCGGGAAGTCGCGGGCCGATCCCGTCCGACAACGGCGCCGACGTGCCGTGTCGAGTCTTGGCGAGGAACTCCCTGAAAATGGCAGTCGATAGCCGCGTCCTTCCGGCGGCGTAGGACACGCCATCGACGCCCGATCGATGCTAACCTTTAGCTCACCCGAAAGACGGATTGGAAAATTTCACGTCGGAATATGCATATTTCCGTACGAGAAGGCGGAGCGTCCCCGGGGACATCTTAACACCGGAGGTGCTAGCTAGCGCGTCGCATTAGCCGACACGCGCTCGATGGGTCGGCCCGCCGCGGCGCCGACGCTAAGCCGACGTGACGGGACGCGCTAATGACGAGCCGGATGATAGGCAGTGTGAAAAATAAAGATGGCGGGGTTCGATGCACTGGGTCACTACCCCTTTAATCCTCTTACGAATTCCGTGCCGTCCGATCCGAGAAAGGCGCCGGTCGCTCGGCAGAGATCGGAGCGCCCCCAAAAATGATAGCGTCTTGAAAACTTTCTTACTTTTAATAAAAGGGAAATCAAACAAATATGGTTACACACCACCAAAAAGACACCAAGTGGGTCTTTTTTTGCCCTCCAATTATGATCAATCCCATGCAAAACTGAACTTGGAAAAAATGAGTTAAAGTATAGAAAAATGGGAAAAAACACTTTATATCAAAAGTAAAGAAGTAGTTCCAAACAATACAATGAAATACTAAAAAAACATAAGGTATTAGATGCATATTTTTTCTTATGTTTTTATTCTATTTAAAAAATATTTAGATTCATTTTGGGAGAATTCATATAAAAAAGCGACCAAAGCCAATGTTGGGTTTCACATTTTCTCTCAATTTGTTTAGGTCATTTTATAACCGACAATCGAATTACGGTGGTTTAAAAAAACAACAATTTCGGTATTTGGTTCGGTTTTGTACAAGACACTGAATCCTTAATGCCCCCAATAAGCAGGTCGGCGCCTTGCGTGGCCGCACTGCCCCTATTGGTGCGTGAGTGTGTGTGTGAACGGGTAAGTGTGAAGCACATTGTAAAGCGCTTTGGGAGCTCTTCATTGACTTGAAAAGCGCTAGAGAAACGCAGACCATTTAGCATTTCCATTTTCCGCAATGTTCATACTTTCAGACGCCGAGCAAGACTTTTGAGAGAAAATTCTGATGGATCTAGGCTAAATCGTCGACCCCGCGGGCACAAAGGTTTGGTTTCTCAAATCGGACGCCATATTGTCTTTTCTTTTTGAAAAATTGCAGGAAAAAGAAAAAGTTGAACGAAGGAAAGAAGGATGAGGGGAAAGAAAGAAGGAAAGGAGAAAAGAAGGTTGTCGTGATTGCTGATTGGAGGCACACGCGACTGCCCCGTTGGCGCCAACAGCCGCGGGACCCGATCGGCTGTCGGACTCTTTTTCAACTCCCGGCTTCAGAAAATAACTTGTCGGACCGTCTGCGAGCCTATGCTCTCCGCTAGGCAAGCTTCTCGTGACTCTCCGACTTTATTCTGCCCTGTTTTCTTGCCTGATACTTGTTGCCCACCTTTTTCTGGACCCGTTTCCATCTTCGCTCCTCCGTCCCTGCCATCGACCTGTTTTTCTCGCTGCCTACGACGACAAGCGCCGTTCTCTTTCTTAATAAAAACGGAGTAAAAACGAACGCTATTGGGTCCCGTCTCTGGTCCTGGCTTGTGATAAAGGTTGAGGGTAAGAAGGAAGGAACAAGAAGATACAAAGAGGAGATGGGGAAGAAGGAGAGGCGCTCAAACGAGCCTTTTTCTACCCTCTTTCGGTCATCGCAAGATAAGAACTTTTTAAGGAACGCATATGAAAGCGGTCGCCTCCGACTGTCACCGGAAATTGTGTCGGAGTCCTGATTTAAAAGCTGTTTTCGAAAAGGACGTTGGAGGATTCAAGTCGGGCGGCCTTTTTTTTTTTTTTTCCGAATCCAGGCGGAGGAAGACGAAGCAGAAAATGTGCCGAGTCAGGATAAAAAAGGAAAGTCCAATAAGTCATCTATACGGCTTTGCGGGAGAGCCTCTTTGAAAAATAAAGCCTATTTGAACACAACTCCGGCCCTCATTCCACTTCGTTAACGGGGATGACAAATAAATGGCCCCGCTCGCCGCGACTTTGCACAAGTCAGCACACCTTTGCGCTCCAAATACACCTGGGGGGGGCAGGGGGGGGCTTCTGTTACCTCCAAGGTTACCGGAGGTCGCAGGAAATCAAAAGTCATCCCTCCTCCGAATGCCGCTTTGTCTTTGGTTTCCTGAAGGCGGCGGAAAAAAACAAAAAATATATCCGAGTGGGACGAACCAACGCTCGCCCGGAATGCAAAATGCAAAAAGCTGTCGAGATGTCACTCGCACGGTATTTACTCGCGACGTGCTTGGAGAAAAAGGGATGAAGGAAGAAGAGGAAGGAGGGAGGGAAAACCGGAAGGAAGGAAGGAAGGCCCACCTGAAACGAGCAAGGACAGAAATCGTCCGATTGCGGTGCGTTTGCAGCCCCGACAAAAAACGGAGCGGACGAAAGGCCTTCTTGTCGCCACGGTTACGGGGAAACAAAAGGAGAGACGGGGAAAGGAAGAGTGAACCGAGAGAGGGAGGAAAAAAGAGAGGGAAGAGAGAAGGAGACAAAAGTGAAGGAGAAAAAGAAAGCGAGAGAGAAAGTAACATCAGGCCAGTTTCTCCGTAAATGGCTGATGCGGGGCACTTTTGGCTGCCCCGTTGGCGCCACGGGACGCGATTGGCTGTCGGACTCTTTTTCAACTCTCGTCTTCCTGAAAGAACCCGTCAGATCGTCTGCAAACCTATGATCTCCGCTAGGCGAGCCTTTGCGACTCCCAAACTCTATCCTGCCATGTTTTCTGTCTCATACCTGTCGCCGACCTCTTCTCTGGACCCGTTTATGTTTTTGCTCCCCCGGCCCGGCCATCGACCTGTTTTTCTCACTGTAAACGATGTCGTCGGCTGATTTTTCTCCCGCGCTCTACTGCGTGACATCTCGCGGCGGCAGGCCTGATCCGGCCCGCAGGCCACATCTTTGACATCCCTGCTTTAGCAAACGACTCTGATACATTCACATACAAAGATATTGACTATGTATTGAAAATGAAATCAGGTATCGCTCTCGAGCAAACAATCAAAATAGAAACAATAATAACGGGCAAAAACCTCAAAATCGTTGGCTGCCGTCGACAACCAAATACCACAAAGATGTACTTAAGCACGGATCGCTATTCACATGCCGTATCCATTCGAGCTCGGCTTCCATACGCAGCTACGGGCGTCAAAGAACCGTTCGAGCTCGTCCGAAACAAAACACCCAATTATGAAATGTGTCTGTCGAGTACTTCGAAAAGGCGTTCTGTGCTCGTACTATGCCACGACTGACATTTACTTGAGAAACGTAACTGAAAAAGGTTCGAATCCCCGCTCTTGTGAAATCACGGAATGAGCCCAAACATCAAAAATACACTCCAATTGTCATGATTGCGATGACTGTCATGATTGTGTGCCCGCTCATTTTGTGCCACTATTTGAACCCAGTCCTGTCTGTGCCCTGTTGTCAGTCCGTCTGCAAACCTCAGTGAATAGACCCTGACTCCCACCTGTTCTGTTTTTGTTATTGTCTGTCTCCGGCTACAACCCGTTTTGATCGTGACCGCGTCTGCTCTCCCTTCCTGACTTACGACCCGTTTTCGATCCCGACCGCGTCCGCTCTCCTGTCCCGGCTTACGACCCGTTTTCCGACCCCGACCGCGCCTCGCTCTCCCAGTCCCAGCTACTGACCCATTTTTACGTCCCTGACACCGCCATCGCTCGCTACGGAAGATCCGCTTCCGTGCGACAGTAACTTGCTTCCTGCGCCCAGCGAACAGCGGATCGCAGGCGCAGGAAACAAGTGACCGCCCCCCTAAAGGAAGCCCTTTCTCTTTCCTTCAATAAAACTCGTGAGAAACGTTACGCAATCGGGTCCTGTTTCCGTTCTGGTCCTGACACCGATCCCTATTTGCAGCGTAAATAAGCACTATTTAGCACGGATCGCCGCTATCTGAGTTGCTGCCTACCGGCTCCTCATACCGTCTTCTGTCGTGTCTTAGCATATCGGTACGCGCGCTACTTGGAAATTCCACGTGACTTTCGATCGGACGTGGATTCTACGGGACATCTTTTAATTTCATTGTCGATAAAGGCGTCGGATTCTGTTCTCTTCTGGGCGTTGACTGCTGTGGATGTTCAGGATCCGTAAGGCTGGGCTCGCGTTGAGAGCCAAAGACACCAAAGTTCTATTCTGGTCAGGTTGCCATATACAGCCAGAATCAAAGACCCGTTGAGCGAGGAACACATTGACATCCAAAGAAGCCTAAAGGATTTGATACATTTTGACTATAAAGGGTTTTATACGATTGACTCATAATGCGATGAAGATTTTTACTGAGTGGGCTTTAGTTCAATGACAGGGCAGGCTGTTCGAAATGCAGAATATTTTGTCCAAGAAGTTTTGATAACGGGATGTTGTTTTGGTAAGCCAGACATCAAGGCGCTCGTGGATGAGATCGTGAAGCCCAGGGTGCTTCCTTGGCACGCCCACGGCAGGAGCCGAGACGCCGTCTTGCGGGGAGACGCGGGCCAAAAAGAGAAAGCTATTCAGAAAAAGGCTTCACACACTCTCCAGCATCACTTCGACCGTCTTCGATGGAGTTCACTTAGTTCTTTTGTTAGGGAAAATAAATCCGCCCTCGTGTGAAATGTCAGCTTTCGCGGTCAAGAAACGAGCGCTCATAAATTGTTGGATGAATATAGGTGGTGTTTGGTGAACGGAGTCAGATAACTCATTCCAACAATTTGGTAAACGCTACATTTTGATCGTGAATTCCCAACAAGCCGAAGATCCGTTCTTGCGAGGTTACCGTAGACGTCAAAGATCCGTTCCGACGAAAGGACGTCAAAGGGCGGCCGCGTCCCGTCGCCTGAAAATCGATCCCGGAGAAGAACGCCAGCTAACCTTTTGGGTTTCCTTTCGACACTCCACCGTGAAATACGAGGCGTCTAGTAGAAATGATGGAGTTTGGCGAGGTGAGGCCCTTTATTTTCAGTCCAATCACTTTCCAGTTTCCACCCGACACCCCGAAATGCGCCGAAGACCTCCGAGATCCATTCCAGCCCGGCGGACATCCGTGCTTTGCACATGTCCTGATTGTTTTTTTGTTTTTTTTTTCGTCATTTTGCAACAAACCTCACCTGAAAAGAAAAAAGGGATGACAGGTCGATGTCACAAGCCAGAAACGGAGACGGGACCCAATAGCGTTCGTTCTACCCCGTTTTGTTGAGAAAGAGAGCAAAAGTGCTCGCTTCCACCATCCCGTGATCGTCGGTTACGGGTAGCAGACGGCAGGAACGCGGAAGTGGCACTTCCGTGGCGAGCGAGAATAGTCGTCGACAGCGGAAAAACGGGTCGATGGCCGGGACGGAGGAGCGAGGGCAGAAACGGGCCCAGGACAGAGCTCGGCAACAGGTATCAGGCAGGAAACGAGGCAAAACGGGTCGATGGCCGGGACGGAGGAGCAAAAACGGTAACGGGTCCAGAACAGAGGTCGGCTACAGGTATCAGCCGGGAAAAAACAGAGCGGGAGATTGTCGGAGGGTACAGAGCTTGCCTAGCTGAGAGCATAGGTTCGCAGAGGGTCTGACGGCTTCCTCTTGGAAGACGGCGGTTTAAAAAGAGTCCAACAGCCAATCGGCGACCAGGGCTGTTGGGCAATCGCGGGTGCCCCCAATCAGCAATCATGACAGACGAAGGCTTAGAAGAGACCCGTCCCCAATATCACTTTCTTGGTTTTATACGCGAGTGTGACAATCAATCGTTAATCCATTCAAAACAGAGGAATCACACGCTTCTCGTTTCGGTCAACTGATGCGGGGCACCCGACTCTGCTCTTTTGGCGCACAACTGCCTCGGACGCCGATTGTCTGCCCGTCACTTTTTAAACCCCCGTCTTCCTGTGACCGGTGGTCAGTCTGTCTGCGAAGCTCAGCTCACGCTAGGCGAGACCTCCGACTCGGACTTCCTCCTTTTTCTTTGGCTCCCGTCCGTTTCCCGGCTTCGACCCGTTTCTGTTTTTGACTGCGTTTCTGCTCTATCGTCCCGGCTACCGACCTGTTTTTCCGCTCTCGATACCGCCATCGCTCGCTACGGAAGTGCCGCTTCTGCGTTCCGAGCGATCGGCTCCCCGTGACCGACGATCGCCGGGTCGTGGGTGCAAGCCTCTTCCTCCTTCTCGATAAAACCGAGAGAAACGAAGGCATGCGGGTCTTGTCTCGGTTTCCGGTTTCTGACGGTTTATGAAGGAAGCTATCTCGCTAACGTCCTCGAAACAAACGGTTAGGCTCAAGTGAGCTTCGTTATGAGCTGGACACGCGTGACCGGGACGTCCCGTGGTGACCACCGCGCGTCCTTGTCCTTTACAGCTAACGCTAGGCTAACGCCTCATTCCGTCGCGCCCCGCCGGCATCATCCGAGCGTATCGGGCCACAAGAAGACGCTAATCCCGGCTTTTTCCCGTAAAGTAAGCGCGCGCGGGCGACAAGCGGCAAACAAAAAGCAACCCACATAAAACGCGCGGCGGCAACAATAGCCGAAGGATCCCATTCAAGATATTTTCAGTCTTTTAATGAGCTCGGCGAATGATGTAAGGCGGCCGATAAAAGAAGACGCGCTTTGCAAAATAAACAGCCCCGGCAATCCGCCCTGCGGCAAACGCGTTACGGGAGAAAATCGCAAACGGAAAACGCTCCTCCTCGTCGATTTCAAACCGCTGTCCGTCGCTCGGCCGCAAACCCGTATTCAAAAATTCATTGGGGGCGATAAAAGACGGGAAGGGGTTTTCAGACCCCACCTTTTCTCCTTACAGTGTGAATACTAGGATCCTACGACCAGAGGGCCCCGACCGGGGCTCGAACTGGGCACCGGTGTTTCCAGTCACTACAACCATAAACACTGTGATCCCTGCACTTAAAACATGTCTGACATCTATTTTGGGCCAAATTCAAGCACTTTTCAAGCACTTTGGAGGCCAATTCTTAAATGTTTCCAGCACCTTCGAAACAAGAAATCCAGCGCCGATCAAAAGAACGTATTTTCATTCCTTTACTTTGATGACATTTTGCCGCTAGCACATACTATGGGCTATTTTGAGCTCTTCCTATCTTAGACCTTTTTGTGTCAAAAGGCTGCTGTAAATGGACACGAATTCTGCCGTTCTGCCTCAACGACCGGCGACGTCACACTTGTTTACAAAGACAGAAAAGACTTTATCGGTGTCGGGTCGGTAACAAAAGAGAAAGAAAGTGCTGAAGGTAGAGAGAGCAGAAAAATGAGCCAAATTTGGACTCATTGGATCGCTATCGATTGCATTCAATTGTTCAATCTTAGAGACTGCCGATCCGTTGCTTTTGTCGGACTTCTTTTCACGGGATCTGTATCCAAATCAGTCCAAATAGATACAATTATTGCATATGATGACTTATTGATACCAGTGTCTGAAACTCGTGAGGAAAAGTTAGCGGACTCCCGGGCAGACGACTCTGAAGAGTGGCCTGCCCCATTTTTCACAACTGGAAACACAAGAAGACGACTCGTCGCAAAAAAAGCCGTTGTTGCAAAGTATTAAGGATGGATCATCAGAATTTAGAACAGCAAAACACTTTAAAAAGAAGTTTATTATAAATCGACTTTCATTGCATGTTTTCTATCTGCCATCAGTATGAACCTGTATTGACTTTTCTTCATTCGTGCGATGTTCGCTCCAAGCCACGTGAACTCCTCTTTCCACCATGCTCTTAATGTACGTTGACAGTTTGGAGCGTCATCCATTTTGTGAGCTTCTTTTGAACCTTTCTTCCGGGGCTGAGGTTTTGGCTCGATTCCTCACCACGTCTCCATTTTTCTCGTGTTCTCCGACCGTCTACTTTGGAAACGCAAGACCTGATATTGCTCGGAAGAGTCCGGAAGCGCAAAGCCATGCGACGCGGGCTCCCGAGTGTGCCGATTGCCGACGGAATTGAAATTCTGAAATGTCCAAACCGAACAAAGATTTCAAAAACGGAATCGAGCAAATGTTTGATTCGGAAAAAAAAAAGTTGTCGGGAACCCGGGCAGAGACGTCGTGAAAGACGCACTGTTTATCCTCCTGAAGAGTTCATCGTTTTGTGTCCTTGTTCAATGTGTAAAAGCTGAAATTGTTTCGTATGTTCCGATTTCTTTTGTCGTGGTCGTACCGGGTGACCCGGACGATCGATAGTTGAAAATGCGGTCGGTAGATATGGAGAACCGGGAAGAAATGGATTGAGTTATGCGTGGAAAAGGAGTCGGCGATTGCCGATACGTTGTTTGAAAAGAGGGACGTGGAGAAGTATACCTTTGTCGGAGAGGATGGTGGTGAGCCGGCGGACAGAGCGCTGACGGATGATGTGGCGCTTGGGAAAGATTGTCGGATGTGCGTGTTTACACAGGTGAAATGAAAGCTGCGTCTCATCATTTTCATGTGTGGCGTCACCCTGACCCCCGAGGGACACGCCCGCTTTCTCCTGTCAGGTGCCTTACTTGTTTGGGTGTTTGGGTATTTGGCTTGGCCGTGGTCCCCCGAAAATGTTTGTGTGTATTTTTTGCGACTTTTTCCTTTTTTTTAAATTTGTTTTTGTATGTCTTTGTCTTGCTGTCAGTCACCCCTCTTGAGGGATATGACCAGGGTACATAGGTAGGTAGAGTTTTGTGAATATTTTCATGTGGTTAGCAGAGATCCCCTGCAATATATATACAAATACTATTTACGATATGAATTGGTGCACAATGTTTAGGGTCTCTCTCTCTCTCTCTACTCTACTCTACTCTACTCCCCGGGCCCCCAAAGAGAACGGTTTGGACAGCTTAAACAAGTCCGACAGGGGGGGGGCCGGTGCGTTTTTCGGGCCGCCCTCTAAGGCGCCAACTTCTCGTCAGCACGCTAACATCGGCCGCGTCGACAGACCCCCGTTAACTCTCTTGGCTCGGGCGCTCACATTAGCCGAGGAAATCATCGAGACGCTCCTGCAAATTTCACGGACGCTCGTCCCGCGGGAGGCGGCCACGCCATCTTGCGACACCGTCTCGTGACACTTAGAGTACTTTTTGCTAGTGGCGAAATGGACACCACGACGTCACGACTGCGTGGGAATCGATGAGTTGGAGCGGCCCTTTAAGAATTTACGACCGCACTCTTTGGCGTACGCTCGTATCGTCACGCGC